>NW_016807449.1:2207625-2212148 GCF_001698545.2 Rhinopithecus bieti | reverse complement strand
GCCTCAGCCTCCCGAGTAGCTGGGACTACAGGCACCCGCCCCCACGCCTGGCTAGTTTTTTTTTTTTTTAATTTTTTAGTAGAGACGGGGTTTCACTGTGTTAGCCAGGATGGTCTCGATCTCCTGACCTCGTGATCCTTCCGTCTCAGCCTCCCCAAGTGCTGGGATTACAGGCTTGAGCCACCGCGCCGGGCCCCAGATTGGTCTTGAATCTTGGCCTCAAATGACCCTCTTGCCTGGGTCTCCCAAAGTGTTGGATTACAGTCATCACTGCACCTGGCATATCTGTCACCTGCTAACTGGCCCCAAACATCCTCGCACGTTCCTCCTGCATAGACATTGCTTACGCTGTGCCAGGCACTGCCTTGCCCAATGCACACACTACTTCACGTGTGTATCAATGAAATCAATCAATCATGCAATCAACCCATCAAATGAATTTCACCTGTAACATAAATGATTGCTTGTAAGTCAGGTTTTGTTACTAATTCCATTGAAACAGAAGAGGAAGCTGAGGCAGGAGAGAGGGTAGTGAGCTGCTCAAGGGCCTGGTTCAGGAAGTATCAGAGCCAGGATCAGGCCCCAGCTCCACTAGACCCCCAGAGATGCCCCTGACCTTGTCCCCTCTGTCCTGTCCCCCAGCGGATCTGTACTCAGCCGAGCCTGGGGAGGAGGAGCCGGCGTGGGTGCAGACGGAGAGGCAGCAGTTCCGGGACTTCCGGGATCTGAACAAGGACGGGCACCTGGACGGGAGTGAAGTGGGCCACTGGGTGCTGCCCCCGGCCCAGGACCAGCCCCTGGTGGAAGCCAATCACCTCCTGCACGAGAGCGACACGGACAAGGTGCAGTGATGGGGCCGTGGCAGGAGCGGGTGGGCGTCGCATGCCAGCCTCCAGAAATGAGCAAGACCTGGGCCTGGAGCTTAGGGTCCCTTTTAGGTGGGATAAAAAAAGAAAGGCAGAGAGAGAGGAAAAGAGAGGGGGACAGAGACCCAGAGAGAGTGGGGAACAGAGTCCCAGAGAGAGAGGGGGACAGAGACCCAGAGACCCAAAGAGAGAAGGACAGGGACCAAGACAAGGGGACAGACTCAGAGAGAAAGGGACAGAGGCCCGGGGAGGGGGAGGCAGAGACTCAGAGAGGGGGAAAGAGTCCCAGAGAGAGAGGACAGAGACCCGGCGGGGGGGCAGAGACAGAGGGGGAAAGAGATTCAGAGAGAGGGGGACAGAGACCTAGAGACCCAAAGAGAGAAGGACAGAGACCAAGACGGGGACAGACTCAGAGAGAAAGGGGCAGAGGCCCAGAGAGAAGGGTCCCAGAGACTTGGGGACACACTTGGATGTGGGGAGGGCTTTCAAAAGCAGGGCCGTTGCCGGGCGCAGTGGCTCAAGCCTGTAATCCCAGCACTTTGGGAGGCCGAGACGGGCGGATCACGAGGTCAGGAGATCGAGACCATCCTGGCTAACACGGTGAAACCCCATGTCTACTAAAATACAAAATCTAGCCGGGTGAGGTGGCGGGCGCCTGTAGTCCCAGCTACTCGGGAGGCTGAGGCAGGAGAATGGCGTAAACCTGGGAGGCGGAGCTTGCAGTGAGCCGAGATCAGGCCACTGCACTCCAGCCTGGGCGGCAGAGCGAGACTCCATCTCAAAAAAAAAGAAAAAAAAAAGAAAGCAGGGTCGTGTTGTCCCCTCTGAACCCTGACCCTCCCTCCAGGACGGGCGGCTGAGCAAAGCGGAGATCCTGGGTAATTGGAACATGTTTGTGGGCAGTCAGGCCACCAACTATGGCGAGGACCTGACCCGGCACCACGATGAGCTGTGAGCTCCGTGCACCTGCCACGGCCTCAGGGGCCCGGCACAGTGACCCGAGCCCCGTGCACCTGCCACAACCTCAAGGCCCCACACAGTGACCCAAGGAGGGGCCGCCGTGGTCTAGCCCCCTCCCTGTCCAGGCCCTGCAGGAGGCAGATGCAGTCCCTGGCATCCTCCTGCTCATGGGCTCTCAGGAACCCCCTGGGTCAGCTTCTGTCCCTGTCATACCCCCAGCCCCAGGGAGGGGCCGTCACAGTCCCAGAGGATAACAACACCTATTTCTGACTGAGTCTCCCAGCCCAGACCCAGGGACCCTGGCCCCAAGCTCAGCCTCTAAAATCCGCCACCAACCCCTCCAGCTCCAAATCTGAGCCTCCACCAAACAGACTGAAGCTCCCCTGGCCCCAGCTCTCTCCTGCCTGGCCCGGCCTGGGACACCGCCTCCCTGCCAGGAGCCAATAAAAGCCAGCGCCGGGACCCTGTGTGTCTGTGTCTGTCTGTTGTCTGCCTGTCTCTATGAAGGGGAAAGGGTCTCTGGAGACGGTTTGGGGGCTGTGACTGGGAGTTGGGGGCTGAGGCATGCAATAGGGGACCAGGCATTTGAAGCTGGGTGTTGGAGGGATTGGAGGGTGTTCTGGGTATAAAAACAAACAAACAAACAAAATTGGACCTGGCCCAGTGGCTCACGCCTATAGTTCCAGCAATTTGGGAGGCCGAGGCGGGCGTTCCAAACTCCTGAGGTCAGGAGTTCGAGACCAGCCTGGCCAACATGGTGAAATCCTATCTCTACTAGAAATACAAAAATTAGCTGGGCACCTGTAGTCCCAGCTACTCAGGAGGCTGAAGCAGGAGAATCGCTTGAACCCGGGAGCTGGAGGTTGTAGTGAGCCGAGATGGTGCCGCTGCACTCCAGCCTGGGTGACAGAGCAAGACTCTGTCTCAAAAAAAAAAGGAAAAAAAAGTCTGGACTCTGCAGCACACAAACCAGACAGGAAGCCCTGCCCTCACAGAGCCCCAGTTCTGTGGGTAAGAAGAGACACAGCGACCTAAAATATGGCACGGCGTGACAGACGCTGTGGCAGGGGAAGTGTGTAGCAGTGTGGCAATGTTCTGAGGACTGAGTGGCTGGTAAAAGTCTCAATGATAAATAGAGTGAAGGAGGGAGCCATGGAGAGATGTGGAGGGAGAGCATTCCAGGGAGCGAGAAGAGCAAGTAAAATGGCACTGAGGCAGGAGTGGGCCTGGTGTGGCAGCAAGGAGGCTAGAGTGACTGGAAGGGCATGAGCCAGGGGAAGAAGGTCAACTGAAAGCAGATGGGGCATGCGGCCAGACTCTACAGGTCCCTGCAGGGAGGTCATGGTGGTCCCTGTTTGGTGGGACAAGACAGAGATGGACAGAGACCCAGAGAGAAGGGGATGGGGACTCAGAGAGAGAGGGACAGAGACCCAGAGAGAGGGGGCAGAAAGAGAGAGGGAAACAGAGACCCAGAGAGAGGGGACAGCGACCCAGAGAGAGGAAGACAGAGACCCAGAGAGAGGGGGATAGAGAACCAGAGAGAGGGGGACAGAGACCCAGAGAGACAGACAGAATTTATTCTGAGTGAAATGAGAGCCGCTGGAGTGTAATGAGCAGAGGAGGGATTATAAACAGCTTTGAGTTATTTAAGAGTCAGGTTGGGCGCAGTGGTTCACGCGGGTGATCCCAAGGATTAATCAAGGATTGCTTGAGCCCAGGAGTTCAAGACTCAGCCTGGGATGATCTTTCATGAAGACGGCATCTCTCTTTTTCTTTCTTTTCTTTTTTTTTGAGACGGAGTCTCGCTCTGTTGCCCAGGCTGGAGTGCAGTGGCGGGATCTTGGCTCACTGCACCCTCCACCTCCTGGGTTCAAGCCTCAGCCTCCTGCCTCAGCCTCCTGAGTAGCTGGGATTACAGACACGCGCCACCACGCCCAGCTAGTTTTTGTATTTTTAGTAG
This sequence comes from Rhinopithecus bieti, assembly GCF_001698545.2. Classification (NCBI taxonomy): domain Eukaryota; kingdom Metazoa; phylum Chordata; class Mammalia; order Primates; family Cercopithecidae; genus Rhinopithecus; species Rhinopithecus bieti. The sequence goes on along the minus strand of NW_016807449.1, from coordinate 2,208,362 downwards.
AGATGGGGTTTCACCATATTGGTCAGGATGGTCTTGATCTCTTGACCTCGTGATCCACCCACCTCGGCCTCCCAACGTGCTAGGATTACAGGCATGAGCCACCGCGCCTCGCCACCAGCCCTGTCTTTAAAAAAAAAAAAAAAATTTAAGCCAGGCGCAGTGAGCCAAGATCGTGCCACTGCACTCCAGCTTGGCGAGAAAGCGAGACTCTGTCTAAAAAAAACAAAACCAAAAAAATTACATTAAAAAAAACCCCTGATTTTTTGGGGTAGTGAAACCATTCTGTATGATACTGTAATGATAGATGTATGTCATTATATATTACACAAAACTCACAGTATGTACAACACAAAGAATTAATTCTAATATAAACCATGGGCTTGAGTTAATATATCAATATTGGCTTATTGATTGGAACAAATGTACCACACTAATGCAAGATGTTAGTAAGGAAAACTGAGGGTGGGGTGAAGGGGCATATGGAAATTCTCTGTACTTTGCACTCACTTCTTTGTTAACCTAAAACTGGTCTAAAACTAAGGCTCTTTAATTTAAAAACTCATAAGGAACTAAGAAAAAATATCTCCTTTATAAGACTAAAGTTCCATAGCTCCATCCCCTCATATTTAATAGATTTTGTTTTCCCTCTTGGGAAAGGAGATAGACGTAACCCAGGGTTAGATTGTAAACCTGTAGACGGTTTGGAGAGAACTGACATCTTTTTTTTTTTTTTTTTT
>NW_016807449.1:2202648-2207118 GCF_001698545.2 Rhinopithecus bieti | reverse complement strand
ANGATGGTCTCGATCTCCTGACCTCGTGATCCGCCCGTCTCGGCCTCCCAAAGTGCTGGGATTACAGGCTTGAGCTACTGCGCCCGGCCAACATCTTAATAATATTAAGTTTACCAATCTATAAACATGGTATAGGCCGGGCGCGGTGGCTCAAGCCTGTAATCCCAGCACTTTGGGAGGCCGAGACGGAAGGATCACGAGGTCAGGAGATCGAGACCATCCTGGCTAACATAGTGAAACCCCGTCTCTACTAAAAAATACAAAAAACCAGCCGGGTGAGGTGGCGGACGCCTGTAGTCCCAGCTACTGGGGAGACTGAGGCAGGAGAATGGCGTAAACCCGGGAGGCGGAGCTTGCAGTGAGCTGAGATCCGGCCACTGCACTCCAGCCTGGGTGACAGAGTGAGACTCCGTCTCAAAAAAATAAATAAATAAACAAACATGGTATATCTCCACATTGCTGTAAGTCTTTTAATTATCTCATCAATGTTTTGTAGTTTTCAGTTTTTTGTTGTTGTTGTTAAATTAATCCCTAAGTATCATGGTTTTTTTCCTCTGCTATAGCAAATTAAAATGCTTTTTAACTTCATATTTCAAGATTTTGCTTCCAATATATAAAATAGAATTGATATTCATATGCTGTGAACTTGCCAAATGTGCTTACTAGTTCTAGAATTTCCATGTTATTCTTTTTTATTATTTATTCACTGACATTTCCTGTCGTTTTATGCATTATAAACATTTAGACTCTTGAGTATAGTTTTAATAGCTATTACAATAGCTTTTTTTGTGTGTGTGAGGCCCCAGTGCGTGTATGAGGCCTCATGCAGTGGTGAGATCACAGCTCATTGTAGCTTTGAACTCCCGAGCTCTAGCTATCCTCCCACCTCAGCCTCCAGAGTAGCTGGGACTATAGGTGTGTATCCCCAAGTGGGGGTTTTTTTTTTTTTTTTTTTTTTTTTGAGACAGAGTCTTGCTCTGTCATCCAGGCTGGAGTGCAGTGGCATGATCTCAGATCACTGCAACTTCCACCTCCCGGGTTAAGGCAATTCTTGTGTCTCAGCCTCCCAAGAAGCCGGGACCGTAGGAACCCACCACCACACTTAGCCAGTTTTTTGTATTTTTTTGGCAGAAACAGAGTTTTGCCATGTTGGCCAGGCTGTCTTGAACTCCTGGCCTCAAGTGATCCACCTGTCTTGACCTCCCAAAGTGCTGGGATTACAGGGGTGAGCCACTGTGCCCGGCCATGCTGGGTTAATGTTAAATTTTTTGTGGAGAAGACATTTTACTATGTTGGCCAGGATGCTCTTGGAACTCCTGGACTCAAGTGTTTTTCCAGCCTCAGCCTCCCCAAGTACTGGAATTACAGGTGTGAGCCTCTGCAGTCACCCTATCAATGGCTATTTTTATTTTTAAATTAAAAAAAAATTCTTTTTGTTTTTTGAGACAGGGTCTCACTCTGTCACCCAGGTTGGAGTGCAGTGGCAAAATTATGGTTCACTGCAGCCTCAACCTCCTGGGCTCAGGTGATACTCCCACCTCAGCCTCCTGAGTAGCTGGGACTACAGGCATGGGCCATTAGAGGCAGCTAATTTTTTGCATTTTTTTTTTTTTTATAGAGACAAGGTTTGTCATGTTGCCAAGCTAGTCTTGAACTCCTGGGCTCAAATGATCCTCCTGCCTCAACCTCCCAAAAGTGCTGGGATTACTGGCTTGAACCATTATGCCTAGCCAATAGCTACTTTTTTGTTTGTTTGTTTGTTTGTTTGTTTTAGGTGGAGTCTTGCTCTTGTCGCCCAGGCTGGAGTGCAGTGGCGCGATCTTGAATCACTGCAACCTCCACCTCCCTGGCTCAAGCGATTCTCCAGTCTCAGCCTCCCAAGTAGCTGGGATTACAGGCATGGACCACCACGCCCAGCAAATTTTTGTATTTTTAGTAGAGACGGGGTTTCACCGTGTTGGCCAGGCTGGTCTCGAACTCCCGACCGCAGGTGATCTGCCTGCCCCGATCTCCCAAATTGCTGCAATTATAGGCATGAGCCACCGCGCCCAGCCAGTTCACTGTTTTGTTTTGTTTTTTTTTTAGGTTTAGCTGGGCTTTTTGGAGTGTACCCACGCAGCCAGGGCTCAAGGTCAGCTAGATATTTGAGTAGAGTTGGGCCGGGTGTGGTGACTCACGCCTGTAATCCCAGCACTTTGGGAGGCTGAGGCAGGCAGATCACAAGGTCAGGAAATCGAGACCATCCTGGCTAACACGGTGAAACCCCGTCTCTACTGAAAACACAAAAAATTAGCTGGGCGTGGTGGTGGGGGCCTGTAGTCCCAGCTACTCAGGAGGCTGAGGCAGGAGAATGGCGTGAACCCGGGAGGCGGAGCTTGCACCACTGCACTCCAAACTGGGCGACAGAGTGAGACTCCATCTGAAAAAAAAAAAAAAAAAAGATACTTGAGTAGAGTTTATAGAAATCATTCCGGGTACCCTCTCTCCAGCTTCTCTCTCCAAGATTTATCTCCTCACCTTCCTTTTGCTGTAGTTCTTCAAGCTGGGAAGACTGGATCTCTCCTGATGTTTTAGCCGCCAGTCATGGTATGGACTAGAACTCACCCCCAAGTAAAAGTTGTACAAATAAGAAACTTGCCCAGTTTCTTTCTTTTTTCTGAGTGTCAAGTCCCCTCCAGTTGCTCTATCTGCTTTTGTTTACCATCCAGTGCCTTGCCTTTGGGTAATTGTTTCCTATGTTTTTTCCAGGGTTTGTAACTGTTATCTGTGTGGGAGGACTGGAATTTGAATCCAAGCGCGTCTGACTCCAAGCATTTCAGTATGATAACATACTGCCCTCTAGTGGCTGGACGTGGAGAACTGGTTTATGTGGGAGGAAGGGCGTATTGGTAAATCTCTGAGGGCTGCGTGTTTGGAAACACTGTGTATCTAAAACAATACCCACACATAGCAACAAATTACTTGCAAAGAACAGTTTATGGTGAAAAACTGCCCAGCATCTTGTCACACTTAGTGCTTCTCTCCAGAATTTTTTTGGTTTTAAAATACTCTTGCATATTTTATTTTAAAATAATGGCCATACTCTCACAGGATACAAAACCCTAAATATACAGGATGCTACAAGCTAAAAACACCACCTTCCACTAAGTTCAACTGTTCACAGACAGCCAGTGTTTCCTTCCAAGGAGAATTTACACAGATTTAAGCAAATAAGTACAAATAGTTTTTTGGGGTTTTTTTTGTTTGTTTTTTTTTAGACAAGTCTCCGTCTATCTCCCAGGCTGGAGTGCAGTGGTGCAATCTTGTCTCACTGCAACCTCCACCTCCCGGGTTCAAGCGATTCTCCTGCCTCAGCCTCCCAAGTAGCTGGGATTACAGGCGCCCGCCACCACGTGCAGCTAATATTTTGTGTTATTAATGGAGACGGAGTTTTGCCATGTTGGCCAGGCTGGTCTCAAACTCCTGATCTCAGGTGATCCGCCTGCCTTGGTCTCCCAAAGTGCTAGGATTACAGGTGTGAACCACTATGTCTGGCTAATTTTTGTGATTTTCGCAGAGACGGCGTTTCACCTTGTTGGTCAGTCCGGTCTCGAACTCCTGACCTGGAGATCTGCCCTCCTCAGCCCCCCAAAGTGCTGGGACTACAGGTGTGAGCCACCCCGCCTGGCCCGTATTTTTTTGTTTTGTTTTGTTTTGAGATGGAGTCTTCCTCTGTCGCCCAGACTGGAGTGCAGTGGTTCAATCTGGGCTCACTGCAACTTCCGCCTCCTGGGTTCAAGTGATTCTCCTGCCTCAGCCTCCCTAGTAGTTGAGATTACTGGTGCTGGTCACCGTGCTTGGCTACTTTTTGCGTTTTTAGTAGAGACAGGGTTTTGCCATGTTGGCCAGGCTGGTCTCAAACTCCTGACCTCAGGTGATCCACCCGCCTCGGCCTCCCTAAGTGCTGGGATTACAAGCCTGAGCCACTGCACCTGGCCCCGGCCCGTGTGTTTAAAGACCCAGTCTTGCTTTGCCACCCAGGCCAGAGTACTGGGGCACTCCGGTTGCAGAGAGCCAACATTGTGCCATTGCACTCCACTGATCTCAGCTAGCTGCAAGTGATTCTTATGCTTCAGCCTCCCTAGTAGCTGGGGTTACAGGCATGTGACACCACGCCTAGCTAATTTTTTTTTTTTTTTTTCTTTTGAGACAGAGTCTTGCTCTGTCACCCAGGCTGGAGTGCAGTGGCGCAATCTCGGCTCACTGCAAGCTCTGCCTCTTGGGTTCATGCCATTCTCCTGCCTCAGCCTCCCGAGTAGCTGGGACTACAGGCACCCGCCACCACGCCTGGTTAATTTTTTGTATTTTTAATAAAGACAGGGTTTTACTGTGTTAGGATGGTCTCGATCTCCTGACCTCGTGATCCACCCGCCTCGGCCTCCCAAAGTGCTGGGATTACAGGCGTGAGCCACTGCGCCCAACCCAGTTGTT
>NW_016807449.1:2195075-2202566 GCF_001698545.2 Rhinopithecus bieti | reverse complement strand
GCCTCCCAGGTTCACGCCATTCTCCTGCCTCAGCCTCCCGAGTAGCTGGGACTACAGGCGCCTGCCACCTCGCCCGGCTAGGTTTTTTTTTGTATTTTTTAGTAGAGACGGGGTTTCACCGTGTTAGCCAGGATGGTCTCGATCTCCTGACCTCGTGATCCACCCGTCTCGGCCTCCCAAAGTGCTGGGATTACAGGCTTGAGCCACCGCGCCCGGCCCAGTTTTTGTATTTTTAATAGAGATGGGGTTTCACCATGTTGTCCAGGCTGGTCTCAAACTCCTAAGCTCAAGCAGTCTTCCTACCTCAGCCCCACAAAGTGCTGAAATGATGGGTAGGAGCCACTGTGCCCAGCCATTCTAGCTCGTGTTTTGCTGAGCATCTTTGCATGTCTTTGGGGTGGGAGTGAGGTACTGGAGTACCAGCTAGGCACATTTTTAGCATTAATCAATATTACCAATTCATTTCCCCAGTTTATGTGCCCACCAGCGTGGTAGACAAGTTCCAGCATCTCTACATCCTGACCGACGCTTATTAGAGGAAACTTTTGAACTGTTTTTGCTTTTAGTTCTTCCGTTGGTGACCTTCCCACTTTCACATCAGCAGATCAAATCCCCATGCTGTTGACAACACGCTGGGAGCAGAGAGCCAGGTGGAGCTTCTAACGAAGTCAGATCTTCTGATATTTTAAAAGCTAAGATACAATTCACAGGCCATAAAATTAACCCTTGGTTGGGCATGGTGGTTCACACTTGTAATCCTAGCACTTTAGGACGCCAAGGTGGGCAGATCACTTGAGGCCAGGAGTTCAAGACCAGCCTGGCCAACATGACGAAACTCTGTCTCTACTAAAAACACAAAAATTAGCTGGGCATGGTGGCACATACCTGTAATCCCAGCTACTCAGGAGGCTGGGGCAGGAGAATCACTTGAACCCGGAAGGCGGAGGTTGCAGTGAGCCAAGATCGTGCCACTGCACTCCAGCCTGGGGGACAGAACCAGACTTTGTCTCAAAAAAAACGAAACCCACACCCCATCGGCAGTCACTGTCCCCTCACTCTCTGCACTCCCAGCTCTGGACAGCCACTGACTACTTTCTGTTGCTATGGATTTGCCTATTCTGGGCATCTCATTATAAACGCAATTGTACGTGTGACCTTTCGTGCTGGCCTTCTTTAAGCATGTTTTCCAGATCCATCCACACTGTAGCCCGTGTCAGGACGTCATTCCTTTTTAGGACTGAGTAACATTCCATGGCACGGGCTAGACCACATTTTGTCTCCACTCATCAGCTGACGGGCTTCTGGGCTGTTTCCACTGCTGGGCTATGGTGAATCGTGCTGTTAGGGTCATTCACGTACATTTGTTTTGCCTCAGCCTCCCGAGTAGCTGGGATTACAGGCATCCACCACCACACCTGGCTAATTTTTGTACTTTTGGTAGAGATGGGGTTCCACCATGCTGGCCAGGCTGGTCTCGAACTCATGACCTCGTGATCCGCCCACCTCGGCCTCGCAAATCATGTACATATTTTTGTGTGGACCCATTTTCAGTTTTCTTGAGTAAATAACTAGGAGGGGAATTGTGGAGCTGATTTTTTTCTTTTATACATGTCTGACTTTGTCACCCAGGCTGGAATAAAGAGGTGGGATCATAGCTGGACCTCCTGGGCTCACAGCATCTTCTGGCTTCAGTCTCCCATGCAGCTGGGACTACAGGTGGGCACCACCATGCCCAGCTAATTTATTCTTTTTTGTAGAGATGGGGTCTTGCTACAGTGGCCAGGCTGGTCGCCAACTCCTGGGTTCAAGCAATCCTCCTGACTCGGGCTCCCAAAGTGTTGGGAGTATAGGCGTGAACCACCTTGCTTGGGCTGATTTTATTTTTTAGACAGACTCTTGCTCTGTCGCCAGGCTGGAGTGCAGTGGTGTGATCTCGGCTCACTGCAACTTCCACCTCCCAGGTTCAAGCGATTCTCCTGCCTCAGCCTCCTGAGTAGCTGGGACTACAGGAGGTGACACCACGCCCAGTTAATTTTTGTATTTTTAGTAGAGACGGGGTTTCACCATGTTGGCTAGGATGGTCTCCATCTCTTGACCTCGTGATCTGCCCCCGCCTCAGCTGTCCAAAGTGCTAGGATTACAGGTGTGAGCCACCGTGCCTGGCCATGCGCTGATTTTTAAAAAGAGAAGTGGAGCCTGTAATCCCTGCGCTTTGGGAGGATGAGGCGGGTGGATCACTTGAGGTAAGGAGTTTGAGACCAGCCTGGCCAATGTGGTGAAACCCCTTCTCTACTTAAAAAATACAAAAATTGGCCGGGCGCGGTGGCTCACGCCTGTAATCCCAGCACTTTGGGAGGCCAAGGCGGGCGAATCATGAGGTCAGGAGATGGAGACCATCCTGGATAACACGGTGAAACCCCATCTCTACTAAAAAAATACAAAAAAATACAAAAAAAAAATTAGCCGGGCCTGGTGGTGGGCGCCTGTAGTCCCAGCTACTCAGGCGGCTGAGGCAGGAGAATGGCGTGAACCCAGGAGGCGGAGCTTGCAGTGAGCCGAGATGGCGCCACTGCACTCCAGCCCGGGTGACAGAGTGAGATTCCATCTCAAAAGACAAGAAATGGAAGTGTTGGGTATGGTGGCTCATGCCTGTTATGCCAGCACTTTGGGAGGCCAAGGTGGACGGGTCACCTGAGGTCAGGAGTTTGAGACCAGCATGACCAACATGGCAAAACCCCATCTCTATGAGAAATATAAAAATTAGCCGGGCGTGGTGGCACATACCTGTAATCCCAGCTACTTGGCAAGAGGCTGAGGCAGAAGAATCGCTTGAACCTGGGAGGCAGAGGTTGCAGTGAGCCGAGATCTCGCCACTGCACTCCAGCCTGGGTGACAGGGCAAGACTCCGTCTCAAAAACAAAAAAAAAGAAATAGAAATGTAGTTTTTCACATGAAATCTCCCAGCTCCTTTTTTGCATTTGAAAACTTCATACGGTAAAATCCACTCCTTTTGGTGAACACTTCTGAATTCTCATAAACCAGAGTCATGTAACCACCACAATCAAAATCCGGAACTGTTCCTTCACACCCCACCTAGAATCTCTCTTACTACTCCCCACTTTGGAGTCAATTCCTTTTCCTACCCTGGCAACCAAAGCTTTGTTCCTGGTTCGTATAGTTTCGCCTTTGCAGTGTCAGAATAAATCTTCCTGTTTTTAATTGTTTTGAGATGGGGTCTTGCTCTGTAGCCCAGGCTGGAATGCAGTGGTGCCATCTCAGCTCACTGCAGCCTCCGCCTCCTGGGTTCGAGCATTTCTCCCACCTCAGCCTCCCGAGTAGCTGGGATTATGGGGGTGCTCCACCACACCCAGCTAATTTTTGTATTTTTAGTGGAGACGGGGATTCACCATGTTGGCCAGGGTGGTCTTGAACTCCTGACCTGGGGCGATCCACCTGCTTTGGCCTCCCAAAGTGCTGGGATTACAGGTGTGAGTCACCACACCCAGCCATCTTCCTGTTTTAAATTCTTTTTTCTTTTTTTTTTTTTTTGAGATGGAGTTTTGCTCGTTGCCCAGGCTGGAGTGCAGTGGTGTGATCTCAGTTCACTGCAACCTCCGCCTCCAGGTTCAAGCAATTCTCCTGCCTCAGCCTTCCAAGTAGCTGGGATAACAGGCCTGTGCCACCACACCCAGTTAAGTTTGTATTTTTTTAGTAGAGACAAGGTTTCACCATGTTGGCCAGGGTGGTCTCAAATACCTGACCTGAAGTGATCCACCCACCTTGGCCTCCCAAAATGCTGGGATTACAGATGTGCACCACTGTGCCTGGCCTATTTTTATTTATTATTTTATTTTAATTTTTATTTTGGAACAGAGTCTCTCTGTCGCCCAGGCTGGAGTGCAGCGGCGCGATCTCAGCTCACTGCAACCTCCACCTCCAGGTTCAAGCAATTCTCCTGCCTCAGCCTCCTGAGTAGCTGGAACTACAGGTATATGCCACGACGCCCGGCTAATTTTTTATATTTTCAGTAGAGATGGGGTTTCACCCTGTTAGCCAGGATGGTCTCAATCTCCTGATCTCATGATCCGCCCGCCTCGGCCTCCCAAAGTGTTGAGATTACAGGTGTGAGCCACTGCGCCCGGCTCATTTTTAAATCTTTACAAGTAACTACAATTTTCTGGAAGAGCTGTCTGTGAGCTTCTTGAAGCTGGAGCCCTTGGCAGGCACCTGCCATCAGTGCCACCAAGCCCAGGTCTTGCGCTAAACTTTAGACCACTGTCTAAGGAAACCCTGCTCAAAAAAGACAAGATTTGTCTCACTTCCTGTCTCTTCTGCTACAGCTGAAGCTGTGGTTCTGCTCTTGCTTCCTCTCGAAGTACTTTAGAACCTTAAATGACTCAAGCCTGTAATCCCAGCACTTTGGGAGTCTGAGGCGGGTGGGTCACTTGAGGTCAGGAGTTCAAGACCTGCCTGGCCAACATGGCGAAAGTCCATCTCTACTAAAAATACAAAACAAACAAGCTGGGTGTGCTGGCAGCACCTGTAGCCCCAGCTACTCAGGAGGCTGAGGCAGGAGCTGAGATCACGCCAGTGCACTCCAGCCTGGGCAACAGAGCAAGGCTCCATCTTTTTTTTAAAAAAAGAGAACAGATTGGAGCCAGGTCTTTGACCTCCCCACCCTGCACTGCACAAAGTGTCTGTGAACACAGTGGTGTTTAGGTTCCTCTGGGAAAACACTGGTGCAAGATTAGAACCCTTCAGATTATTACTGGGGGCAAGGGTGATCTGTTCAACATGTGAACAAGATGGGGGGTCTTAAAGGGCTGAGAAAGCTGGAAGGACTCGGTTGGTTGAGAGGTCTTGGGAAAGAGGACAAGGATTAGATTAAGGATGCTGAAGGAAAGGGCATGACATGGAACTCTGGGTATGGAGGCATGGGGTGGGAGCTTGTGGAGGTGGAGAGGCCAGTGGGTCTCTAGGGAAGGGAGGGGCATGAAGGATGGGGGAAGTCCAGGACAAAGTCTGGGGGGTCTCAGAGGCAACTGGCTCCTGGGGGAACCTGGTTTCTGTCACTCCCTCAAGCACATGTGACTTTGCTCAAGTTGTGCCTTCTTGATCATGCCACTGCACTCCAGCCTGGGGAGTGGAAAAGTATTACTCACTGAACAGGATGGTGCGTGCAACTGCGATCTTACTTTGGTTGAAACCTTATGTGTACTCTTACATAAAGACAAGGAAGGACAGAACCTAGGTGGCATCACTCTGTGAGGCAGGAATGCTGTCATTCTTGGTTTTGCTGTTGTTATTGTTGTTGTTTTTTGAGATGGAGTCTGTCGCGCAGGCTGGAGTGCCGTGGTGTGATCTCAGCTCACTGCAACCTCCGCCTTCCGGATTCAAGCAATTCTCCCGCCCCAGCCTCCCGAGTAGCTGGGACTACAGGCACCTGCCACCACGTCCAGCTAATTTTTGTATTTTAGTGGAGACGGGGTTTCACCGTGTTCGCCAGGCTGGTCTCAAACTCCTGACCTCGTGATCCACCCGCCTCGGCCTCCCAAAAAGTGCTGGGACTACAGACCTGAGTCACCACACCTGGCCTGTCTTTATTGTTTTAATCTTTGCTTGTCTCCATGCTGTTTTTCACACTGCCCAGCAGCTGCTTTTGTGACTTGATGGTTATTAAACACAAGGCCTTAAGGGCAGCCCCTACATTCCCAGTCAAGTCTGACGTCACCGGGCTGGTTCCTGGTCCCCGCTCTGCCCTCTGCTCCTTACATCTGCAAAGTACACTGCTGCTCCTGGGCCTTTGCACTCACGGTTTCCTCTTCCTTTCCCCCTCAGGCAGCCACAGGTGGGGGTGTGGTGCTCCTGACCGCCTTTCCTAGTCCGGGTGCTGCGCAGCACTTTCTCACAGAACTGCACTTCCTTTGTGGGTCTAATCACACTGCAGCCCGGAAGACACGCTCCTGGGCATTTCCTGTTCTTCAAACCTGCCAAAACTCCGGGAACCCTAACAAAGAACTCGAGGAATTTCTATGTAGCTCATTAAAGTGGCGCACTCACAGGGTCTTGGCTTAGACTTGGACTTCCGGCCACTCAACCAATTTTAATGCTGTGCATTTGTGTTCTATTCAGTTTTTTCTTTTTTTTTTTTCTTCTTTTGAGATGGAGTCTCGCTCTGTTGCCCAGGCTGAAATGCAATGGTGCGATCTTGGCTCACTGCAACCTCCGCCTCCTGGGTTCAAGCGATTCTCCTGCCTTGGCCTCTCGGGTAGCTGGGATTACAGGCGTGCACCACCATGCCCGGCTAATTTTTGTATTTTTAATAGAGACAGAGTTTCACCATGTTGGCCGGGCTGGTCTCAACTCCTGACCTCAAGTGATACGCTGGCCTCGGCCTCCCAAAGTTCTGGGATTACAGGCGTGAGCCACCGTGCCTGGCCAGATTTTTTTTTTTTTTTTTTTTTGAGACGGAGTCTCGCTCTGTCGCCCGGGCTGGAGCGCAGTGGCCGGATCTCAGCTCACTGCAAGCTCCGCCTCCCGGGTTTAGGCCATTCTCCTGCCTCAGCCTCCGGAGTAGCTGGGACCACAGGCGCCCGCCACCTCGCCCAGCTAGTTTTTTGTATTTTTTAGTAGAGACGGGGTTTCACCGTGTTAGCCAGGATGGTCTCAATCTCCTGACCTCGTGATCCGCCCGTCTCGGCCTCCCAAAGTGCCGGGATTACAGGCTTGAGCCACCGCGCCCGGCCAGATTTGGTTCTTAATGTGAGACCACATTCAAAATGCTTAGCCCGCTCTTTCAAACTCCAGCGTGCGCTGTAGGAGTTTTTTTTTGCACGGCCCGGCATTCTCGCCTGCCCTGTCCCCCGGGCGCCCACGCCGCGAATGAAGGCGCCACGTCCTTGAGCACCCAAGCCGGTTTATTTGGTCTCCCGCATACACTCAGGCCTGCATCACCGGCCGCGATTTCTCTGCTTGCAGCTTTACTCCGGAGCCGGCGAAGCCGGTACCGCCCTGGGGGAGGTAGAGAGAAGGGCGAGGTGGAGGCCGGCCCGGGGGTGACCGGTGGGGCTCCAGGTGGTAGTGGGGATTCCTAAGCGGGTCAAGGTGAAGCGGGTTGCTGGCTAAGGAGTAGGAGTTGGGAAGGGGGTGAGGCGACCGCAGTGGGCATAGATGGACAGGGCGCAGGGCACAGAGAAGAGGGTAGAGAGTGGCGGGGAGGGGCCTTGGGAGGGGACGTGTGAAGGAGAGGGGTGGAGCCTTGGAGGGATGGCGGCAGGGGAGGGGCGGGGCCTTAAAAAATAGGGCGGGGACGGGGCCTTGGAAAAGGAAGGAGAAGGCGGGGCCTGGGAGAGCAGGAGGAAAGCGAGGGGGGCCTTACAGAGCAGAGAAGAAGGCGGGGCCTTGGAAAGTTGGGGGAAGGGGAGGGGACGAGGCCTTGGAGGGGGTGAACGGGAGGGGCGGGGCCTTGGAGTGCTGCGGGAAGGGCAGGGG
>NW_016807449.1:2180270-2193409 GCF_001698545.2 Rhinopithecus bieti | reverse complement strand
AACAGAATCTCTGTTTGTTGCCCGGGCTGAAGGGCAGGGGGGCCAGCTCAGCTCACTGCAACCTCTACCTCACGGGTTTAAGCGATTCTCCTGCCCTGTGTTCCCTGGGAAGGGGTGTTTCGGGGGGCCCCCCGTCCCATGTAATTTTTTTTTTTTTTTTTTTTTTGTATTTTTAGTAGAGACAGGGTTTCACCATGTTGGCCAGGCTGACCTCTAACTCCTGACCTCAAGTGATCCGCCTGCCTCAGCCTCCCAAAGTGCTGGGATTACAGGTGTGAGCCACCACCGCCGGCCCATTTAGCACATCTTTACTTTTTTTTTTTTTGAGACGGAGTCTCGCTCTGGCGCCCAGGCTGGAGGGCAGTGGCCGGATTCAGATCACTGCAAGCTCCGCCTCCCGGGTTTACGCCATTCTCCCGCCTCAGCCTCCCGAGTAGCTGGGACTACAGGCGCCCACCACTTCGCCCGGCTAGTTTTTTGTATTTTTTAGTAGAGACGGGGTTTCACCGTGTTCGCCAGGATGGTCTCGATCTCCTGACCTCGTGATCCGCCCGTCTCGGCCTCCCAAAGTGCTGGGATTACAGGCTTGAGCCACCGCGCCTGGCCAGCACATCTTTACTAAGGACCTAAGCCACAGGGGGGAAAACTCGAAGTCCAGAAGGGAAAGTGGGCATGTGTCAGATAGCCACATGTAGAGTTACAACTATGCCAAGTGCTAAGAGAAGAGGTGACTGGGGCAGATCCAGGGGACTGGCAGGAGCTCAGAGGAGGCAGTACCCGGGCTGAAATTGGTGAGGAGGATTTGGCCGGAAGCAGGAGGGGAACGGTGTACCAGGCAGAGGGAACTGAGATTGGAGGGCTCCAAGTGGCTCTGCCTGTGAACTCAGACTCAAAAGCTCCTGCCTGCCTGTGCCTCCTTCTCCCCATCCCCATCACCTTCATCTGCCGGGCGATCTCCTTCTTCTGGTGCAGAATGTACTCCAGGATGGCCTCACGCTCATACAGGTAGCCATCTGGGCTGCAAAGACAGGGTGCAATGAGAAAGAAAGAAAGTGATCCTCCCGCCTCGGACTGCTGAAGTGCTGGGATTACAGGCAGGAGCCATCATGATCAGCCCCAAGTTCAATTATTTGCTAGAATTCACAGAACTCAGCAAAGCTGTTATACTCATGGTAATAGTTCACTGCAGTGAAAGGATGCAGACTAAAATCAGCAAAGGAAGAAAGCACATGGGGCAGAATCTAGTAGAGGCCAGATTTGAGCTTCCAGCTGTCCTCTCTCAATAGAGTTGCAGGGAAAGTGCTTAATTCTCGCAGCAACAATGTGTGCCACATATTGTTGCAGCCAGGAGTTCGAGACCAGCCTGGGCAACAAAGTGAGCTCCCCTCTCTACAAAAAACAAACAAAAAAGCCAGATGTGGTAGTGCACACCCGTGGTTCCAGCTACTCAGGGGGCTGAGGCAGGAGGATCACCTGAGCCTGGGAGATCGGTGAGCCAAGATCTCATTGTACTCCAGCCTGGACAACAAAGTAAAGACTCTGTCTCAAAAAAAAAAAAAAAAAAAAAAAAAGAAAGAAAGAAAGAAAGAAAGAAACTGAAGGTGGCCTTGGGGGCCCTGATCATTACTGTCTTCTACAAAATATACCACTAATTGAGCACGTATTTAGTGCCTGGACTCAGCACCTGTTAAGCCTTTATCCTACCATCACAGGCAGGTCATGGGAAGTATCTGAAGGTGAGCTGCTCTGATGGCCTTGGCAGTGCTCTAAAAGCCCTACACCCCATTAGGAATATGTTCCTTTCCATCTGTTCCACATTATGAAACAGACACTAGGATCATGCCCATATCCCAGGTAAGAAAACAGAGGCTCTGAGGATAAACTGCTCGTCCAGGGTTCCCTGGCTGAGCAGGTGGCCAGGCCCACACACACAGCCTCCTCCTGGCGGTTCCCTTGCCCTCCCCACGTAGACCTACCCATCCCTGTTCCCAGCTCACGTGACAACAGGATCGTGGCAAGGCTGCAGGGACAGACAACAGCAGTCGAAGTCCTTCACGGCATCCCGGCTCAGTCGAATGTTCTGGGTCCCATAGCCTGAGGCCGCTGGGGACAGAGATGGGCAGAGTGATGGAGGGGCAGAGCGACAGGAGATATGCCCATCTCCAAAGCCCCAGAGAGAGAGGCAGAGAGACAACGTGGTGGTGGGGGTGGGGGACTCAGAGAGAAACAGGCAGTTGGGAGCCGCTGTTTGTGTGCTGGGGCCATGGGCTGAACCCACAGGGAGGTGTCAACCCTGGAGGGTGAGAGGCAAACAGGCCTGGTCACTGAGTGGCAGCTCAGTGGAGGGGCTGACGGCTGACTCCCCTCCACCCTTCTGGCTGTGACCAAGCTCCAGTGTCTGTCCCTCTTTGGGCCTCAGTTTCTTCCTCTGGAACATAGGGTAACAACAGCGCCATCCCTGACACTCTGTTGGGAGGAGTGAGTTCACACGCAGAAGGCAGGGAACACAGTGCCAGGCCACATGGGGGCGTGGGATCACCCGGCTGTTGTTTACATGGTCATGGCCATCAGTGTATGTCGGGGGCGGGAGAGAGACATCCCGCACGAGGGGAGATGGTGACTCCAAGACACATCCATGCCGCGCCCTGCCCTAGCCCCGCACCTGTGTCCTTCTTCTTCTCGTGGTAGGTGTAGACGGCCCCCGCGGTGCAGTTCTTGCCATGCCGTGTCATCCTAGGGAGGAAGGGACAGTGGCAGGGCTGTGGTGACCGGAGGCAGGCAGCACAGGGAAGACCTCTACAGCCCTCAGAGCTGACCTGCCCCCTCCATGGGAAAGCGGAGGTGGAGAAGCGGGGTGAGGTGGAGGAGAGGGAGGGCACGTGGTCGCCAGGCCTCCTCCTGGAAGTCCCCTTTCCAGACTCACCTAGACTCATTTATATAGGAAAATAGCACCTTTACCAACAGAATTCTTTGTTTGGAGGGAAGAGGGCGGGGAATCAGGGTTCAAATTCTACCTACTACTTCAGATTAGCTGGGGTGGTGGCTGTGCCATTTAATAGAGGTGGAAAAAAAAGACACCAACGGGGCCACTATTGTTGATGAATCCGCTCCACCTTCCCTTCCCCTCTCCTATCTGTAGGCTCTGACTGAGGCCAAGGCGTGGACCAGCGCAGTGATTGGCTCAAGGCTTGGCACTTAGCCAAGGCTTGACCCAATCACTGCCTGCCAGTCCACTAGCGATTGGATCTAGCGTCTGTGATTATATCTCAGATCCACTAATCAGAGGGCAGGTCAGAGTAGGGCTCTGTGTCTAGGGGAAGAGCTACCTCCACTCCCACTGCGGGTAAAGGAGGAAGAGAAGACCCCAGAATCCTAGAGCTCAATTCAAAAAGCAAAACTTTTTTATTCTGTAAGTTTTCAAACACATACAAAACCAGAATAGTGTAAGGAACCCCCATGTACCCATGTCCTGGGGTCCAGCAGCTGTCAACATTTTTGCCACCCTACTTTGATACCTTTAATCATTCCCCATACTTGAGTGCAAGCCCCACCCTTTTAAAAGACTTCATTGAGACATAATTCACATACCATAAAATTAACCTCTTTTTTTTTTTTTTTGAGACGGAGTTTTGCTCATGTTGCCCAGACTGGAGTGCAATGGCATGGTCTTGGCTCACTGAAACCTCCACCTCCCAAGTTCAAGCGATTCTCCTGCCTCAGCCTCCCAAATAGCAGGGATTACAGGTGCCTGCCACCACACCTGGCTAATTTTTTTGTATTTTTAGTAGAGATGGGGTTTCACCCTGTTGGCCAGGCTGGTCTTGAACTCCTGACCTCAGATGATCCACCCGCCTCAGTCTCCCAAAGTGCTGAGATTACAGGCGTGAGCCACTGTGCCTGGCCCCTGCATGCTTTTTTATCCCTTAAAAGGATTCAGAGCCAGGCTCAGGGCTCACGCCTGTAATCCCAAAATTTTGGGAGGCCGAAGCAAGAGGACTGCTTGAGTCCACAAGATAGAGATGAGCCTAGGCAACACAGCAAGATCCATCTCTATTAAATTTAAAAAGAAATAAGTTGATGGCCGGGTGCAGTGGCTGACACCTGTAATCCCAACACTTTGGGAAGCCGAGGTGGGGGCGGATCACGAGGCCAAGAGATCAAGATCATCCTGACCAACATGGTGAAACCCTGTCTCTACTAAAAATACAAAAATTAGCTCGGCGTGGTGGCACATGCCTGTAATCCCAGCTATTCGGGAGGTTGAGGCAGGAGAATCGCTTGAACCCAGGAGGTGCAGGTTGCAGCAAAGGAAGGAAGGAAGGAACTAGTAACATATATTAGTCTCACTCATTTCTAAGTTGCCACCTAAAAATTCTCCCAAGCTGAAACAGTTGCAAAGGATACAGTTTCCAGCAATGTAAATGTGTAGCTAAATGGAATCTAAACACTGTAATGATTTGAGACCATTTCAAAAACGCAAGAAAAAGCTCTGCTTCAACAGCAAAAAATTGTACATGTCCTGTTTTCTCTTTGAACTTGTATTTCTGTTCCACTTCCCTCTCTGCCACCCATTTTTAATCTAGCATCTTTTTTTTTTTTTTTTTTTTTTTTTTTTTTTTTTTTTTTTTTTTGAGACCGGGACCTGCTCTGTGCTGGAGTGCAGTGGTACAATCACAGCTCACTGCAGCCTTGACCTCCTGGGCTCAAGTGATTCTCCTGCTTCAGCCTCCCGAGTAGCTGGGACTACAGGCATGTGCCACCACGCCCAACTAATTTTTGTATTTTTAGTAGAGAGGGGGTTTTGCCATGTTGCCCAGGTTGGCCTCAAACTCCTGGACTCAAGTGAACTCCTGGCCTCCCAAAATGTTGGGATTATAGGTGTGAGCCACCGCGCCTGGCACATTCTATCTTTTGTGCTTGGAAATTCTTTTGTTTTGAGATGGACTTTTGCTCTTGTTGCCCAAGCTGGAGTGCAATGGCGTGATCTCAACTCACTGCAACCTCCGCCTCTTGGGTTCAAGCAGTTCTCCTGCCTCAGCCTCCTAAGTTGCTGGGATTACAGGTGCACGCCACCACACCTGGCTAATTTTTTGTATTTTTAGCAAAAATGGGGTTTCACTATGTTGGCCAGGCTGGTCTTGAACTCCTGACCTCAGGTGATCCACCTGCCTTGGCCTCCCAAAGTGCTGGGATTACAGGTGTGAGGCACTGCACCTGGCCTGAAAATACTTGCTTTAGTGATCACCCTGTTATATATCTCTGCAAGAAAAAAAAATATGGATAGGAAATCCTTTTAAACATTTCCCATCGTTCCTAGGCTATAAGAGTCCAATATTCTTCTAGCAGCGGTTCTCAAAGTGTGAGTCCTAGGACCCAGTGGTCCCCCAACACATTTCTAGGGAGTCTGCAAGGTCAAAACTGTTATCTTAATAATACTAAGACATTATTTGCCTTTCTCATTCTCATTCTCTCACAAGTACACCAGAGGCTCCATGAGGTGTGATACTGCAACACTAAATTAGTAGTAATTTGTTACAACAATGATAGGAAACTAATATAGTCACCAGGGAAACGCACATTAAAACTTCACTGAGGGCTGAGCGCAGTGGCTCACACCTGTAATCCCAGCACTTTGGAGGCTGAGGCAGGCAGATCACTTGAGGTCAGGAGTTTGAGACCAACCTGGCCAACATGGCGAAACCCCATCTCTACTAAAAATACAAAAAGTTAGCCAGGCACGGTGGTGCGCGCCTGTAGTCCCAGCTACTGGGGAGGCTGAGGCATGAGAATCACCTGAACTCGGGAGGCGGAGGTTGCAGTGAGCCAAGATCGCACCACCGCACTCTAGCCTGGGGGACAGAGCGAGACTCCATCTCAAACAAAACAAAACTTCACTGAGATACCTCCCCCCACACACCGCAAGGGCTGCAATTAGACAGAGGGGTGCAGGCAAGGACACGGAGCTACTAGAACCCTCATGCACTGCTGGGGGAGTGCAGACAAGCACAACCACTTTGGAAAGCAACTGTCAGTATCTACTGAAGCCAGGTATATGCCAATCCTATGAGCCAGCAATTCCTCTCCCACATATACACCTAACAGAAGGGTACTCCTGTTTACAAGACACATATACTGCCCTATTCTCAATGGCTCATAAACTAGAAACTACCCCACCCCTGTCAGCACAGAGTAGATAAAGAAACTGGGCCATAGTCATATAATGGAAACGCCCAGCAATCAGACACAACAGCCTACTGTCATACCCATAGTATAGCTGAATCTCACAGACACCGTGCAGGCCAGACACCAGACATGCAAAAGAAAACTTACTGTATGGTCCCATTCATGTGAAATTCAAAAACTCACAAAGTAATTATGACATTAGAAGTTATGTGTGGGTGGGTGTGGTGGTTCGCACCTGAAATACAAGCACTTGGGGAGGCCAAGGCAGGAGGATCATTTGAGCCCAGGAGTTTGAGACCCGCCTCAGCAACACAGCAAACCCTTGTCACTATGAAACATAGAAAAATTAGCTGGGCATGGTGGTACACGCCTGTAGTCGCAGCTACTTGGGAGTCTGAGATGGATCACCTGAGCCCAGCGAGGTCAAGGCTGCAGTGAGCCATGATTGGGCCGTTGCACTCCAGCCTGGGAGTCAGAGTGAGCCCCTGTCTTAAAAAAAAAAAAAAAAAAAAAAAAGTCAGGTGCCTTTGGGAGGCGGAAGGTGGGGTAACTGGGAGGGGCACAGGTAGCCTCTGGGAGGCTGGGAATGTTGTTTCTTGATCTGGGTGCTGGTTACATGGGTGTGTTTGCTCTGAAACTCGCTGGGTTAGACAGTTATGCTTGCTGTACTTCTGGGTACATGTTATAAAAAGAAATTGCCTGGGCACCATGGTGCACGCCCAGCCAATTTCTTTGGCTATAATCTCAGCACTTCAGGAGGCTGAAGCTGGAAGATCACTTGAGCTCAGGAGTTCAAGACTGGCCTGGGCAACATATTGAGACCCCATCTCTACAAAAAAAATATATAAGGTGGGCGCAGTGGCTCGCGCCTGTAATCCCAGCACTTTGGGAGGCCGAGGCAGGTGGATCATGAGGTCAGGAGATCGAGACCATCCTGGGCAACTCAGTGAAACCCTGTCTCCACTAAAAAATACAAAAAATTAGCCGGGCGTGGTGGCGGGCGCCTGTAGTCCCAGCCACTCGGGAGGCTGAGGCAGGAGAATGGCGTGAACCCGGGAGGCGGAGCTTGCAGTGAGCTGAGATCTCGCCACAGCACTCCAGCCTGGACGACAGAGAAAGACTCCATCTCAAAAAAAAAAAAAAAAAAAAAAAAAAAAAAAGAAAGAAATCAATGGTGGCTCCATCTTGGACATCATTCCCCCTCAGCCCACCAGGCACGTCCTTGGTCTCTATGTGGCTACAGATTCGTCCCTGCATGTGCGACTCTTGGATTTGACACCTGTGGACAGACATCCTTGTCCATTATGACAAAGCAGTTTGGTACCCAATGTCTAGTGTGTGTCCAAGGATGTTTTTCAGATAAATTCTTTTGTTCTTTCTTTCTTCCTTTTTTTTTCTTTTTGAGACGGAGTGTCGTTCTGTCATCCAGGCTGGAGTGCAATGGCATGATCTCTGCTCACTGCAACCTCTGCCTCCTGGGTTCACGCCATTCTCCTGCCTCAGCCTTCTGAATAGCTGGGACTACAGGCGCCCGCCACCACGCCCGGCTAATTTTTTGTATTTTTTAGAGCAGACAGGGTTTCACTGAGTTAGCCAGGATGGTCTCGATCTCCAGATCTCGTGATCTGCCCACCTCGGCTTCCCAAAGTGCTGCGATTACAGGTATGAGCCACCGTGCCCGGCCTTTTCTTTCTTTTAAGACAGGGTCTCACTCTGTCATCTAGGCTGAATGCAGTGGTGCAATCATAGCTTACTGCAGCCCCAAACTCCTGGGCTCAAGTGATCCTCCCACCATAGCCTCCCAAGTAGCTGGGAATACAGGCATGTACCACCATGCCCAGCTAACTTTTTATCCAGACGGAGTCTTGCTATGTTGTCCGGGTTGGTCTTGAACTCCTGGGCTCAAGCAGTCCTCCTGCTTTGACCTCCCAAAGTGCTAGGATGACAGGGTATGAGCCACTGCACCCAACCCTGCTTTTAAGATAATTTTTAAAGTGGAATCACTGGTTCAAAGGGTGTGTGCATTTAAAATGTGGTTAGAGGCTGGGCTGAGTGCAGTGGTGTTTACAACTAATTGATCACAACCAGTTACAGATTTCTTTGTTCCTTCTCCACTTCCACTGCTTCACTTGACCAGCCCAAAACATATATATACACATATACATATATACACACATACACATATATACATAATACATATATACACATATATATACACACACATATATATATATATATTTTTTTTTTTTGAGACAGAGTCTCACTGTCGCCCAGGCTGGAGTACAATGGCATGATCTTGGCTCACTGCAACCTCTGCCTCCCAGGTTCAAGCAAATTCTCCTGCCTCAGCCTCCCGAGTAGCTGGAATTACAGGCAGGCGCCACCACGCCCAGCTAATTTTGTATTTTAGTAGAGACAGGGTTTCGCCATGTTGGCCAGGCTGGTCTTGAACTCCTGACCTCAGGTGGTCCACCTGCCTCAGCCTCCCAAAGTGCTGGGATTACAGGCATGAGCCACCATGCCCAGCCAAAAAAATTTTTTTGCTAGAATTTACTAGTTGCTCTCCATACAGACTGCACAGGTCTCTATACCTCCAACAGCATGAGAGAGTCACTCCTCAAAACTTTGCCACAGGGCTTCCTGGGACCGGCTCTGAGCTGTGCCTGGGTCAGCAAGCGACCTCCTGCACTGTGCTGTGGAAAATGTGGCATCAGTGAGAGACTGGGAGAAGATATTTGTAATGCCTACAATCGACAAGGGACTTTTTTATTTTTATCATTTTTATTTTTATTTAACTTATTTTGAGACAGAGTCTTGCTCTGTCACCCAGGTTGGAGTGCAGTAGCACATTCTTGGCTCACTGAAACCTCTCTGCCTCCTGTGTTCAATCGATTCTCCTGCCTCAGCCTCCCAAGTAGCTAGGATTACAGGTGCCTGCCACCAGGCCCGGCTAATTTTTTTGTTTGTTTTTTTTTTAGTAGAGATGGGGTTTCACCACGTTGGCCAGGCTGGTCTTGAACTCCTGACCTCAGGTGATCCGGTCGCCTTGGCTTCCCAAAGTGCTGGGATTACAGGCATGAGCCACTGCACCCTGCCAACAAGGGACTAATATCTAGAACGGTCAGTTCTACTATAATGCATGCATTCATAAAAATCACAGCAATATGCAAAATCCTGCAGTCAAAACCACAGGGCTCACAGAGAAAACAGGATTGTGTCACAATCCTTGTAAACTTTGTCAGTGATGCTTAAAGAAAAAGACAAGAACAGAATACAAAAGGAGAGAACAGTTTTGCACAGGCTAGGTGGTTAAGACATACCAACATACTCCAAAATATATGGCACTTGACCTTGACAAAGACTTGAAGTTTGTTGTGGCAATGGGTGTGGGGTGGAGGGAGCAGCTTGTGAATTACTGTGATGTGGTGGAAGGAGGGTTATCTGAGATCTGATGGAAAGTCCTAGTACCAGATGTGGATGGGTGTGGCTCCTAACACCCGGGGAACTGCGGCGGTGGTATTTGTTTGAAGTGCCGTGTATGTGTGCTTTGTGTATTCCTACACACACACTTATAGCAAAGTGCAGTTTCCTGGATCCACCTTGGATGCGCGTAAGCAAATGTGAAATTGGTGTTATGCTCAAATTGTTCCCTGATATATCAACTGCATTGGAATAAATTCACATTTTCAAAATAAGCATTATAGTAGAACTGATGGTACATGAAACTTCAGTAAATCAAAAAGAAAATAAAAGCCACTCCAATAGAAAGATGAGTAAAAGAGGCTGGGTGCCATAGCTCATGCCTGTAATCCCAACACTTTGGGAGGCCAAGGCGGGAAGATTGCTTAAGGCCAGGAGTTCAAGACCAGCCTGGGCAATATAGTTAGACTCCATCTCTTAAAAAAAAAAAAAAAAAAGGGTTGGCCGGCCGGCGGGTGGCTTGCAAGGGGCCTGTAATTTCCCAGGCACCTTTGTGGGAGGGCCCGAGCAACAGGCGGGATTCATGAGGGGTCAGGGGGAGGATGAGACCCCTCCTGGGGCTAATACGTGGTGGAAACCCGTTTCTTTCTACTTAAAAATACAGAAAAAGCGTGTTTTTTTTTTTTTGTTTGTTGTTGTGGTTTGTTTGTTTTTCTGCCTGTGTCTGTTTCTACTCGGGTGTTATGTCTGAGATGGTGTGTATATGGCGTTTAAACCCGGGGTGGTTTGTGTTGTTGTGTCTTGGCCAGTTTGATGCCTGGGGGATGTCCGGGCACTGCGACTTCCTAGGCTCTGGGGGTGGCAGTGTGTTGTGTTGTATTTGGATTCCCCGTCTTTTCAAAAAAAAAAAAAAAAAAAAAAGAAAAAAGTTTTATTATTTTTTTCTTGAGAAGGAGTCTTGCTCTGTCACTAGGCTGGAGTGCAGTGGCATGATCTTGGCTCACTGCAGCCTCTTGGCTCACTGCAACCTCTGCATCCCAGGTTCAAGCAATTCGCCTGCCTCAGCCTCCTGAGTAGCTGGGACCACAGGCGTGCACCACCATACCCGGCTAATTTTTGTGTTTTTAGCAGAGATGGGCTTTCACCATGTTGGTCACACTGGTCTCGAACTCCTGACCTCGTGATCTGCCCGCCTTGGACTCCCAAAGTGCTGGGATTACAGTTGTGAGCCCAGTGCGCCCAGCCTGGGAGGATCATTAAATCATAGTGCTTGATGAGAAAAGAGTAAAACAAGAGCTCAATACCATGTAGGTACAGGAAATCTACAGGTGCAGACAATTATACTTTTTTTTTTTTTGAGACGGAATCTTGCTCTGTCGCCCAGTCTGGATCGCAGTGGCACAATCTAGGCTCACTGCAGGCTCCGCCTCCTGGGTTCATGCCATTCTCCCGCCTCAGCCTCTGGAGTAGCTGGGACTACAGATGCCTGCCACCACGCCCAGCTAATTTTTTTGTATTTTTTTTTTTAGTAGAGACAGGGTTTCACCACGGGGTTTCACCATGTTAGCCAGGATGGTCTCGATCTCCTGACCTCTTGATCCGCCTGCCTCGGCCTCCCAAAGTGCTGCGATCACAGGCATAAGCCACCGTGCCCAGCCTACAATGATACATTTTAAAGAACACTTGGCCGGGTGCGGTGGCTCACACCTGTAATCCCAGCACTTTAGGAGGCCAAGGCAGGCGGATCACCTGAGGCAGGAGTTTGAGACCCGCCTGGCCAACATGGCGAAACCCCGCCTCTACTAAAAATACAAAAATTAGCCGGGTGTGGTGGCAGGCACCTGTAATCTCAGCTACTCGGGAGTCTGAGGCAAGAGAACCGCTTGAACCCAGGAGGTGGAGGTTGCTGTGAGCTGAGATCGCGCCATCGCACTCCAGCCTGGGGGACAAAAGCAAGACTTTGCCTCAAAAAACAACAACAAAAACACTTGCGGGTCGGGCGAGGTGGCTCACGCCTGAGGCCAGCAGATAACCTGAGGTCAGGAGTTTGAGACCAGCCTGGCCAATATGGTAAAACCCTGTCTCTACCAAAAATACAAAAATTAGCTGGGTGTGGTGGGTGCCCGTAATCCCAGCTACTTGGGAGGCTGAGGCAAGAGAATCACTTGAACCCAGGAGGCGGAGGTTGCAGTGAGCCGAGATTGTGCCAATGCACTCCAGCCTGGGTGACAGAGACTAGTCTCAAAAAATAAAGAATAAAAAATAAAGAACACTTGCAGACAAAAGGCTCCACATTACACATATTGGTTGTATTCAGGAAAGATTGTCTCCTGCTCTCAAGTAGGCTGCAAGTAAGATCCAGAAGTTGGGGTGGGGAGCACAACCAAGGGGCCCCCCCCCCCCCATGTAAAAAGCAACTTCATCTCTATCGCCCCCTTCTGGTTGTTTTGAGAAACTTGCCTTTCCCATTCAAAACTTGAAACACAAACCTCTCGGAGCTATGGAGCTCTCTCTCCCCCTACTGGCGTCTTCTCAGAAGCCACTCTTTGGGTTTTATGTATATTTACACAGAATCAACGCAAAGACCTTTACAGTTGGATGCGTTTTGACAAATGTATACACCCTTGTGACCAGGACCCTATGGAGATACAGAACCTTCCTACCACCCTAAATACCCCCTCACGCCCATTCCTGATCAATGTGCCCCTTGAGGCAGACAGGGCTGCTTGCAGAAGGGGACCTTGATCAAATACCCCAAATTGACCCAGGGTCGCCTCCACGTGCCAGGCTCCTCCTCCGGCTTCCCCCTGACCGCCAAGCTTCTCAGTGAACGTCCAGCACCTGTTGCCTCCCCTCACTCACCTGCCACCCGCTCCCCAGCCCCCACAACTGCTACTCATGAAGGTCACGGTGACCTTCTCATGGACACATTCCCCACTCTATTCTTAGTTGTCAACTCCCTTGACTCTCTGCGGTATTTGGCTCTAGGCACCTTGGCTTTCCCAGAGATGAGCTTGCTGGCTGTTTTGTGGCCAAGAACTGAGGTTTCAACACAGATGGGAACAGTTTCCCTCCAAAAATGGGAGGAACAGCTACAGAGGGAACATTTAAACTTTTTTCTTTTCTTTTTTTTTTTTTTTGAGATGGAGTCTTACTGTGTTGCCCAGGCTGAAGTGCAGTGGCACGATCTGCAACCTCCACCTCCTGGGTTCAAGCAATTCTCCTGCCTCAGGCTCCCAAGTAGCTGGGATAACAGGCGCCCACGCCCAGCTTTTTTTGTTTTTATTTTTTTAGTAGAGACAGGGTTTCACCATGTTGCCCAGGCTAGTTCTGAACTCCTGACCTCAAGTGATCCTCCCACCTCGGCCTCCCAAAGTGCTAGCATAATGGGCGTGAGAGCCACCGCGCCCGGCAAACTCTTTGATTTTTAAAACTCAGTGATTTTTAAGATCCTGAGACCAGGCTAGGCATGGTGGCTCACGCCTGTAATCCAAGCACTTTGGGAGGCCGAGGCAGGCGGATCACGAGGTCNNNNG
>NW_016807449.1:2145556-2177098 GCF_001698545.2 Rhinopithecus bieti | reverse complement strand
CAGTGGCGTGATCTGGGCTCACTGCAAGCTCCGCCTCCCGGGTTCACACCATTCTCCTGCCTCAGCCTCCCGAGTAGCTGGGACTACAGGCGCCCGCCACCTCGCCTGGCTAGTTTTTTGTATTTTTTTTAGTAGAGACGGGGTTTCACCGTGTTAGCCAGGATGGTCTCGATCTCCTGACCTTGTGATCCGCCCGTCTCGGCCTTCCAAAGTGCTGGGATTACAGGCTTGAGCCACCGCGCCCGGCCATACACCCAGCTAATTTTTTGTATTTTTAGTAGAGACGGGGTTTCACCGTGTTAGCCAGGATGGTCTCCAACTCCTGACTTTGTGATCCGCCCGCCTCGGCCTCCCAAAGGGCTGGGATTACAGGCGTGAGCCACCGCGCCCGGCCTCATTTTTGTACTTTTAGTAGAGATGGGGTTTCACCATGTTAGCCAGACTGGTCTTGAACTCCTGACCTCAGGTGATCCACCTGCCTCACCCTCCCAAAGTGCTGGGATTATAGGCATGAGCCACTGTGCGTGGCCTCCTCCTTTTATAAGGACACTAATCCATCAGATTAGGGCCCCACCCTTTCACCTTAATTATCTCCATAAATTATGGCCCTACCTCCAAACATAACCACCTTGGGGAGTGAGGGCTTCAACATACGAATCTGGGGGACATTCAGTCTATAACACTGCCTGAAGCCTGAATGAATTTCGTCACCCCTGAAAGTGGGGCACCCAGGCTGTATGCAACATGAAGGGGCCACCTCTGAAGTAATCACTTGACGGCTGAATGGAAATTTAATCAAGTCTTTACATTCAATTTCCTGATTCTAGGAAGTCAGGGGATACAGCAGGGAATAACAAAAAACGGTCAGAGAGTAACTGTTTTGAACTTTGTAGGTCAAACAGCCCCTGTAAGTACACCACTCGGCCCCTGTAGCATAAAAGCAGCCACAGACACACAAACAGGCATGGCTGTGTTCCAATCAAACTTTATTTTTGGACTCTGACACGGAATCATGTATAATTGTCATAGGTCACCAAATTCATTCTTTTGATTTTTTCCAGTTATGTAAAAATGTTAAAAATCAGGCAGGGCGCGGTGGCTCACGCTTGTAATCCCAGCACTTTGGGAGGCTGAGGTAGGTGGATCACGAGGTCAGGAGATCAAGACCATCTTGATTAACACGGTGAAACCCCATCTCTACTAATAATACAAAAACAAAATTAGCCAGGTGTGGTGGCGGACGCCTGTAGTCCCAGCTACTCGGGAGGCTGAGGCAAGAGAATGGCATGAACCCGGGAGATGGAGCTTGCAGTAAGCCGAGCTCACGCCACTGCACTCCAGCCTGAACGACAGAGTGAGACTCCGTCTTAAAAAAAAAAAAAAAAAAAGTTAAAACCATTTTAGTTTGCAGGCTGAACAAAAACAGGTAGCAGTTACAAAAGTCAGATATCTGCTGGCTGTTGTGGCTCGCAACTGGATAGAGTGCTTTGGGAGGCCAAGGCAGGAGGATCACTTGAACTCACAAGTTCAAGACCAGCCTGAGCAACATAGCAAAACCCTGTCTCTACCAAAAGAAAGCAGTAGCAACAAGAGTTTTGAGACCAGACTTGAACTTGCTATGGGCAACACAGCAAGACTCCATCTCTACAAAACAAAATTTAAAAAATTAGCTAGGCATATAGTGGCATGTGCCTGTGGTTCCAGCTACTTAGGAGGCTGAGGCAGGAGGATCCCTTGATCCCAGGAGGTTGAGGCTGCAGTGAGTTATGATCGTGCCACTGCACCACTGCACTCCAGCCTGAGTGACAGAGTAAGACTTTGTCTCTGGGAAAAAAAAAAAGGCCGGGCAAGTTGGCTCACACCTGTAATCCAGCACTTTGGGAGGCCCAGCTGGGCGAATCATCTGAGGTTGAGAGTTCGAGACCAGCCTGACCAACATGGAGAAACCCCATCTCCACTAAAAATACAAAATTAGCCGGGCGTGGTGGCGCATGCCTGTAATCCCAGCTACTCGGGAGGCTGAGACAGGAGAATCGCTTGAACTCGGGAGGCGGAGGTTGTGGTGAGCCAAGATCGCATCATTGCACTCCAGCCTGGGCAACAAGAGTAAAACTCCATCTCAAAAAAAAAGAAAAAAAAAAAATCAGGATATCTGATGAGGGAATTGCAGTGAGAATATATTAAAAACTTACAACTCAATAGTGAAAGGACACCTAACACCATTTAAAAATGGGTGAAGGATTGGAATAGACAGTTCTCCAAAGATCTACAAATGGCCAATAAGCATGTTAAAAGACACCAGTTCACACCCAGTAGAATGACTATAATCAAAAAGACAGATAATAATAAGTGCTGATGTGGATATGGAGAAACTGGAACCCTTATATGTTGGTGGTAGAAATGTAAAATGGTATAGCCCTTTTGGAAAAGTCACAGTTTCTCAAAAGGTTAAATAGTCACCTTTTGACCCAGCAATTCCACTGGTAATAGAAATAAAAACATACATCCGGCCGGGCGCAGTGGCTCACGCCTGTAATCCCAGCACTTTGGGAGGCCGAGACGGGTGGATCACGAGGTCAGGAGATCGAGACCATCCTGGCCAAAATGGTGAAACCCCGTCTCTACTAACAGAATGCAAAACCTAGCCGGGCGAGGTGGCGGGCGCCTGTAGTCCCAGCTACTCGGGAGGCTGAGGCAGGAGAATGGCGTGAACCCGGGAGGCGGAGCTTGCAGTGAGCTGAGATCCGGCCACTGCACTCCAGCCTGGGCGACAGAGCAAGACTCCGTCTCAAAAAAAAAAAAAAAAAAAAAAAAAAAAAAAAACATACATCCACACAGGCCGGGCGTGGTGGCTCACGCCTGTAATCCCAGCACTTCGGGAGGTCAAAGCGGGTGGATCATGAGGTCAAGAGATGAAGACCATACTGGATTGTGAAATCCCACCTCTACTAAAAATACAAAAATTAGCTGGGCGTGGTGGTGTGCACCTGTAGTCCCAGCTAGTCGGGAGGCTGAGGCAGGAGAGTCGTTTAAACCTGGGAGGCGGAGATTGCAGTGAGCCAAGATCCCGCCACTGCACTCCAACCTGGGTGACAGAGCAAGACTCGGTCTCAAACAAACAAACATACATCCACACAAAAACTTGTATACAAACGTTGCTAGCAGTATTATTTACAAAAGCTAAAAAGTGGAGGGCCGGGCGCAGTGGCTCACGCCTGTAATCCCAGCACTTTGGAAGGCCGAGGCAGGTGGATCACCTGAGGTCAGATGTTCAAGACCAGGCTGGTCAACATGATAAACCCCGTCTCTACTAAATATACAAAAATTAGCCGGGTGTGGTGGTGGGCGCCTATAATCCCAGCTACTTGGGAGGCTGAGGCAGGACAGTCACTTGAACTGGGGAGACGGAGGTTGCAGTGAGCCGAGATCGCACCATTGCGCTCCAGCCTGGGCTATAAGAGCAAAATTTCGTTTAAAAAAAGGTGGAAACAACACAAATGCTCATCAACTGAAGAACAGATAAGAAAATAAGTATATCGGCCGGGCGCGGTGGCTCAAGCCTGTAATCCCAGCACTTTGGGAAGCCTAGGCAGGCAGATCACGACTTCAGGAGATCGAGACCATCTTGGCTAACACAGTGAAACCCCATCTCTACTAAAAATACAAAACATTAGCCGGGCATGGCGGCAGGCGCCTGTAGTCCCAGCTACTCAGGAGGCTGAGAGGCAGGAGAATGGTGTGAACCCGGGAGGCGGAGCTTGCAGTGAGCTGAGATCATGTCACTGCACTCCAGCCTAGGGGACAGAGCGCAAGATTCCATCTCAAAAAAAAAAAAAAAAAAAAAAAACATGCTAAGTGAAAGAAGGAAGGCAGTCACAATAATATTTTATGGTTTCATTTGTGTGAAATACCCCGATTAGGCAAATCCATAGATATAGCAGATTAGTGGCTGCCAAAGGCTGGGGGTGGGAAGGATTGGGAGGAAACAGGGAATGACTGCTAATGAGTACCAGGGTTTCTTTTTGGGAGATGAAAATGTTCTTAAAGTGATAGTGTTGATAGTTGCACAACTCTGTCAACGTACTAAACACCACTGAATTGTATACTTTCAATGGGTGAATTATATGTTAGGTAAATTATATCCCACTAATGCTTTGTTTTTTTTTTTTTGAGAGGGAGTTACGTTCTTTTGCCCAGGCTGGAGTGAAGTGGCATGATCTCGGCTCACTGCAACCTCTGTCACCTGGGTTCAAGTGATTCTCCTGCCTCAGCCTCCTGAATAGCTGGGATTATACGTGCCAGTCACCACGACCGGCCAATGTTTGTATTTTTAGTAGAGATGGGGTTTCACCATGTTGGCCAGGCTGGTCTTGAACTCCTAACCTCAGGTGATCCACCTGCCTCCACCTCCCAAAGTGCCAGGATTATAGGCGTGAGCCACTGCGCCTGGCCAATGTTGATTTTTAAAACAGGTAGCTAGCAGGATTTGGGTTTGGTCTGTAGAATGTAATTAGCTGATCCCTGGCATGAAGAAACAAGTAAAATGAGCCCAGGCTCAATGGCTCCCACCTGCAATCTTAGCACAGCACTTTGGGAGGCCAAGGCAGGAGGACTGCTTAAGCCCGGGAGTTTGAGACCAGCCTGGGCAACATAGCGAGATCTTGTATTTTTTTTTTTTTTGAGACGGAGTCTCACTCTGTTGTCCAGGCTGGAGTGCAGTGGCACGATCTCTGCTCACTGCAAGCTCCGCCTCCCGGGTTCACGCCATTCTCCTGCTTCAGCCTCCTGAGTAGCTGGGACTACAGGCGTCCGCCACCACGCCCAGCTAATTTTTTGTATTTTTAGTAGAGACGGGGTTTCACCATGTTAGCAAGGATGGTCTCAATCTCCTGACCTTGTGATCTGCCCGCCTGGGCCTCCCAAAGTGCTGGGATTACAGGCGTGAGCCACCGCGCCCAGCCGGAACAGTTCTAAATTAAGAGAGATGTAAAAGACAATAGCAAAAAAAAACTATATCCTGATTGCAACAAACCCACAGTTATGCTGGACTTGACTCTGCACCACGTAATGGATAGTAGTCTAGAATTACGGTTGTTCTTGTAAAGTGTGATAATGGTATTGTGGTCATGTTAGCCATGTTTCTGGTTTTCACACACGCACCCTGTTAAATAAAATTTATAGAAGGTCATTGGTTAGGACTGAGCTCCTGCACTAGGTTCAACGAACCAAACCCAAATGGAGTCACTCATGCTAAAGTGCCATGCTTCCAAGCCAAAACTAAGTTGATACCTGATCTTCTGAGACATCGGGAGAGAGATAATAGCCAAATTCCCAAACAGCCCAGTTTTAGCCCAACTGATAAAGGAAGTCCCCTCTACTTTAACCTTTAACTTAGAAATTTAATCAATCAATTTAACCAACTAGCTTTTTGTTTTCAATTTCTGACTTTCTCAGCCCTTTGTCTCTGAAAACAACCTCCTCCTCTGCTCAGCTCATCGGAACACTCATGCTATTTTCCATAATTAGATGTTGTTCGATTGTAGATCCACAAATAAATGCCAATTAAGATCTTCTCACTACATGTGTTGTAATTTTGTCTTTTGACAATCCTTAAGTGTCGTGATGTCGAGGATTTGTTTTAATCTCTTTATGTTTAAAAAAAATACAGCAAGTATGGCAAAAATAATAATTGGTAGATTTGGGTGACAGGAATTCCTGTATCCTCTCAGTTTTATGTAAGTTTGAACATTTTCATAAGAAAACATTAACATCAAACTGCCTCAAGGACCCTTCAAGCCCCAAGTTCACAGAATTAGCAGCACAATCAGAATGCGAATCCATGACTGCCTGACCCACAGGAAAAGGTGAATCCCTGCACCAACCCCGAGAGGGAAGGGGCTATCAAAAAAGTGAAGAGAAGGTGGCGATGGACGGCTGCACAATCTGGTATCGCCCGCCGTCCCACCACAGTCTGAGAAACTGAGGCCAGGAAAGGAGTTCTCTTTCCTCAACTCCCACTGCTTAGACCGCCAGCAATCCCAGTCCACTCCTTCCCTTGGGACCACCAGCAAATCGCCATCATCTACAGCGGAACTGTAACTCTCAGGAGAACTGGCCGATGCTAGCTACCACTTCGCTGAGTTTATTGTGAGAGAGAGTGAGAGTGAGTGAGTGAGAGTGAGAGACACAGAAGGAGGGAGAACTGCCCGATGGACGGTTGGCCACCTCCAGGAGAGTGTAGTTCAGCTTCAAACTTGGGGCGCCCAGACAGCTCTATTAATAATGATTGACAGGGAATCGGGAATCCAAAATCTTGCCCCAGTCTCCCTCAAGACCCCAGATCTCTAGCCCGCAGGAAAGCGATCCCAGCAACACTCTTCCTGCACCGCCTTGAACTCACCTGCCGAACGACTCCCAGTCTCTCAGTCGCTTCTTCAACTGTGCCCCAACACCGGAAAGGAGCACTATTTTTCCCCCTCCGCTCCTCCCACTTCCGCCCAGCAGAAGGCATCGGAAGTACAGCTGCCCCTAGCTGCGGAAGTGCCTCGCCTGGCTTGCTCAAGTCCTCTCTTCTCTTTCTCCCTTCGGAAACGTGAGTGGCAAATAGAAGGTTCCGGATATTGAACCTTGTGGGAATATGGGGAACGCTTATTATGTACTAGGCATTTCCCAGGGAGATCGTTTTTTCCTGCTTTATTCCCAGGCTTTGAGTCTCTTCAAGCCCAAATTTAAGGATTAATCACTTCCCTTAGAGATCGGGAAGCCCACTTTCCCAAATATATCATCCACTCTTCTTGCTGCATCTTAAAACTCAATTGAGATGAGACAACTGCGCTCCCATTTTACAGACAGAGCCATTGGGAAATTGAAAGTCAAAGCCGTTCAAGTCGCCCTCAGGAAACAGGGATTTACTGCGGCACTGCCCAGCTGCCCCAGGGACTAAGGCATATCGTCCCCGCTAGTTTCTAGGTGTCTAGAGACCCAGACATTAATTTTTCTAGCTCAGCCAGGCGAACTTCCAGGGGAGAGCCAGAGCGGGTAGGGGCCGAGAGGGAGGAGGAGGGTCGAATCCAATCCCCCAAGTGCCCCAGGGTATTCCACACCTTGGCTTCCCCATGGATCTCCGGACTTTAAGTCCTTTATCCCAAGGTCCCTTTAAATACTTTGTCCCTTACCTGAGTCCCGCCCAGGGCAGGTAATGGCAAGTTCCGCCCCCTGCCAGAAACCGGGATCAGGCTTGGTTACCGGGAGTGGGGCACCCCTCCTCCTTATCCCCTCCCCTCTTCCCTGTCCCCCTTCACAGCTGGCTGTAGCTGGCCAAGGAGGTCTCCATTAAAGAGGAAGGGGCAGTGCTCACATTTCTGGGCAGGTAAGTGAATGTCCCTGGAGGAACAGCCTGGCTTCGGGACCCAGGCATCCTGGCTCCCCGCCCCTCCGAGACCCAGAAGTTTGGGGCTCCTAGGCCCAGGAGTCCAAGGCCCCTGCCCCCTAGGTCCCTAGACCCGATAATATAACTAATCCCCTGCCTCTGCCTCTCTCGTAATCTTTGTTGTCTGTGGGTGGATGTGACAGTGAGCACAGAGAGAGGCACAAGTGGAAATTACCAGGAAGGGAAGACTCCAGATCACCAGTGGACATGTTTATAAGCATCTGTCTCAGGTGCTGTAGACACAATGGGGAAAAAAGATAAGCTGCCTGCTCTCTGCTCTCTTCTCTGGTGGACACTGCCTTCACTGAAATCCTGGCTCTCACACTTGCACACTGTGTGACCTTCGGCAAGCTATTTTACCTCTCTGTGCCTCAGTTTCCTGTTCTCTATATTGGAGACAATAATAGGACTCCTGGTGGGGCGCAGTGGCTCACACCTGTAATCCCAGCACTTTGGGAGGCTGAAGCAGGTGGATCACTTGAGGTCAGGAGTTTGAGACCAGACTGGCCAACATGGTGAAACCCTGTCTGTACTAAAAATGTGAAAATTAGCCGGGCATGGGCCGGGCATGGTGGCTCACGCCTGTAATCCCAGCACTTTGGGAGGCTGAGGCGGGCAGATCACGAGGTCAGGAGATCGAGACCATTTTGGCTAACACGGTGAAACCCCATCTCTGCTAAAAATACAAAAAATCAGCTGGGCGTGGTGGCGGACGCCTATAGTCCCAGCTACTCAGGAGGCTGAGGCAGGAAAATGGTGTGAACCTGGGAGGTGGAGTTTGCAGCGAGCCGAGATCGCGCCACTGCAGTCCAGCCTGGGTGACAGAGTGAGACTCTGTCTCAAAAAAAAAAAAAAAAAAAAAATTTGCTCGGTGTGGTGACGCACAACTACCCAGGAGGCTAAGGCAGGAGAATCACTTGAACCCAGGAGACAGAGGTCACAATGAGCTGAGATAGCGCCACTGCACTCCAGCCCGGGTGACAGAGCAAGACTCTGTCTTAAAAAAAAAAAAAGCCGGGCGCGGTGGCTCACGCCTGTAATCCCAGCTCTCAGGGAGGCAGAGGCGGGAGGATAGCTTGAGCCCAGGAGTTCGAGACCTGCCTGGGTAACACAGCGAGACCCCGCTCTCCACAAAAAGGAAAAAAAAAAAAAGGACTCCTGTGCAAAGTTTTGTTTTGTTTTTTGCAAAGTTTTGTTTTGTTTTGTTTTTGACATGGAATCTCACTCAGTCGCCCAGGCTGGAGTGCAGTGGCGCGATCTCGGCCCACTGCAACCTCCGCCTCCCAGGCTCAAGTGATTCTTCTGCCTCAGCCTCCCAAGTAGTTGGGATTACAGGCGCCCACCACCGCGCCCGGCTAATTTTTGTATGACTCCTGTGAAAAGTAAAATGAGTTGAGGCGGAGCATAGTGGCTCATGCCTGTAATCCCAGCACTTTGGGAGGCTGAGGTGGGTGGATCACTTGAGGTCAGGAGTTCAAGACTGGCCTGGCCAACATGGTGAAACCTCATCTCTACGAAAAATATGAAAATTCACTTTGGGAGGGTGAGGCGGGTGGATCAAGAGGTCAGGAGATTGAGACCATCCTGGAGAACACAGTGAAACCCAGTCTCTACTAAAAATACAAAAAAAATTAGCCGGGTGTGGTGGCAGGCGCCTGTAGTCCCAGCTACTCGGGAGGCTGAGACAGGAGAATGGCATGTACCCGGGGGACGGAGTTTGCAGTGAGCAGAGATCATGCACTGTACTCCAGCCTGGGTGACAGAGCAAGACTCTGTCTCAAAAAAAAAAAAAAAAATGAAAATGAAAATTAGCCGTGTGTGGTGGCGCATGCCTGTAATCCCAGCTACTTGGGAGGCTGAGGCATGAGAATCACTGGAACCCAGGAAGCAGATGTTGCAGTGAGCTGAGATTGTGTCACTGCACTCCGGCCTGGGTGACAGAGCAAGACTCCATGTCAAAAAAAAAAAAGGAAAGTAAAGTAAAATGAGTTTATATAGGTAAACAATATCTGGCAGAGAATACAGGCTGTGTAAGTGTCTGCTATTATTATTATTATTTTTTTTTTTTTTTTTGAGATGGAGTCTCGCTCTGTCGCCCAGGCTGGAGTGCAGTGGCGCGATCTGGGCTCACTGCAAGCTCCGCCTCCCGGGTTTACGCCATTCTCCTGCCTCAGCCTCCCGAGTAGCTGGGACTACAGGCGCCCGCCATCTCGCCCGGCTAGTTTTTTGTATTTTTTAGTAGAGACGGGGTTTCACCGTGTAGACCAGGATGGTCTCGATCTCCTGACCTCGTGATCCACCCGTCTCGGCCTCCCAAAGTGCTGGGATTACAGGCTTCAGCCACAGCGCCTGGCCGTGTCTGCTATTATTATCATTCGTGGACCACAGAGGTCAGTCGGTAGAAGCACTGCCTTATTACCCAGGGACTGAGGCCCTTGTCAGCTGTAACACACCTGGTTCTCGGTGTCTGGAAAATATGAGGGGCCAGCCCTCTCTGCTGCTGCTATACATGGCATTAACCACCTGCCTGGATACTTCACCCAGTGGGGAGACAGACCAAGGTGAGTGTTTGGGGGAAGTGGTGTCCAGATACTTGGCATTGGCCTCCCCCTGACTCAGGAATGTCTCTAGTCCCTCCTCTTCCAGGAGTCCAGGACCCCGCCCCTTCCTCCTTCAGACCCAGGAGTCTGAATTCCCAGCTCCTGCTCCTTCCTCCAGGACCCCACTGCTTTCCATCCCCCTATGACTTCAGCCCTAGGGACCCTCCATTTTTCTGTCCGTCATGTCTTTGGGTCCAGAAGTCTTCCTGGCTCCCCCAGAGGCCCAGAGCTTCCTGAGTAGCCATACCCGGATTCCAAGAGCCAACCACTGGGACCTGGAGCTGTTCACACCAGGGAACCTGGAACGGGAGTGTCATGAAGAGAGGTGTTCCTGGGAAGAGGCCAGGGAGTATTTTGAGGACAACACTCTCACGGTAAGGTCCTCAAGACTCTGGAGTTTCGGGCCCTCTCTCTTCTCTATACCTGTGGGGAGGTTGCAGGGGGAGGTTCTGGCCTTCAGCTCCCACCTCCCTGGTGTCTCAGAAGTCAGGATGGGCTAGTTTGGGGGTGTGAACCTACCAGCTGAATTGCTGCTTTTCCCCCTTCTTTTCTACTCCTCCCCCCTCAAGGAGCGCTTTTGGGAGAGCTACATCTACAATGGCAAAGGAGGTGAGTGAGGGGCTGAAGCCGTCTTGTTCTGTGCAGCTAAGGGAGTCCCTTCCCAGGGAGGCCAAACCAACGTCCTCCACCCCAAATTAGGTACAAGAATTGTCTGCCCCCCAATTCTGTGCTCTCTGAAGCTGGCTGCTAAAGGAGTTCCCCCCCTTAAGACCCCGGCTTGCCTGAGGAGCCCCCCACACCTTATTATTATTTTATTTTTAATTATTTATTTTTGAGACAGGGTCTCGCTGTGTCGCCCAGGCTGGATGGCTGTGGTACAATCTTGGCCCACTGCAACCTCAACCTCCCAGGCTCAAGTGATCTTCCCACCTCAGCCTCCTGAGTAATTGGGACTCCAGGCCCATAGTACCATGATAATTTTTGTAGTTTTTGTACAGACGGGGTCTCACCATGTTGCCCAGGCTGGTCTTGAATGCCTGGCCTCAAGCAATCCTCCTGCTTCAGTGTCCCAGACTGTTGAGACT
This sequence comes from Rhinopithecus bieti, assembly GCF_001698545.2. Lineage (NCBI taxonomy): Eukaryota > Metazoa > Chordata > Mammalia > Primates > Cercopithecidae > Rhinopithecus > Rhinopithecus bieti. The sequence goes on along the minus strand of NW_016807449.1, from coordinate 2,165,984 downwards.
ATAGTTGCCAGGCCCCACCACATTTTTTTTTTTTTTTTTTTTTTTTTTTTTTTTTTTTTTTGAGACGGAGTCTCGCTGTGTCGCCCAGGCTGGAGTGCAGTGGCGCGATCTCGGCTCACTGCAAGCTCCGCCTCCCGGGTTTACGCCATTCTCCCGCCTCAGCCTCCGAGTAGCTGGGACTACAGGCGCCCGCCACCGCGCCCGGCTAGTTTTTTGTATTTTAGTAGAGACGGGGTTTCACCGTGTTAGCCAGGAGGGTCTCGATCTCCTGACCTCGTGATCCGCCCGCCTCGGCCTCCCAAAGTGCTGGGATTACAGGCTTGAGCCACCGCGCCCGGCCAGGCCCCACCACATCTTATTGGATGCAGGTCCTGGGTCCCTAGGAAGGGAAAAGTGTCAGTGGAGGGAAAGGTTAGAGCTGTAGGGCCTGTCAGGCCTTAAGCTCAGAGGGGAAGGCCCACCTGAACCCTTCCCTGGTGTCCAGAGTAAATAGAAAGACCAACGCCTCCAGCAGCTTGATTGCAGGGGACACTGCCCTCTAGCAACACGACCAAGGGAGGAAGCCTGCCCATCCTCACCTGCCCATTTTGCCCCCAACAACCCCTCCTCTGAGTTCTGAGGCCCCATCTTGTTGCCAGCCTTGTTGCTAAGGGGCGCTGCTCCTTAGCAACAGGGTCTGGCCAGGCCAGACCAAATGAAGAAGCCTGAAGCAGTACCTGGCTGATTTCCCCTCCCCCACAGCCCCATCCCAGCAGCTGCCTGGTTGCTAAGGAGGCCTTCTCCCTAGCAACCACACCTAGCCAGGCTCCAGGACCCAAGGCCTTCTGCCCACTGGAGGACCACCCTCCAGGCCCCCGATGCCTCACCCCTTTGTGGCCCGGTTGCTAGGGGTAGATGCACCTTAGCAACAGACCCTAGGTCTGGGCTGGAGTCTCACATTGGAGCCTGGTTGCTAGGGGAGGTAGCTTTCCCGATAGGCCTAGCGAGGCGTAGTGGCTCCTTGAATCTACCTGAAGGTGCCCACATCAGGAGGACCTGCCTTCTGAAGCTGCAGTTGTGCTTTTTGCTAAAGGGGCTCAAAAGTCTGGGGGTTTACTGCGGTCAGATGTGGTGGCTTATGCCTGTAATCTCAGCACTTTGGGAGGCCAAGGAGAGCAGATCACCTGAAGTCAGCAGTTCAAGATTAGCCCGGCCAGCGTGGTGAAACCCCATCTCTACTAAAAATACAAAAATTAGCCAGGCGTGGTGATGTGTGCCTGTAATCCCAGCTCCTCAAGAGGCTGAGGCACAAGAATCACTGCAGCTGGGAGGCAGAGGTTGCAGTGAGCAGAGATCGCACCATTGCACTCCAGCCTGAGAGATGTCTCAAAAACAAACATACAGCAGGCCGCGGTGGCTCACGCCTATAATGCAAGCACTTTGGGAGGCTGAGGCGAGCGGATCACCTGAGGTCAGGAGTTCGAGACCAGCCTGGTCAACATGGTGAAACCCCGTCTCTACTAAAAATACAAAAATTAGCTGGGCGTGGTGGCGCACACCTGTAATCCCAGCTAGTTGGGAGGCTGAGGCCGGAGAATTGTTCAAACCCAGGAGGTGGAGGTTGCAGTGAGCCAAGATCACACCATTGCACTCCAACCTGGGCAACAAGAGGGAAACTCCATCTCAAAAACAAACAAAAAAGTTTGGGGTTTACTTTTGGAGGAAAGCCCGCCTATCTAGTGCCCATGGAAGTTTCCCCAGCAGCAAGAGCTAGCAAGGCCTCTCCAAGCCCAACGATTCCCTATACTCCCTTGTCCTTAGACTCGAGGCCTTGGATTGCAAACAGGGCTGCACCTTAGTAACAGGTCAAACATGAATTCTAGATTCTTAGTTACGTTGGCAGGGAGAGGGGGCTCCCTAAATTCCTCCATTTGTTTTTTGTTTTTTTGAAACGGGGTCGGGCAGAGCATGATGGCTGACGCCTGTAATCCCAGCATTTTGGGAGGCTGAGGCTGGTGGATCATGAGGTCAGGAGTTCAAAACCAGCCTGACCAATATGGTGAAACCCCATCTCTACTAAAAATACAAAAATTAGCCGGGCATGGTGGCGCACGCCTGTAATCCCAGCTATTTGGGAGCCTGAGGCACCAGAATCGCTTGAACCTGGGAAGCGGAGGTTGTAGTGAGCCGAGATCACACCACTGCACTCCAGCCTGGGCAACAGAGTGAGACTCCATCTCTAAAAAAAAAAAGAAATGGAGTTGCTCTGTCGCCCAGGTTGGAGAGCAGTGGCACAATCGCGACTCACTGCAGCCTCGACCTCCTATGCTCAACTGATCCTCCCACCTAAGCCTCCTGAGTCGCTGGGATTACAGGCATGCACCACCATGCCCAGATAATTAAAAAATTTTTTTTGTAGAGATGGGGTCTCACTGTGTTGTCTACGCTGCTGTCTACCTCCTAGGCTCCAGTCATCTTCCTGCCTTGGCCTCCAAAGTGCTGGGATTACAGGTGTGAGCCACCGGCCCGGCCATTTTTTTTTTTCTTTTAGAGACAGGGTCCAGTCACCCAGGCTGGAGTATAGTGGAGTGATCCTGGCTCACTGTAGCCTCGACCTCCTGGGGTCAAGTGACCTTTCTTCCTCAGCCTCCCAGGTAGCTGGGACTACAGGTACCTGTAGCACCACACCCAGCTATTAAAAACATTTTTTTCCGGCCGGGCAAGGTGACTCACACCTGTAATCCCAGCACTTTGGGAGGCCGAGGCGGGCGGAGCACAAGGTCAAGAGATCAAGACCATCCTGGCCAACATGGTGAAACCCTGTCTCTACTAAAAATACAAAAATTAGCTGGATGTGGTGGTGGGCTCCTGTAGTCCCAACTACTTGGGAGGCTGAGGCAGGAGAATTGCTTGAACCTGGGAGGCAGAGGTTGCAGTGAGCCGGGATCATGCCACTGAACTCCAGCCTGGCGACAGCACGACTCCGTCTCAAAACAAAAGAAAAAACCAACATTTTTTCCCCAGGCTCAGTGGTGGCTTATGCCTGTAATCCCATAACTTTGGGAGGTAGAGACTGGTAGATTGCTTGAGGAATTTGAGACCAACCTGGGCAAAAAATACAAAAAATTACAAAACACAAAATTAGCCAGGCATGGTGACGCACACCTGTGGTCCCAGCTACTCAGGAGGCAGAGGTAGGAGGATCACCTGAGCCCTGGACTTCAAGTGGCAGTGAGCTGCGATTGCTCCACTGCACTCCATGCAGAGTCAGACCCTGTCTCAAATAAAAAAAAAGAAAAATGGCCGGGGCGCGGTGGCGGCAAGCCTGTGAATCCCAGCACTTTTGGGAGGCCGAGATGGGGCGGGATCACGATCCGGTCAGGAGGATCGAGACATCCTGGCTACACGGTGGGAAACCCCGGTTCACCTACTAAAAAAATAAAAAAAAACTAGCCGGGCGAGGTGGCAGGCGCCTGTAGTCCCAGCTACTCATGTGAGGCTGAGGCAGGGAGAATGGCATAAACCCAGGAGGCGGAGCTTGCAGTGGAGCACTGAGATCCAGCCATTGCAACTCCAGCCTTGGGCGACAGGGAGCGAGACTCCGTTCTCAAAAAAACAAAAAAAAAAAAATTTTTTTTTTTTTTTTTTTGGTAGAGCCTCCCTATGTTTGCCCAGGCTGGGGCGTCAAGGGCTCAAGTGATCTTCCTGCCTTAGCCTCCCAAAATTCTGAGATTACAGGTGTGAGCCACTGTGCCTGGCTACCATGAATAATTTTAAAAGCATATCCCAAGTAGTGCATGTGACATCTTTTTTTTTTTTTTTTTTGAGGGGGACAGAGTCTCTCTCTGTCATCCAGGCTGGAGGGCAGTGGCACAATCTCCCCGGCTGAAGCGATCCTCCTGCCTCAGCCTTCCGAGTAGCTGGGATTACAGGCATGCCCCACCACGCCCGACTAATTTTGTATTTTTAGTAGAGATGGGATTTCTCCATGTTGGTCAGGCTGGTCTCGAACTCCTGACCTCAGGTGATCCAGCCACCTCGGCCTCCCAAAGTGCTGGGATTACAAGTGTGAGCCACCGCGCCTGGCTAATTTTTTTTTTTTTTTTTTTTTTTTGAGACGGAGTCTCGCTCTATTGCCCAGGCTGGAGTGCAGTGGCCGGATCTCAGCTCACTGCAAGCTCTGCCTCCCAGGTTTATGCCATTCTCCTGCCTCAGCCTCCCGAGTAGCTGGGACTATAGGCGCCCGCCACCTCGCCCGGCTAGTTTTTTGTATTTTTTAGTAGAGACGGGGTTTCACGGTGTTAGCCAGGATGGTCTCGATCTCCTGCCCTCGTGATCCACCCGTCTCGGCCTCCCAAAGTGCTGGGATTACAGGCTTGAACCACCGCGCCCGGCCTAATTTTGTATTTTTTATAGAGATGGGATTTCACCATGTTGGCCAGGCTGGTCTCAAACTCCTGACCTCGTGTGATCTGCATGCCTCAGCCTCCCAAAGTTCTGGGATTATAGGCATGAGCCACCACACCTGGCCAAGACATAGTTTTGTTTTTTTGGTGGTGATGATTGTTTTTTTATTTTTTGAGACGAAGTCTCACTCTTGTTGCCTCGGCTGGAGAGCAATGGCTCGATCTCGGCTCACTAAAACCTCCGCCTCCTGGGTTCAAGCGATTCTCCTGTGTCAGCCTCCCAAGTAGCTGGGATTACAGGCACATACCACCACGCCTGGCTAATTTTTTGTATTTTTAGTAGAGACAGGGTTTCACCATATTGGCCAGGCTGGTCTGGAGCTCCTGGCCTCAAGTGATCTACCTGCCTTGGCCTCCCTAGTGCTGGGATTACAGGCGTGAGCCACCGTATCCAGCCTGATCTCATTAAGTTTTCACAGTGGGGTAGGGGTTATGGTTCCCATTTTACAGAACCCGCAGTGGAGGGTCAGAGAAAGGAATGAGGTGAATTGCCTTAGGTCACAGGGCTAGGAAGGGACCCCAGCTCTGCCTGCTTCAGGGTCTGTTCTCTTCCCTCAGTGGGAAGGAATTTTGATGTTAGGGTGGGTGGCAGTCCCCGCAACAGTGGCTCCCCTTCCCTGCTTCCCTGCAGGGCGTGGACGAGTGGATGTGGCAGGCCTGGCTGTGGGACTGACGTGTGGTGTCCTGCTCATTGTCCTGGCCGGCCTGGGAGCCTTTTGGTATCTGCACTGGCGACGACGCCGAGGCCAGCAGCCCTGTCCCCAAGAGTAAGGGGGATTCAGTGAGGAGGGGGTGGTGGTGGAGAGCAAGGGGAGGGAGGAAATGTTGACCTAAAGGGATGTGCTAAGGACTGGGGGCAGGTGAGCACTGAGGACATCGTCATTTGGAGAGTGAATCTGTGAGCTGGCTTGTGTCTGGTTTTGGCGTCTGTTGCTCTGTCTGTCTAGATCCTCAGTACCTGGCCCACAGTAGGAGCTCTGACCACTTTTGCTGCCGGCCTGTCTTTGTGGTACTGGGATTACCAGTATCCATGGGATTACCACTCTGGATATTGTATCTGGTGAAGCTGCGACGGTGCAGCTTGTGGTGTTTGGGTGTCTGTGGTATGTCAGTTTCAGTGGTGACAGGTGCAGCACCTGAGTGGGTGTGGGAAATTGGTGAGGAGTGCATCTATGTTGTGTTCCTGTCTATACGGATGGGCTGAGTTCTGTCTGTTTGGTGTGTGTTGGCCTGCCTCTCTGCAGGGCTTTTTTCTTTTTGAGACGGAGTTTCACTCTCGTTGCCCAGGCTAGAGTGCATAGTGTGATCTTGGCTCACCGCAACCTCTGCCTCCTGGGTTCAAGTGATTCTCCTCCCTCAGCTTCCCGAGTAGCTGGGATTATAGGCGCACGCCACCGTGCCCCGCTAATTTTGTATTTTTAGTACAGACGGGGTTTCTCCATGTTGGTCAGGCTAGTCTTGAACTCCTGACCTCAGGTGATCTGCCTGCCTCTGCCTTCCAAAGTGTTGGGATTACAGGTGTGAGCCACCACGCCTGGCCCCTTTTTTTTTTTTTTTTTTTTTTTTTTAAAGAGACAAAGTCTCACTGTGTTGCCCAGGCTGGAGTGCAGTGACCCTTTCACAGCTCACTGCAGTCTCAATTTCCTGGGCTCAAGAAATCCTCCCACCTCAGCCTCCTGAGGATCTAAAACTACAGGTGTGTGCCGTGCATCCGGCAGGGCTGTCTTTTTCTCTATTGCTCTGCCTGTATCTGGTGCACATGGGTGTGTCTGAATAAGAGTGTGTCTCTGTGGTTGCTGTTTTCTGTGTCTGCCTGTGTGTAGCTGACTGTCATTTGAGGCACTTTTCTGTGTGTAAGGCTAGGCTGAAGGTGACCCTCCTTTTCAGAGGTCCACCTCCCTTCCAGCTCTGTCCCAGTGTCACCCTGAATCTCCGTCTCCTAGATCCCCTCTCTTCCGCCTTAGTCTAGGTATCCTGTAAGTTGCCTCTGCTAACTGTACCTTTGCTGTCCCCAGGGCCGGGCTCATCAGCCCTCTGAGTCCTTTGGGCCCTTTGGGCTCACCGACGCCCCTGCCTCCAACTCCACCCCAACCCCCAGGCCTCCCCACCTATGAGCAGGCGCTGGCAGCCTCTGGGGTACACGACGCACCTCCACCCCCATACACCAGGTATGGGGCGTGGCTTCTGCCCGGGGGCGGGGCGCAGAGGGGTGGGCACGTTGGAGGAGGAACCCGGGCTCCGGGGCGGGACTTGGAATTTGGGCCTTATTACTTAGGGCGGCGCTTGGAGTGCGGGGGCGGGGCCCCATGCAATGGTCTAGGGGCGTGGCCCAGCGTTGTATGTGCGGAGGCGTATAAGAGGGTGGGGCCTGTGCCCAGAGGGTCCGGGATTGGCTGAGACGCCAAGGGCGGTCGGAGTGGTCCTGGTTGAGGGGGGAAAAAAAACAGCCGGAGCTTTGACTCCCCAGTGTGCCTCTTCTCTTGCAGCCTCAGGAGGCCTCACTGAAGAGCTGCTTTCGAGACCCGGCTCTCCGAACCGTGCCCCTGATTCACGCCGGATTCCGGAAGCCCCTAGGCCTCGTAGACGCCCTAGCTGGACTTGGAGGAGGGGGGATGGTGGGAGTAGGGGTCGTCCGGCCCGAGGCCTGCCCTGGCACACGCGTTTCCGCCGCGTATGGATATACACATGTTCTCGGCAACGTGTTCCCGTGTCCTGGCCCCTCACGGGCCCCCACACTCTCCTGACCGTGAGGGCACTGGTCAGTTCCGCCCCCGTGGTAGGCAGACGCGCGGGGAAATTCGGACCCACGAGCCCAGCCCCGGCTATGCTGTCTTGTGTATGGGCAGATATGACCTGACAGTCCCCTCCAGTGCCACGGGGTACGCACAGGCAGAGCCCCGCCTGTGCACACGCGTGTCTTCGTGCACTCCCTGTGCGGTACAGAGGCACTTCGTAACCCAGGGAAAGGGCGGGGGGCATATTTGCAAGCGTGCTTGGTGCGGGCAGGCTCGCATTGCACCCAGGGAGCTGGAGTTGAGCTGTTCCCCTAAATAAAAACCCTTTGGAAAGGAGACCAAAAAAAGCAGAAATAATGCAAATAATAATAATAATAATGAACCGCGATCCCGGGCGCATCGGAACTGGTTTTCTGTGCAAACGCGCCCTACACCCCCAGGCCCTGCTTGCGCTCAGTCTCTCTCACTCTCCCTTTTTTTTTTTTTTTGCACGCGATTGTGGGAGGGAAGGGAGCGCAGGAGATCCAGAACCCGCCGCGCCGCCGCCCCCCTTCCCCTACCCCTCCCCCAGCCGCCTTGTGCAAAGATGGCTGCACCTTGAGCGCAGGAGGAGGAGAGGCGCGGGAGCGCGGCGGAGGAGAGCGAGGCACCAGCGCCTGCACCACCCCGGCCGCGGACCCCCCTCCCCGGCGCGCCCCCCTTTTTCGTCTCGCAAGCGCCGGGGCAGAAGGCGGAGACGCGGGTCCCCTCCACCCCCTTCCCTCCTCTAGGGGGAACCCCCTTCACCCCCTTCTTGCTCAGCGACTGCACCCGCCTCCCTTGCCGCCCCCGCCGGCGCCCCCTCCCGTCCCCGCCCGGGGCCTTCCGGGCCTTCGCGGGCTGCAAAAGAAAAAAAGAGATCGGGCGGCGCGCGGGGGCGGGGGGGGGCGCGCGGGAAAAGGGGGGAAAAAAAAAGCAGCAGCGGAGGGAGGCGGCCGGGGAGGAGACGCGCGCCCCCCTCCCTCCCTCGCCTCCCTCCGCCCTCCCCGCATTTTCCACCGCGGCCAATTCATGGGACAGGAACTACCCCAGCGCCGGCTTCGGGGACCCGCTCGGCGCCGGGGCGGGATGGAGTTACGAGAGGTCAGCGAAAGCTAGGTAAGGAGCTGAGGGTGGCCTGGAGAAAGGGGCCAAGGGGTGGGAGCCCAGGCGGGCCGGGCCGGGCCCGGCCCGCCCGGCGACGCGTGCATCGCAAACTCCCCTCCGGCTTGCAAGGGAGCGGCCTTCCTCGGTTTGTAACAACGCCGCCGCCCCAGTTTGCAAATTGCAAACTCCGCCAAAGCCAGCTCCGGCATGCAAAGGGAGAATTGCAGCGGGAAAATGGGGGTGCAAAACAATTTCGGACGGGAAGGCCTAGGGAAGGTGGGAGGGACTGGCGAAGCAAGGCCTGGACTTCCCCCCATCCTTGGATTCCCGGCTTGGTGACCCCTCCCCCTCGCGCCCCAGGCACTGCTCTTGCAAAGGTGGGAAGAAGAGAAGAATTAGAACGCAGATCTGGGGGGCGCGAACCCCCTCTCAGGTCCTATTGTTCCGGGACTGTGCGAGGCCGCGCCACTAGGCGCCCCCCCAAGAATTCCGCGCGCAGAGTGGGCATGGGGCCCCGCCCCCTTCCTAAGCTGGGGTTCTATGTGTGTAAGGGGGGGGGTCTGGCATCTGGGACACGCCCCTTTAATGCCCCACCCCAAAAGCAGAGAATCCTAGTTGATGGCAAGGAGGGGAGCATTTGCCTTCCTGAGTTTGGCCACGGACTGGGGCCGTTGCATGGGAAGAGTCGGATGTTTCCCGGGTGTGTGTTTGTGTGTCTGAGCGTGGGCCCTGTGCGTGCGTGGCTGGCAGCGTGTTCACCTGTGAATCTGCCTCTTTCCTGCTGCTTCCTCATACTTCACCTACCCCCGAGCACCTCCCCCCCAACACACCTGAGTTTCCCAGCAGGGCATAACCCCAAGTGTGTCAGGATTTTCCGTGTGGGATTCCTCCGTCTATATCTTTTCTTCCCCACGGGTGAGTTGGATACGCATTTGCACACATACCTGGCATTGCACGGGCCCATGCATTTGAACCTCAACCCCCGGGGATGGACGGTGTTCTTGTTCACACTTGTACCTGGTACTTTCCCCGGGTCTTATTCCCTCTTCTCTCCACCCCCCCCTCCACAACCGTTGCCGCTTGGGAACCGATCTGCCTCCTGCTCCCAACTTGTTTTGCACCACCCCATGAAGTTCAGGGCCTATGTGTTCCCGTGTGTCTAGGGAAGAGGATTCGTCCATGTGGACTTTTGGCGTTGGCCCCATGGCCAGTGTTGCCGGAACAGGACCTGGGGTGGGGGGTTGGTGGGGTCGACGGGAGAAGTCTCTCATTTGCAACTCAAGACGCTTCCTCTGCCTTGGACCCTCTTCTGTGTGTTAGTTTCGTCTCTGAGCATGCCTGTTTGTAAACGTGAGACTATCCGGGCTCTCTTTATTCGGGCTCTGGAGTGAGGGCCATTTCTGTGGCTCTTTAGTTGCGTACCCCGATTCCCTTGCCTTCTCCCCTTTAAAGGCCTACGGTTCCTTAGCTTAACACCCCCTACCCCAATCAGCTGGAAGGGTCCCCCCAACTCCCCGGGGGGTTTCCTGAGCTCCTTTCTCAGAAGGCAGCTTGGGAGAACCCCCTGACGTCTCTCCTTTCCCCCCAGCTTGGTTTATGGCAGCTCCAGGACCTCGCACCCCGAGACGGACATCTTACACCGCCAGGCCTACGCGGCCCCCCACCCACTGCAAAGCTATGCCACCAACCACCACCCGGCAGGTACGGCCCACATCCCGCCCCGCTTTGGGCTGGCCCTCCCCCCGAGGCAGCCGATTGGCTGTTGAAAGTTCCGCCCCTCCTAATTGGCCGTGGCCCGTGCCGTGGCCCGCCCCTTGCTGTGTCTCCTCTGATTGGTTGCCTTTGAGGCTGCTGGTCCCTGCTTCATTTCTCGCCGGATTCGTCCGCCCCTGCCTCGCCCCGCCCCTTTCGCTCCAATTGGCCCTGTCCCATCAGCCCCCAAATCCCACCTTCTCTTCCAGGCTTTTCCGCCTCTCTCCAGCCCACCCCAATTCTTTCCCTCTGGGTTTGCCCTATTCTTTTGGCTCCTTGGAACTCTGAATTCTGTCTTCCTGATTCCCTTTCTTCCTGATTGGCCCCAATTATCTGGCCCGCCCTCTTTTATATTATTTTGCTCCATTGCTTTATTCCACCCCCTGCCTTTGCCTCCAAGGTTTCTGATTGGTTCCCCCTTCCTAGGGGTATTGGCAATGACATGATGCTGTCCAGTTTGACCTTTGACCCTCCTGATTGGCTCCTTCCCTTTTTCCCTCCCCATCTTTTTTTCTGAACCCTCCCATGGAGCTCAATCCCTTTTGACTCGTTCTCTGGTTTTTCTGAGACTTCATTGTACCATCCTTTCCACTTCCTTGCTGGAAATACCCACATTTGGTCTCCCTCCTGGCCTTACTGAGGACTCTGTTCTTTTGCCCCTGGCTCTTTCGCTTCTAGATTTTTCCACACTTTTGTCTACCATTTCCTATCTGGGCCCCTGCCCTTATGACTGGATTGCCCCTTGTCTTGCTTTACTGTCTCACCTTTCCCCCTTCCCTCCCCTCATTTCTGTCTCATGAGCTTGGTTCTGTCCATCTTGTCTTTGAATTTGCCCTTTTTTCTCCCATCCCCTCCTTTTCCTGATCCAACTTGCTTTTGACCTCTTCCCTTTCTCTCTTGACCCTATCTACCCATCCCCACCTGGCTGACTATACCCCCTGTCCCCGGCCAGGTCTTTCTGGACTCTTCGACACTGGCCTCCACCACGCGGGCTCAGCAGGGCCCGACGCCTCCGTCATGAACCTCATCTCAGCCCTGGAATCCCGGGGCCCCCAGCCTGGCCCCTCCGCCTCCTCTCTCCTCTCCCAGTTCCGCAGTCCTTCCTGGCAAACCGGTAAGCCCAGCGCCGGCCCTGCAGGGCCAGGGTGGGGCTGGCTTGCTGTCCGCTCTGACCCGCGGTCTTCCTCATCTCCAGCCATGCACACGCCAGGCCCCACGGAGCTCTTCATCTCGGGCGCCCTGCCGGGTTCCAGCACCTTTCCGTCCTCCTCTGCCCTGTCGGCTTACCAACACCCGGCTTCCTTCGGCAGCCGCCCCTTCCCAGTGCCCTCGTCCCTCAGCCTCCAGGACCCCCCATTCAGCCCTCCAGCTAATGGGCTCCTGTCTCCTCATGACGTGCTGCACCTGAAGCCCTCGCAGGCACCCACGGTGCCCTCTTCACTGGGCTTTGAGCGCCTGGCAGGAGGCGGTGTCTTGGGGCCAGCTGGTCTCGGTCCAGCCCAGACCCCCCCTTATCGCCCTGGCCCCCCAGACCCACCACCACCACCTCGCCACCTCCCAACTCAGTTCAACCTGCTGGCTTCCTCTTCTGCTGCCGCCGCCGCTGCCGAGCAGTCCTCCCCACAGCTCTATAACTTCTCGGGTGCTGCCCCGGGCCCACCGCCGCCTGAGCGGGCCCTGCCCCGCCAGGACACAGTCATCAAGCACTATCAGCGGCCAGCCAGTGCCCAGCCCCCACCACCCCCGCCACCAGCCCATGCCCTCCAGCACTATCTGAGCTGTGGAGGCAGCTACCCCTCCATGGGCCACCGGGCCAACCTGGCCTGCAGCCCCCTGGGTGGTGGGGAGCCCTCCCCGGGTGCTGGGGAGCCTAGCAAGGCTGGTCCCAGCGGAGCCACGGCGGGGGCATCTGGCCGGGCCACAGGCCCTGAGGCAGCGGGGGGCGGTGGGGCCGGGGGTGGTGGCGGAGGTTACCGCCCCATCATTCAGTCGCCTGGGTACAAGACGGGCAAAGGTGGTTATGGAGCAGCTGCCGGGGGTGCCACCAGGCCCCCCCCACCCCGTTCGACTGCTACCCCCAAATGCCAGAGCCTGGGTGGACCGGCAGCCGCCTATGCCACTGGGAAGGCCTCTGGGGCTGGAGGGGCAGGGGGCCAGGCTTATTCCCCTGGTCAGCCTCAAGGGCTTCTGGGACCCCAGGCCTATGGGCAAGGGTTTGGAGCAGGGCAGGCACAGGACTTGAGCAAAGGCCCCAGCTACTCAGGGGGCCCTCCACAGCCCCCCAGCGGCCCTCCTCCTCCTGGCCTGGCCACATGTCAGAGCTACTCCCCGGACCAGCTGCAGGGGCAGCTGTATGGCGTGCAGGGCGAGCCATACCCAGGGCCAGCCGCCCACTCCCAGGGGCTGCCCACAGCCAGCCCCTCACTCAGCTACAGTACCGGCCATTCCCCAGCACTCTCGGGCCATGGGGGTGGCTGGGGACCCAGCTCCTTGGGAGGTGGTGGTGAGGCCAGCCCATCTCACATCATTCGTCCACTCCAGTCACCGCCTGCCACAGGCCGCCCGCCTGGAGTCGGTTCTCCAGGAGCCCCTGGCAAATACCTGAGCTCAGTCTTGGCCTCAGCCCCTTTCCTGGCACCTCCTGGAGCTGGCAGCTATGCAGCCGGAGCCGGTGGCTACAAGGGCAAGGGGGATGGCTCGGAGCTGCTGGCGGGCCCAGGTGGGCCTCCTGCGGAGCGCACAGAGGATGAGGAGTTCCTCATCCAGCATCTCTTGCAGGCGCCCAGCCCTCCTCGGACCTCAGGGGCAGACGGCTTGGTGGGCGAGGACGGGGCAGCAGATGCCTCTAAGGGACTTGGGGGAAGTGGCGGGGCCGGGGGACCGCCGGGTACACCCTACGAGTTGGCCAAGGAAGACCCCCAGAGGTACCATCTGCAGAGTGTCATCCGCACCAGTGCCAGCCTGGATGAGGGTGCCACTGCGGCACTGGAGCTGGGCCTGGGGAGGCTGAAGGAGAAGAAGAAAGGGCCAGAGCGGGGTGGCGAGACCCCTGAGGGGCTGGCCACCTCCGTTGTCCACTACGGGGCAGGTGCCAAGGAGCTGGGGGCCTTCTTGCAAAAGAGCCCACCACCCCCACCTCCCACAGCCCAGTCCACCCAGCCCACTCCCCATGGCCTCCTTCTGGAGGCCGGGGGGCCTGACCTCCCACTGGTGCTGCCTCCGCCTCCTCCCCAGCTGCTCCCCTCGGTCCTCAGCCATGCCCCCAGTCCCTCTGCCAGCGCCTCCAAAGTCGGTGTCCACCTCCTTGAGCCAGCCACCCGCGATGGGGCACCCCAGCCACCTCCACCGCCACCCCCGCCTCCACCACCCATGCCCCTGCAGCTCGAGGCCCACCTCCGCAGCCACGGCCTGGAGCCCGCGGCTCCCAGCCCCCGCCTGCGACCCGAGGAGAGCCTGGAGCCGCCAGGCGCCATGCAGGAATTGCTCGGGGCTCTGGAGCCGCTGCCCCCGGCGCCTGGGGACACCGGCGTAGGCCCGCCAAACTCGGAAGGCAAGGATCCCGCAGGTGCCTACCGCAGCCCGAGCCCGCAAGGCACCAAGGCGCCGCGCTTCGTGCCGCTCACCTCCATCTGCTTCCCTGACTCCTTGCTCCAAGACGAGGAGCGCAGCTTCTTCCCTACCATGGAGGAGATGTTCGGTGGAGGGGCCGCGGATGACTATGGCAAGGCTGGGCCACCCGAGGACGAGGGGGACCCCAAGGCGGGCGCTGGGCCACCCCCGGGCCCCCCTGCCTATGATCCCTATGGGCCCTACTGCCCTGGCCGGGCATCAGGAGCCGGGCCCGAGACACCAGGCTTGGGCCTGGACCCCAACAAGCCCCCTGAACTGCCCTCCACGGTCAACGCCGAGCCACTGGGCCTGATCCAGAGCGGCCCCCACCAGGCGGCGCCACCACCCCCGCCTCCGCCACCACCGCCTCCCGCGCCGGCCTCCGAGCCCAAGGGTGGCCTCACCTCGCCCATCTTCTGCTCTACCAAGCCAAAGAAGCTGCTCAAGACATCCTCCTTTCACCTGCTGCGGCGCCGCGACCCACCCTTCCAGACCCCTAAGAAGCTGTACGCCCAGGAGTACGAATTCGAGGCGGACGAGGACAAGGCTGATGTGCCCGCCGACATCCGCCTCAACCCCCGGCGCCTGCCCGACCTGGTCTCCAGCTGCCGCTCCCGCCCGGCCCTCTCGCCACTGGGGGACATCGACTTCTGCCCACCGAACCCGGGACCAGATGGCCCCCGGCGCCGTGGCCGCAAACCCACTAAGGCGAAGCGTGATGGGCCGCCCCGGCCCCGGGGAAGGCCCCGGATCCGCCCTCTGGAGGTCCCCACCACTGCGGGGCCCGCCTCGGCTTCCACGCCCACCGATGGCGCCAAGAAACCCCGGGGCCGGGGCCGAGGCCGGGGTCGAAAAGCTGAGGAGGCAGGGGGCACCCGGTTGGAGCCCCTGAAGCCACTTAAGGTGAGGGGAATGGGATCTTGTAGGAGATCGGGGAGGAGGGGCTGTGCCCGATGTTTGAGTCTTAAAAGGAAGGAAGGAAGGGTTTACAGCCGCACCTTGGCATTTCTGGGGCAGGGGGATAATAAGGTTTATAGTCCTAAAATCTGAGGAAGTTAGGTGAGGAGTTTTAGGGTCCCACTGACAGACCTAAGAATTGAAATTCTGAATCTAGGCTGGCCACGGTGGTTCATGCCTGTAATCCCAGCACTTCAGGAGACTGAGGCGGAAGGATCTCTTGAATCCAGATGTTCGAGACCAGCCTGGTCAACGTAGTGAGACCCTGGTTTCCATTAAAAACATAAAAATTTAGCCAGATGTGGCTGTGTGTACCTATAGTCCCAGCTACTCAGAGGCTGAGGTGGGAGTATCTCTTGAACCCTGGAGTTCAAGGCTGTAGTGAGCTATGATTGCATTACTGCACTGTGGCCTGGGCCACAGAGTGAGACCCTGTCTCAAGAAATAAAGGAAATTATGGGTTTAGGGAGAGGCAGGAGGTTGGGGCTTATGCTTTTAGCATTTTTTTTTTTTTTTTTTTTTTTTTGAGAGAGAGTTTCTGTCACCCAGGCTGGAGTGCAGTGGCATGATCTTGGCTCACTGCAACCTCCACCTCCTATGTTCAAGAGATTCTCCTGCCTCAGCCTTTTGAGTAGCTGGGATTACAGGCATCTGCCACCACATTCGGCTAATTTTTGTTGTTGTTGTTGTTGTTGTTGTATTTTTAGTAGAGATGGGGTTTTACTATGTTGGCCAGGCTGATTTGAAACTCCTGGCCTCAAGTGATCCGCCTGCCTCAGCCTCCCAAGGTGCTGGGATTATAGGCGTGAGCCACCTCACCTGGATTGCCTGCTTTTAGCTTCTATATCCCAAATGATGGGCATTGAGGGATCCTACATTCCTGGGTTTCATGGGAAGCAGGTCTGGGGACCTAAACTAGGCTGTAAGGGAAGAGCTCAGTGAGTCTAAGTTCCTGGTCTTCTGAGCGAGGAACTCCAGTCTTGTCCTCCTAGAATCTAAGACAAGGGGTTTGCAGCTTTGAATTCTAGAAATTCACGGGCTGAGCACCTGTAAATTTGGATTTTTGGGGGGCTGAGGGGGGATGGGACTGGGGGCCCAGACTCCTGGGCCCTCACGGCCCGCCACTCCCATGTCTAGATCAAGCTGTCTGTGCCCAAGGCTGGCGAGGGTCTGGGAGCCTCATCGGGTGATGCCATATCAGGCACTGACCACAACAGCCTGGACTCGAGCCTGACTCGGGAGAAGATCGAGGCCAAGATCAAGGAGGTGGAGGAGAAGCAGCCAGAGATGAAGTCGGGTTTCATGGCCTCCTTCTTGGACTTCCTCAAGTCAGGCAAGCGCCACCCACCACTCTACCAGGCGGGCCTGACACCTCCGCTCAGCCCTCCCAAGAGCGTGCCACCCTCTGTGCCAGCCCGAAGCCTGCAGCCCCAGCCCCCTGCCACCCCCGCTGTGCCACATCCCCACCTTCTGGAGCCTTCGGGCTTGGGGGTGCCCTGGAGGCTGCAGAGAGTGAGGGGCTGGGGCTGGGCTGCCCTTCACCCTGCAAGCGACTGGATGAGGAGCTGAAGCGGAACCTTGAGACGCTGCCCTCCTTCTCCTCGGACGAGGAAGACTCTGTCGCCAAGAACCGAGACCTGCAGGAGAGCATCTCCTCGGCCATCTCTGCCCTCGATGACCCACCCCTTGCTGGGCCAAAGGACACCTCCACGCCAGATGGGCCGCCCTTGGCCCCCGCAGCTGCAGTTCCAGGGCCACCCCCTCTTCCGGGGCTCCCCAGTGCCAACGGCAATGGCACTCCTGGTGAGCTCTGGGAAGGTGGTCTGGGAGTAGAGTGGAGCTTAAAGGTTATCACGGTCACTAGATATAGTTGCGCAGGTTACGCACTGTTTAAGAGACACCATTCATGTAGATGGTACAAGCTTGCATATTTATGAAGGGACTTTCCTTATTATACAGGCATTTTGAGGAAGGTGTGTATCTTTTTCTAATTCACCCAGAGGTGCTAAGTGGACTAGGAGGGGCCCCAAGGCAGATACTGGAGAATGCAAGGAGACAGGGCAGGTGATGAGTTACAGGAGAGGGGCTACTCAGGTTCTGAACGGTGGGAGGTGTGGGGACTGAGGAGGGCTCTGAGTCAGCCACGTGTGAAGGTACAGAAAGATGTCTGGGGGCAGAGAAAGACTTGGGGAGGGTGATGGGTCTTGGGAGTGGGCAGCGGAAGGCAAGACTAGGGGCACAGGAAGGGTTTAGGTTGTGCTCTGGCTTTGGACACAGCTTAAGGGGTGTTAATGGCAGAAACAGAGGCATTGGGAGATGAGAGGTGGGAGCTTACAGGAGGGCATAGAGGGGACTTGGGAAATGGAGAGAGCTTTTGGGGGGTGTAGAAGGTTGGGGAATGGGGAGTGGGGAGGTGAGAAGAACGGGTGAGACCAAAGCTGACAGGGTCGTTGCAGAAGAGAACAGCCAGGCTGAGAGAGCCTTTGAAGGGCTTGGAAGGGCCATGGCCCAGGATACAAGAATGGAGAAGCAGCAGTTTTACAGGTCAGGTGAGATTTCAGGGAGTTAGAGGGGAGTGTTCAAAAAAAAAAAAAAAAAAAAAACCATGATAGGCTGGGCACAGTGGGCCACACCTGTAATCCTAGCACACTTTGGGAGGCTGAGACAGGAGGATCACTTGAGCCTGGGAGGTTGAGGCTGTGGTGAGCCATGATTGAGCCACTATACTCCAGCCTGGGTGACAGCGCAAGACCCTAAGACAGGGTCTTTTTAAACAAAAAACTCCAAAAACAAAACAAAAGACCCTGTGAGATTTTTTTTTTTTTTTTCCAAGACAGAGTCTCGCTCTGTCACCCAGGCTGGAGTTTAGTGGCGCAATCTTGGCTCACCACAACCTCTGCCTTCCAGGTTCAAGTGATTCTTCTGCCTCAGCCTCCCAAGTAGCTGGGACTACAGGTGCCTGCCACCATGCCCAGCTAATTTTTTGTATTTTTAGTAGACATGGCGTTTCGCTATGTTGGCCAGGCTGGTCTTGAACTCCTTACTTCGTGATCTGCCCACCTTGGCATCCCAAAGTGTTGGGATTACAGGCGTGAGCCATCGTGTCCAGCCGTTTTTTTTTTTTTTTTCCAAGACAGAGTCTCACTCTGTCCACCAGGCTGGAGTACAGTGGCATGATCTTGGCTCACTGCAACCTCTGCCTCCAGGGTTCTAGCTGTTCTCCTGCCTCAGCCTCCCGAGTAGCTGGGATTACAGGCACCTGCCACCACACCTGGCTCATTTTTTATATTTTTGGTAGAGACAGGGTTTTACCACGTTGGCCAGGCTGGTCTCGAACTCCTGACCTCAAGTGATCCGCCTGCCTCGGCCTCCGAAAGTAGTGGGATTACAGGCGTGAACCACCATGCCCGCCTCCTATGAGGTTCTTAAAAGGCCTGAAGAAGGGAGCTGGCAGACAGAGGAAGGGTTAGCAGTCTGCACACTGGTGAGCAGGCCAAGGAAAGGACAGAGACGGGTCTGGAGGGAGGAGGATGAGGCCTTGGAGGAAGACAAGGTGAGGAAGTAGAGCTAGGGAGGTGATGATTTAGGAGTGGGAGGGTCATTCAGGAGGAGGAGTTAAGAGCCAGACAAGGGCTTTGAGACCACAAAGAGACATTTCAGGACTGAGAAGGGGATTAGGGATGGGAGACGGGTCTCCTTTACAGCCACAGGAGCCAGAGTAGGTCTCTGCAGAGACTCCAATAGGGTAGAAGGGCCACTGGGAGCTGAGTGGTAGTTACGGACAGAGGGGTTCTTGGTACAGAAAGTGATGTTTAAAGGACAAGAGGAAAGGTGCCAGGAATGATGAATAACATCCAGGCCTGATGTCCCTGTCTCCCCAGAGCCCCACTGCTGGAGGAGAAACCCCACCCACTCCACCTCCTGCCCCGACTCAGCCTCAGCCTCCACCACCCCTCCGCCGCCACAGCCAGCCCTGCCCTCGCCGCCCCGCTGGTGGCCCCCACGCCCAACTCACCACCGCCACCACCGCTGCCACCACCACCTCCACCAGCTATGCCCTCGCCTCCTCCGCCACCCCCACCAGCCGCTGCCCCACCGGCTGCCCCTCCCGAGGAGCCCGCCGCCCCGTCCCCTGAAGACCCCGAGCTGCCGGACACCCGGCCCCTGCATCTGGCCAAGAAGCAGGAGACGGCAGCCGTGTGTGGGGAGACGGACGAGGAGGCCGGCGAGAGTGGCGGAGAGGGCATCTTCCGGGAGCGAGACGAGTTCGTCATCCGCGCCGAGGACATCCCTTCGCTTAAGGTGAGTCCCAGCCTTCTCCAAAAACTGCCCTGATTGGTTTGGTCACCTGTTTGTTGAGTGCCTGCTGGATGACAGGCTTGTATTGGGACCTGCAGATCCAGTCATGGCCTGGCCGCCCTGGAATTCACAGTCCGATGGGGCTGATAGAGGTGTCGAGGACCTGCGGGCCTCAGAGGTTTTATTTGCGTTTGTGTCTATACATGCATTACTTGTATGTAAGGTAAAGCGATTGTTAATGTGTATGTGTCTATACATGCGTTACTTGCATATAAGGTAAAGCGATTGTGAACGTTTATGTAGATACCCTACTGTGGGTGGTAGAGGACCAGTACTGTACAAGCAGATGCGGCTCTGGCCCTAGGGAGCTTCTAGTCTAATGGAACAAGCTAGAGAGACAGGCTACTTTGCCATTTATGGCACAATGGTGGAAATGTGAGTCACTGACATAGAGTACCTGCAGGTAACCCGTAAATGTAATCGTGAATTCAGCCGGACGCGGCGGCTTACACCTGTAATCTCAGCACTTTGGGAGTTTGAGACCAGCCTAGCCACATATTGAAACCTTTTCTCTCAAACAAAAAAAGTGAATCATTTGGGAATGCTCACTGTGTGTCAGGCTATATCTTTTTCTTTTTTTTTTTGAGACGGAGTTTCACTCTTGTTGCACAGACTGGAGTGCAGGGGCGCAATCTCGGCTCACTGCAACCTCTGCTGCCCAGATTCAAGCAATTCTCCTGCCTCAGCCTCCTGAGTAGCTGGGATTACAGGCACGTGCCACCACACCTGGCTAATTTTTGCATTTTTAGTAGAGAAGGGGTTTCAACATCTTGGTCAAACTGCTCTTCCACTTCTTACCTTGTGATCCACCCGTCTCGGCCTCCCAAAGTGCTGGGATTACAGGCATGAGCCACCGCGCCCGGCCTTACACTTTCTTCTTAAGTGTGTTTTTTGAGGCAAACTCAAATGTATTTTTTCGTATGTTATTTCAATGTATTTCATTGTGGGAAAAGTAAATAATAGAGCAGGCTGGGAGTGGTGGCTCACGCCTGTAATCCCAGAACTTTGAGAAGCGGAGGTGAGAGGATCACTTGAGAGCAGCTAGGCAAATAGCAAGACCTCACATCTACCAAAAACAATAAATAAATGAGCCAGGCATGGTAGCACATGCCTGTAGTCTCAGCTACATGAAAGGCTAAGATGGCAGGATTGCTTATGCCCAGGAGTTTGCGGTTGCCGTGAGCTATCTATGATCACACCGCAGCACTCCAGTCTCGGTGACAGAGCGAGACCCTGTCTCTAAAAAACAAAAGAGAAAAGAAATGTCTACTACCTCCTGAGGAACAGAATTTTGGGAACATCACAGTCAGAATTTCGTTTTATCTTTCTTTGTTTTCAAAATCATGGTCACAGGCCGGGCGCGGTGGCTCAAGCCTGTAATCCCAGCACTTTGGGAGGCCGAGACGGGCGGATCACGAGGTCAGGAGATCGAGGCCATCCTGGCTA
>NW_016807449.1:2142116-2145313 GCF_001698545.2 Rhinopithecus bieti | reverse complement strand
AAAAAAAAAAAAAAAAAAATCATGGTCACATACGTACCATGAAATTTGTCATTTTAACTAGTTTTCAGTGTATGGTTCGGTGACATTAAGGATATTGACATCATGCCGGGCGTGGGGGCTCACGCCTGTAATCCCAGCACTTTGGGAGGCCGAGGCAGGCAGAACACAAGGTCAAGAGATTGAGACTATCCTGGTTAACATGGTGAAACCCTGTCTCTACTAAAAATACAAAAATTAGCTGGGAGTCTCATGTCTGTAATCCGAGCACTTTGGAAGGCTGAGGTGGGTGGATCATGAGGTCAGGAGATCGAGACTATCCTGGCTAACATAGTGAAACCCCATCTCTACTAAAAATACAATACATTAGCCGGGCCTGATGGTGGGCACCTGTAGTCCCAGCTACTCTGGAGGCTGAGGCAGGAGAATGGCGTGAACCCAGGAGGTGGAGCTTGCAGTGAGCCGAGATTGCGCTACTGCACTCCAGCCTGGGCGACAGAGCGAGACTCCATCTCAAAAATAAAATAAAATAAAATAAAATTAGCCAGGCATGGTGGCGGGTGCCTGTAATCCCAACTACTCGGGAGGCTGAGGCAGGAGAATCGCTTGAACCTGGGAGTCGGAGGTTATAGTGAGCTGAGATCGCGCCACTGCAGTCCAGTCTGGTGAGGGAGCAAGACCGTCTCAAAAAAAAAAAAATTGACATCATAGGCCAGGTGCGGTAGCTCATGCCTGGAATTGCAGCACTTTGGGAGGCCAAGGCGGGCAGATCACCTGAGGTCAGGAGTTCGAGACCAGCCACTGCATTCCAGCCTGGGCTACAAAAGCAAAACTGTCTCAAAAAAATAAAGAAAAAAACATTGACATTGTTGAATGACCGTCACCACCATCCATCTCCAAGTTTTATCTTTTTATATAAAAAAGATAAACTTCATTATAAGAGACTACAGTAGCATTTTATAGGGATGGAAACTGAGGCTCACACAGGTTAAAAAGTCCTTCCGACTGCGGATTACTATGCCCGTTTTTTTGAGACAGGGTCTCCCTCTGTTGGCCAGGCTGGAGTGCAGTGACTCACTGCAACTTCCGCCTCCCTGGTTCAAGCGATTCTCATAACTCAGCCTCTCGAGTAGCTGCGACTACAGAGGACCCTACCACGCTTGGCTAATTTTTGTATTTTTAGTAGAGATGGGGTTTCACCATGTTCGTTGGCCAGGCTGGTCTCAAACTCATGACCTCGGGTGATCCGCCCATCTCGGCCTCCCAAAGTGCTAGGATTACAGGAATGAGCCACTGTGCCTAGCCTATTATCCTCATTTTTTAGGGAAGGAAACCAAGGCACAGAGAGATAAAGTAGCTTTCCCAGGCTTTTGTAGCTTGGGATCCACACCCAGCCCTGCTGGCCTTAGGAACCCATATTCTTATTTATTTATTTATTTATGTTTGAGATAGTGTTTCACTCTTGTTGCCCAGGCTGGAGTGCAATGGTGCAGTCTTGGCTCACTGCAACCTCCGCCTCCCGAGTTCAAGTGATTCTCCTGCCTCAGCCTCCCGAGCTGGGATTACAGGCATGCGCCACCATGCCTGGTTAATTTTGTATTTTTAGTAGAGTTGGGATTTCTCCATGTTGGTCAGGCTACTCTCGAACTCCTGACCTCAGGTGATCTGCCTGCCTCAGCCTCCCAAAGCGCTGGGATTATAGGCGTGAGCCACTGCGCCCAGCCAAGAACCCATATTCTTATCCGCGACTCAGCCAGGCACCATGTACGTTCTAGTCAAACACAGCTGAGCCAGCATTGGGTCAAATGAACAGGGCCCTAGGGCAGGGACCTTGAGCATCCCCATTTTACAGATGGGGAAGTTCACATTCAGAGAAAGGGAGTCAGTCGGCTGGCCGGTGCCAACCTGGGATTGGAGCCAGGGCCATCTGACACCACCTCCCAGCTGGCATGGGGGCAGGGGAAGGGGCCAGGTGAGGACTCAGAAGCTTAAAATACAACTTGAATGTGCATTATAATGGGGAACAAAACCCCATGCCTTTGCCAAACATACAGATCTTGGGGACTCATTTGTGGGCCTGGAGACAGGGCAGGCTGCTGGTATAGTTAAGACCTCACTTTGGTTTAACCTGACTGACTCAAATCTCTGCCACTTATTATTTTTTGTTGTTGTTGTTTTGAGACAGGGCCTCACTCTGTCACCCAGGCTGGTGTACAGTGGCATGATCATGGCTCACTGAAGCCTCAGACTCCTGGGTTCAAGTGATCCTCCCACCTCAGCCTCCCGAGTAACTAGGACTACAGGCATACAACACCATGCCTGGCAAATTTTTTTATTCCTTAAGTAGAGACTGGCATCTCATTCTGTTGACCTGACTGGTCTTGAACTCTTGGGCTCAAGCAATCCTCCCGTCTTAGCCTCCCAAAGTGCTGAGATTGCTGGTGTGAGCCACTGTGTCTGGACTTTTTTTCTTTTTTTTTTTTTTGAGACGGAGTCTCAATCTGTCTCCGAGGATGGAGTGCAGTGGCGCAGTCTTGGCTCACTGCAACCCTCACCTCCCAGATTCAAGCGATTCTCCTGCCTCAGCTTCCTGAGTAGCTGGGATTACAGGCGTGTGCCACCACGCCCATCTAATTTTTGTATTTTTAGTAGAGATGGGGTTTCACTACGTTGGTCAGGCTGGTCTTGAACTCCTAACCTTGTGATTTGCTCCCCTTGGCCTCCCAAAGTGCTGGTATTACAGGCGTGAGCCACTGTGCCCAGCCCATTTTTTTTCTTTTATACCATCTCATTTTTTTTTTTGAGACGGAATCTCGCTCTGTCTCCCAGGCTGGAGTGCAGTGGCCCAATCTCGGCTCACTGCAACCACAACCTCCCGGGTTCCAGTGATTCTCCTGCCTTAGCCTCCTGAGTAGCTGAGATTACAGGCACCCTCCACCATGCCTGGCTAATTTTTGTATTTTTAGTAGAGATGGAGTTTCAACATGTTGGCCAGGCTGGTAGAAACCACTCTTAAAGCCCGTACAAAAACAAGCTATAGACCATTGTTTATTCCAGAAAAACAGCAATCCAATATAAATATCATCTGAGTCATATATGTGATTTTAAATGTTTTCATTCCTGCATTTATAAAAATAAAAAAGATAGATGAGCCGGGCGCGGTGGCTCAAGCCTGTAATCCCAGCACTTTGGGAGGCCGA
>NW_016807449.1:2139686-2142032 GCF_001698545.2 Rhinopithecus bieti | reverse complement strand
CCTGCCTTAAAAAAAAAAAAAAAAAGAAAAGAAATTAGCCATAGGAATGCATTTTTTTTATTTTTTATTTATTTTTATTTTTTTGAGACGGGTTTCTGTAAACTGAAACTTTTGTTGGGGTTGTTGTAAGGGTTGGGCAGCGTGTATACTCCAAGCATGTAAGAGTTCACTGAGTGGATACTGGGTGCACTGGCTCCTGCCTGGAATCCCAGCACTTTGGGAGGCTGAGGTGGGTGGATTGCTTGCGCTCAGGAGTTCAACACCAGCCTGGTCAACATGGTGAAATCCTGCCTGTACTAAGAATACAAAAAATTAGCCAGGTGTGTGGTTTCACACGCCTGTATTCCCAGCTACCCTCGAGGCTGATCACCCCGAGTTTGAGAGATCAAGGCTGCGGTGAGCCAGGATTGCGCCACTGCACTCCCATCTGGGCAAGTCGAATGAGACCCTGTCTCAAAAAAGAAAAAGTTGGCTGGGTGTGGTGGTTCGCATCTGTAATCCCAGCACTTTCGGAGGTCGAGGTGGGTGGATCACTTGAAGTGAGGAGGTCAAGATCAGCGTGGACAACATGGTGCTGTCCCGTCTCTACTGAAAATACAAAACTTAGCCAGACATGGTGGCGGGTCCCTGTAATCCCAGCTACTCAGGAGGCTTGAAGCAGGAGAATCACTTGAATTCAGGAGGCAGAGGTTTCAGTGAGCTGAGAGCGCCACTGCACTCCAGCCTGGGCCACAGAGTGAGACTCTGTCTCAAAAAAAAAAAAAAGTTCGGCTGGGCGCAGTGGCTCAAGCCTGTAATCCCAGCACTTTGGGAGGCCGAGACGGGCAGATCACGAGGTCAGGAGATCGAGACCATCCTGGCTAATACGGTGAAACCCCGTCTCTACTAAAAAATACAAAAAAACTAGCCGGGCGAGGTGGCAGGCGCCTGTGGTCCCAGCTACTCGGGAGGCTGAGGCAGGAGAATAGCGTAAAACCCGGGAGGCGGAGCTTGCAGTGAGCTGAGATCCGGCCACTGCACTCCAGCCTGGGTGACAGAGCGAGACTCCGTCTCAAAAAAAAAAAAAAAAAAAAGTTCATTGGCTGGAGAAGAGTATGGTGTTGGGGTTGTCCAGGCAGAGGAAACAGCTGTGCAAAGGCCCTGTGGTAAGGGAAAGCACGCTATGTTTGAGGTGTGCAGGGACACAAGGTGTTAAGTGACTGGACAGTGAATGCTGAGGCTGGGCAGGTGGGCTGGACGCAGCCATGTTGGACATGGGTGCAGGGATGAGTTCCACGGGTGCTTGTGAAGACATTAGGCTCTATGCCATTTAGAGCCCCTGGCCAGTAGGGAGGTGACTGGGGAGTTGTTCAAGCCTGGACAGTACTCTGTCCACAGCATCTATCCTGGGACTGACTCCCCTTTTAATGGAACCCTGCAGTTTTCTTTTTCTTTTTTCTTTTTCTTTTTTCTTTTTTTTTTTTTTTTTGAGACAAGTCTTGCTCTCATCCCCCAGGCTGGAGTGCAATGGTGCGATCTAGGCTCACTGCAACCTCCGCCTCCCGGGTTCAAGCGATTCTCCTGCCTCAACCTCCAGAGTAGTTGGGATTACAGGCACCTGCCACCACACCTGGCTAATTTTCGTATTTTTGTAGAGACGGGGTTTCACCATGTTGGCCAGGCTGATCTCGAACTACTGACCTCAGGTGATCTGCCTGCCTCGGCCTTCCAAAGTGATTACAGGCATGAACCACTGCACCTGGCCGTGAAACCCCATTTCTACAAAAAATACAAAAATTATCCAGGAGTGGTGGTGCATACCTGTAGTCCCAGCTACTTGGTGGGTAGGTGACTGAGGCAGGAGGATCACTTGAGCCTAGGAGGCAATAGGTGAGCTATGGTCATGGTTGTGCTACTACACTCCAGCCTAGGTAACAGAGTGAGAGGGTCTCACAAAAACAAAAAACAAAACAAAAAAGGCTGGGCGAAAACTCTGTCTGAAAAAAAAAAAAAAAAAAAGAGGCCGGGCGCAATGGCTCACCCCTGTAATCCCAGCACTTTGGGAGGCCCAGGCGGGCGGATCATGAGGTCAAGAGATCGAGACCATCCTGGCCAACGTGGTGAAACCCTGTCTCCACTAAAATACAAAATTAGCTGGGCGTGGTGGCGTGCGCCTCTAGTCCCAGCTATTCGGGAGGCTGAGCCAGGAGAATCACTTGAATTCAGGAGATGGAGGTTGCAGTGAGCCGAGATCGCGCCACTGCACTCCAGCCTGGCAACAGAGCAAGACTCTGTCAGAAAAAAAAAAAAAAAAAAAATGCCAGGCGCGGTGGCTCACGCCTCTAATCCCAGAACTTTGGGAGGCCG
>NW_016807449.1:2133969-2139513 GCF_001698545.2 Rhinopithecus bieti | reverse complement strand
AAAGGCTGGGCGAAAACTCTGTCAAAAAAAAAAAAAAAAAAGAGGCCGGGCGCAATGGCTCACCCCTGTAATCCCAGCACTTTGGGAGGCCCAGGCGGGCGGATCATGAGGTCAAGAGATCGAGACCATCCTGGCCAACGTGGTGAAACCCTGTCTCCACTAAAATACAAAATTAGCTGGGCGTGGTGGCGTGCGCCTCTAGTCCCAGCTATTCGGGAGGCTGAGCCAGGAGAATCACTTGAATTCAGGAGATGGAGGTTGCAGTGAGCCGAGATCGCGCCACTGCACTCCAGCCTGGCAACAGAGCAAGACTCTGTCAGAAAAAAAAAAAAAAAAAAAAGTCTGCTGGTGACCTCCCTAGGTTGAATCTCCAATCAGCTGTGGGTTCCATTGAGTAGGAGGCTGTGGACCGGGCCACTTTTCTAGTAATCGGTGGTTGGCATGGTCAGTGATGTGAGTGACGTGAGGAGAGGCAGGATGGGTGGGGCTTGGGGATTGACTGGCCCTGTTTGGGGAATGGACAAGGCTGAAGTCAGGGGAGGCCTGATGACTGGGTGTGGAGTGGGGATGCTGGGAGGAAAAGTGGTTTGAGGGAAGGTACCAAGCCCAGTGAGAAAGTGCTAGCCAGAGGGTCTGACTCCAGCTACAGTGTCAGCAGCTTCCTCAGAGGAGGCCGACACAGGGAGTGGGAGGGGGCAGAGGTAGGGGCAGTCTCCCCGGGCTGACAAGATGCTCCGATGGCTTCCTCAAGCTGGTGCTTTTTTTTTTTTTTTTTTTTGAGACAGAGTCTTGCTCTGTCGCCCAGGCCGGAGTGCAGCGCTGTGATCTCGGCTCACTGCAACCTCCACCTCCTGGGTTCAAGCAATTCTCCTTTCTCAGCCTCCCAAGTAGCTGGGCATACAGGCATGCACCACCACGCCTGGCTAATGTTTGTATTTTAGTAGAGGTGGGGTTTCACCATGTAGGCTGGGCTGGTCTCAAATTCTCGACTTCAAGTGAGCCACCTACCTCGGCCTCCCAAAATGTTGGGATTACAGATGTGAGCCACTGCACTCAGCCTGGCCCCCTTTTAAAGACATGTTCTTTCCAGGGACTCATTTTGGCATCTGTCACCTATTCCAGGAAGCATTCTTGGATTCAGTTTAAATTTGAGGCTGAGTGCAGTGACTCAGGCCTGTAATCCCAGCACTTTGGGAGGCCGGGACAAGTGGATCACCTGAGGTCAGGAGTTCAAGACCAGCCCAGCCAACCTGGCAAAACCCCGTCTCTACTAAAAATACAAAAATTAGCCTGGTGTGGTGGGTGCCTATAGTCCCAACTGCCAGGGAGGCTGAAGCAGGAGAGTCGTTTGAACCCGGGAGGCGCAGGTTGCAGTGAGCTGAGATCGCGCCACTGCACTTCCAGCCTGGGTGACTCCATCTCGGAAAAAAAAAAAAGAAAAATCTGAGGCCCCTCCTCTAGGCTTCTGTAGTGTCCTGGGAATTGGCAACAGGACATTTATGACTTGTACTATTATTTCTTGTGTCCATATTTGGCGCCTCTGCTGCCCTTTTAGTCCTCAAGGTCACATTCTCTCACATCCGTCAGTTGCCATCGCCCAGCTGGGGCACACGCAAACTGCAGGGTGGTGGTGGTTTGTGTTCAGGTGTTTGTGGGGTAGAGGGAGCAGAGATAGGGAGCCTTCCTGTTGCTCTGTCTTCCCCGCTGTGGACATGCTGATGAAATGGTCTCAGGTAACCTCACCTGCCTGTTCTTGGCACAGGCCACAAACTCACCCTGTTTTGTTTATTTGCTTGTCTGTCTTACTACTTCTGTTATTACCTCTGTGTGAAGGCTTTTTCGGTGTCTTAGACCCCTCAGGCTGCTATACCAGAATACCATAGACTGGGTGGCTTATAAGCAACAGAGATTTGGCTGGACTTGGTGGCTCACGCCTGTAATCCTAGCACTTTGGGAGGCCGAGGCGGGTGGATCACATGAGGTGGGGAGTTCAAGACCAGCCTGACCAACATGGAGAAACCCTGTCTCTACTAAAAATACAAAATTAGTCGGGCGTGGTGGCACATACCTGTAATTCCAGCTTCTCAGGAGGCTGAGGCAGGAGAATCAGCTTGAACCCAGGAGGCGGAGGTTACGGTGAGCTGAGATCGCGCCACTGCACTCCAGCCTGGGTAACGAGCAAAACGCCGTCTCAAAAAAAGAAAAAGTAAAAAGAGAATTGTGAGGGGACACAGACCACACCAGGACGTCTTGCTCACAACCGTACCCTCCTGTCCAGCACAGTAAATAGCAGGCGGTGCCCAAAGATTGTCATTACTCTGAGTCACACAGGAAGTTCTGGGCTTTCACACCGTAAGGCAACAGTGACTCAAACTCTGCAGCCTAAGAACGAGCAGCCTGATCCAGGGTACCGGGTGGGCAGGAGGGGACAGGGCCAAGTTCAAGCTGCACACAGAGCTGAACACATCATGGGGGTAGAAGATACTTGTTGACGTCTCTGCCTTTTCTCTAAGGGGATGGTGAGAGAGGCCAGTGGGCCAGGGCGTACGGGCAGTAGGTACGGGAATGAGGGCTGACCCTGCTGGCCTCACCACACCCCTCCTCCTTAGCTGGCGTTGCAGACGGGGCGCGAACCCCCACCCATTTGGCGAGTCCAGAAGGCTCTTCTGCAGAAATTCACTCCAGAGATCAAGGACGGTCAGAGGCAGTTTTGTGCCACCAGTAATGTAAGCCTGCAAAGGGGACCAAGGACTTGGGGGCCCCGGGGTGTGGTATCTAGGAGCTGGGGTTCCCCTTCGCGGGAGTGTGACTCACTCCACAGTGTATCTGGAAGGGGGCCGCCGGCTGCCAGGACGCTCCAGGCAGCTGCCGTGGTAGCCCAGGGCACGAGGGTGTTGGCCGTCTGGCTGGCAGTGTGAAGAATTTTCTCATGTGCCTCTTTCTCCCCTTAGTATTTGGGGTATTTTGGGGACGCAAAAAATCGATACCAGCGCCTCTATGTAAAGTTCCTGGAAAATGTCAATAAGAAGGATTACGTGAGGGTCTGTGCTCGGAAACCCTGGCATCGGCCCCCTGTGCCAGTCAGGTACCAACCACGGGGGACACAGGGGCAGGTAGTATGCAGCGCCGACAGGCATGGGGATGGAGCATGCAAGAGAGAAGGCTAGAGAGTGGGAGGTGGGGACAGAGCCCAGAGAGAGAGGGGGAGAGAGACCCAGAGGCGGGGGGGACAGAGACCCAGAGGCAGGGGTGAGAGAGACCCAGAGACAGGAGGACAGAGAACCAGAGACATGAGGGAGATGGAGACTCAGAAGGAG
The DNA here is from genome assembly GCF_001698545.2 of Rhinopithecus bieti. Lineage (NCBI taxonomy): Eukaryota > Metazoa > Chordata > Mammalia > Primates > Cercopithecidae > Rhinopithecus > Rhinopithecus bieti. The sequence continues at coordinate 2,136,196 of NW_016807449.1, read as the reverse complement.
ACAGAGACCCAGAGAAAAAGAGGGGCAGAGATGGGGGAAGATAGAGATCCAGAGAAAGGGAAGCAGACCCAGAGATGGGAGGGGAGAGAGCCTCACAGAAGAGTACAGAGACCTGGGGTGGACAGAGACCCAGAAAGAGGGTCTTGCGCCTCTTTAGCCCATTAGCTGGGCTTGGTGGCGAATGCCTGCTAAGAAGCTGATGGATGTTAACTTGTGACTCACAGAAGGAGGGGAACAGAGACCCAGAGAGGGAGGGGGTCAGAGACCCAGAGAGGGAGGGGTTCAGAGTCCCAGAGAGGGAGGGGGTCAGAGACCCAGAGAGGGAGGGGTTCAGAGTCCCAGAGAGGGAGGGGGTCAGAGACGCAGAGAGAGAGGAGGGGACGGTATGAGAGAAGCTGTTTCTGTGCCTAGGGCACTGAGCAGGGGCAATGAGGAGAACTTGGGCTCTCGGGGGCTACTGACTACATTCCCTTCTCTGTTCCCTTCTAGACGCTCTGGGCAGGCCAAGAACCCCACATCTGCTGGGGGTAGCTCTGCACCTCCCCCTAAGGCCCCAGCACCACCTCCCAAGCCTGAGACCCCTGAAAAGACGACATCCGAGAAGCCCCCAGAGCAGACGCCTGAGACGGCTATGCCTGAGCCCCCTGCCCCTGAGAAGCCCTCCCTCCTGCGGCCTGTCGAGAAGGAAAAGGAGAAGGAGAAGGTGACGCGTGGGGAGCGGCCACTGCGGGGCGAGCGGGCCGCCAGTGGACGGCAGACGCGGCCAGAGCGGAGTCTCGCCACAGGACAGCCTGCCACATCCCGGCTGCCTAAAGCCCGGCCTACCAAGGTGAAGGCTGAACCGCCCCCTAAGAAGAGGAAGAAATGGCTGAAGGAGGCAGGGGGCAACGCTGCGGCAGGCGGGGGCCCACCAGGCAGCTCCTCGGACTCGGAGTCCTCCCCTGGAGCCCCCAGCGAGGACGGTGAGGCCCCAGGCAGCCTCAGGGCTGCAGGGGTGGGTGGGAAAGGGACACAGGTGAGGGCTGTCCAGAGGGCTCTAGGGAGCCTCAGCAGGACGGTAACAACTAGTATGTTACAGTTAATGGCAGCAGCTGACAGTCACGGGGCATCTAACTGCACAACAGGCTGCCTGCTAAGAAGCCGATGGATGTTAACTTGTGTAATTTTTACCCATCCTAGTAGGTAGATACTGTTACCCTCATCTACAGGTGAGGGAGCCGAGGCACCAAGAGGCAGCATCATAGTCTGTGTTGGGTGCCCACCAGAGTTGCAACTGAGCCCAGGGTGCCTCGGACTCTACTCTTCAGTGCTGCGTTCTGCCTCGTAACAGGCAGGATTTGAGGGCTGAGGAAGATGTGGGACGTCAGGTGGCTGTCCTGGAGGCTCTGTGATGGTGAGGTTTCCTATGAGGCCCTGGGTGACACTGAGAAAGAGGCATAACCTCTTGTGCCATAATGACCTCACCTGTAAAATGGGTTCATAACAGACGACGCTCATAGGAGAGTGCCGGTCTTTAGTAGACACCACTTGTGTACTCCGTGTTTGCCCAGCATACTGCCACATCCTCAGTGCTTATGATGATGTCTGGTTAGGCCGGGTACAGTGGCTTGTGCCTGCAATCCCAACACTTTGGGAGGCCAGGGCAGGTGGATCAGGTGAGGTCAGGAGTTCAAGACCAGCTTGGCCAACATGGTGAAACCCCGTCTTTACTAAAAAATACAAAAATTAGCCAGGCACGATGGCGCACGCCCGTAATCCCAGCTACTCGGGAGGCTGAGGCAGGAGAATCGCTTGAACCTGGGAGGCAGAGGTTACAGTGAGCTGAGATCAGGCCACTGTACTCCAGCCTGGGAGACAGAACAAGACTCCATCTCAAAAAAAAAAAAAAAAAATATGTCTCATTAGTGATGACAGTAACAACAAAAATATATATATATATATTCACATATGTACAGTAAGGGTAACAGCTGACTTTTGTTAAGTGCCTGCTATGTGCCAGGTATCATTTTAAACATTTGCATACAGGCTTACTTGATCTTTACCTAATAAACCCTGTGAGATAGCTTGTTAAAATTATCCTCATTTTAAAGATGGGGGCCGGGTGTGGTAGCTCACACCTGTAATCTCTCCACTTTGGGAGGCTGAGGTGGTAGGATCACTTGAGCTCAAGAGTTAGAGATGAGCCTGGGCAACATAGTGAGACCCCCATCTCTACAAAATTTTTTTT
>NW_016807449.1:2127740-2133493 GCF_001698545.2 Rhinopithecus bieti | reverse complement strand
CCTCCCGGGTTTACGCCATTCTTCTGCCCCAGCCTCCCAAGTAGATGGGACTACAGGCGCCCACCACCTCGCCTGGCTAGCTTTTGTATTTTTTAGTAGAGACGGGGTTTCACTGTGTTAGCCAGGATGGTCTCGATCTCCTGACCTCGTGATCCGCCCGTCTCGGCCTCCCAAAGTGCTGGGATTACAGGCTTGAGCCACCGTGCCCGGCCCAAAAATTTTTTTAAAAATTACCTGGGCTTGGTGGCGAATACCTGTTGTCCCAGCTACTCAGGAGGCTGAGACAGAAGGATCACTTGAGCCCATGAGTTCAAGGCTATGGTGAGCTATGATTATACCACTGCTTTCCAGCCAGGGTGACAGAATTAGACCCTGTCTCTAAGGATAGCTTCTTAAATAAATAAATAAAAGATGAAGAAACTGAGGCACCAAGAGGTGATGGGACCTGGTCAGGGCCACACAGTTTTAATCTCTGTTTTAACAGAGATTAAAATACAGCCACTCAAGGCTGGGTGCGGGGGCTCACGCCTGTAATCCCAGCACTTTGGGAGGCCGAGGTGGGCGGATCATGAGGTCAGGAGATCGAGACCATCCTGGCTAACACAGTGAAACCCCGTCTCTACTAAAAGACACACACAAAAAAATTAGCCGGGCATGGTGGCGGGCGCCTGTAGTCCCAGCTACTTGGGAGGCTGAGGCAGGAGAATGGTGTGAATCCAGGAGGCGGAGGTTGCAGTGAGCAGAGATCACACCATTGCATTCTAGCCTGGGTGACAGATGGAAACTCTGTCTCAATAAATGAATGAACGGCTCTTTCTCGGGGTTGTCCAGGGTCCCAGTTTCCTTCTCTCTTGTTGACGAGCTGTCTGCCTTATTGCTGGGGTCATGACCCCTTTCCAGTGAGCCCAAGCCCAGTTTCTGCCCTTGGCTACCCCACAGACCTTCCCCAGTACCCCCAAATCCCATCAAGCTCTTTGTCCTGGCTTCCCCATCTTAGGGACTGCACCTCTGGCTACACAGTCACCTGACCAGACTTCCCAGGAGCCATCATCAACTCTTTTCCTTTTTTTTTTTTGAGACGGACTCTCACTGTGTCACCCAGGTTGGAGTACAGTGGCGTGATCTTGGCTCACTGCACGCTCCACCTTCCGGGTTCATTCCCCTGCCTCAGCCTCCTGAGTAGCTGGGACTACAGGTGCCCGCCACCACACCCGGCTAATTTTTGTATTTTTAGTAGAGATGAGGTTTTACCATGTTGGCCCAGGGTGGTCTCGAACTCCTGACCTCAGGCAATCTGCTCGCCTCAGTCTCACAAAGTACTGGGATCACAGGCGTGAGCCACCGCACCCAGCCTTTCTCTTTGCCTTTTCTACCTATCGCCCCCACAGCCGGGCAGCTCCCAGCCCTGCCTGCCCCCATCCCCTGTACTCTTTCCCAGACCTGCCCAGCTCAGCCTCGTCTTCTGCTTCCAGCCCTGCCCCACCTCCATTCGTTCCTAGCTGGTCCATCAGCCTGGACTTCAGCCTCACTCCTCCGGTCTGTCCCCTACTTGGCTTTAGGAGGCGTCTTTCTACAGTTATACTCACCCCTTCCCTGCTCTCAGCTCTCCTGTGGCTCCCTAGTGCCCACCAGAAAAAGCCCTTGCCCTTTCTGCCTCATGCTGGAGGCCCAGTATTGTCTGGCCTGCACTGACCTGTCCAATCCCAGCTCCCATCTCCTCCCTCAGCCTTGCCTCTTTATGATCTGACCTCTCTGGATGCACTCTTTTGGAAACCAACAATGCTGCTGCTTTAGACTTAAGTGAAGCCACAATGAACTGCTCTGAGCTATCTCTCAAGGCTCAGCCTTTGTTTGACCTTGAACAAGGGTGACTCTGATGCCTCCTGTGAGCTGCTTTTTTTTTTTTTGAGACAAAGTCTCACTCTTGTTGCCAGTGCAATGTTGCCATCTCGGTTCACCGCAACTTCTGCCTCCCAGGTTCAAGCGATTCTTCTGCCTCAGCCTCCCGAGTAGCTGGGATTATAGGCATCTGACACCACATTCAGCTAATTTTGTATTTTTAGGAGAGACGGGGTATCTTCATGTTGGTGAGGCTGTTCTCGAACTCCCGACCTCAGGTGATCCACCTGCCTTGGCCTCCCAAAGGGCTGGGATTACAGGCATGAGCCACCATGCCCAGCCCTCTTTTTTTTTTTTTCGAGATGGAGTTTCGCTCGTGTTACCCAGGCTGGAGTGCAATGGTGCGATCTCGGCTCACCACAACCTCCGCCTCCCAGGTTCAAGGGATTCTCCTGCCTCTGCTCCCCGAGTAGCTGGGACTACAGGCATGCGCCACCACGCCCGGCCAATTTTGTATTTCTTAGTAGAGATGCGGTTTCTCCATGTTGGTCAGGCTGATCTCGAATTCTCGACCTCAGGTGATCCACTAGCCTTGGCCTCCCAAAGTGCTGGGATTACAGGCCACAGCACTTTACGGGCCACGATACCCGGCTTTTTTTTTTGAGACAAGGTTCACTCTGTCACCCAGGCTGTGCAATGGCACAGTCTTGACTCACTGCAACCTCCGCTTCCTGGGTTCAAGCCATCCTCCTGCCTCAGCCTCCCAAGTAGCTGGGATTACAGGCATGTGCCACCACGCCTGGCTAATTTTTGTATTTTTAGTAGAGACAGGGTTTTGCCACATTGGCCAGGCTGGTATCAAACTCCTGACTTTAGGTGGTCTGCCTCAGCCTCCCAAAGTGCTGGGATGACAGGTGTGAGCCACTGTGCCCGGCCTTCTCTGAGCTTCTTTCGGTTCCTGTGATTCTGCCACAAGAGCATGTGGCACTGGTGCTTGCCTGTCAGTCTTCCCTAGTGGACTTGGACCTCCCAAAAGCAGGGATTTCTCTTCTGGTCCCCAGTGTTGAGAACAGCGTCTGCCACACAGGTGGTCTTAGAGGAAGTTGGGATAACGAGCCTGCGTCCTGTCTTTTCTGCAGAGCGGGCAGTACCTGGGCGTCTGCTGAAAACCCGGGCGATGCGGGAGATGTACCGGAGCTATGTGGAGATGTTGGTGAGCACAGCACTTGACCCAGACATGATCCAGGCCCTGGAGGACACGCATGGTGAGCTGAGGCCTGGGGAGGAGGGGTGGGGGCTGACTCGGTCTGAGGGAGCAGGTGCTGAGGGCTTGGACCTGATACGAGAGAGGAGAGGTTTGGGGTCTGGACTCCTGGGTCTAAGGGAGGAGGAGCTGAGGCCTGGACCTGGTCTGAGAGAGGAGGGGCTGGGGCCTGGAGTCCTGGGTCTGAGGGAGGAAGTCCCTGGGTCTGAGGGAGGAGGGGCTGGGGGCCTGGACTCCTGGGTTTGAGGGAGGAGCAGCTGAGGGTCTGGACTCCTGGGTCTGAGGAAGGAGGGGCTGGGGGTCTGGACTCCTGGGTCTGAGGTAGGAGCAGCTGGGAGTCTGGACTCCTGGGTCTGAGGGGCGAGGGAGCTGGGGCCAAGACTCCTGGGTCTGAAGGAGGAGGGGACTGGGGCCTTTACTTTTGTCTCTGAGTGAGAAGGGGATTTGGGGACCCAGACTCCATGACCCCACCTTGGCCCCAGTGCTTTGTGGGGCTGTGGCCTTCCTGACACCATGTCCTCATCCGTCAGACGAGCTGTACCTGCCCCCCATGCGGAAGATAGACGGCCTGCTGAATGAGCACAAGAAGAAAGTCCTGAAGCGGCTGTCGCTAAGCCCAGCCCTGCAGGTGCCTGGGGGTCTGGACAGGGAGTGTCTGGGGCCCAGGGTCCACATAGAGAAGACATGTACGTGTTGGCTGCTATTGGGGAGGGTGATTCTTGGAAGGAGATCGTCCTTCTGGGCTCAGATGGAAGAAAAGCTGAGGGCAGGACTGTCAGGAGATCTCTAGGTTCTCAACAGCCATGAAGCCACATGGGGAGGAGCTGTGGGCCTTGGGGCGGCGGAGGGGAGGTTTTGAAAAGCTGGGCTGTTGTTGCGGAGAATAAGTGTGGAACCAAACATAGACTAGGCCTGCACCCAAGGCTGGCGCTGGACTGATAGCTTCTTCGTGAGTCCAATACAGGCTATTAGGATCCCAGGCTTCCGTGTTAAGTCATCTGTATGATTTCCCTTCTGGGATATTCTGGGATGGACTATCAGGGCTCTGAAATGTTAAACTAAACTGGCTCTGAGGATTCTGGTTGGGATGTTAGTGTGGCACTTAGAATTCTGGGATAGAGTGTTAGGGTAACTGAGACTTCTGGAATCGAATGTTATTCTGACTTTGAGAATTCTGGAAGGCTTGTAGTGAGTCTGAGAATTCTAGGCTGATACTAAGAATTTTGGGATAGGCTGTGAGGCTGGTGCTGAGATGGCTGGTGGGAAGTTAGTCTTAGAAAATATGCAGGGAGGCCGGGCGCGGTGACTCACGCCTGTGTTCCTAGCACTTTGGGAAGCCAAGGCTGGTGGCTGGCCTGAGGTCAAGAGTTCGAGACCACCCTGGCCAGCAGGGTGAAATCCTGTCTCTACTCACAATAAAAAATTAGCTGGGTGTGGTGGTGGGTGCCTGTAGTCTTAGCTTCCCGGGAGGCTGAGGCAGGAGAATCAGTTGAACCCAGGAGGTGGAGCTTGCAGTGAGCCGAGATGACACCACTGCACTCCAGCCTGGGCGACAGAGCAAAGACTGTCTCCAGAAAGGAAAATATATGGGGAAATATTAGTCTGACTCTGAGAATTTTGAGTGAGATAGTAGTTTTCTCAGAATGATGGGTGGGATGTTAGAATGACTGATAATTCTGGAATGGATTCTTAGACTGGTGCGGAGAAATCTAAGCTGGAATGTTATGCTGGCTCTGAAAATTTGGGGGTAGAGTGCTGGGTGGGTTGGAAAATTCTGGGTAGCATTAGGTTATAAAAACTCTGGAGGGTATGAATTTAGTCTATAAATTCTGAGACGTATTGTTAGGCTGGCACTGAGGATTGTGGTTGAGATATTACACTACAGTGGGTAATCCCAGTGTAGGATATTAGGGTAGGTCTGAGAAGTATGTTTAGTCGGGAGTTAGAATTCTGGGGTAGATGGCCGGGTACGATGACTCACACCGGTAATCCCAGCACTTAGGGAGGCTAAGGCAGGTGGATCACGAGGTCAGGAGATCAAGACCATCCTGGCTAACATAGTGAACCCTGTCTCTACTAAAAATATACAAAATATTAGCCAGGCATGGTGGTGGACACCTGTAGTCCCAGCCACTTGGGAGGCTGAGACAGGAGAATGGTGTGAACCTGGGAGGTGGAGCTTGCGGTGAGCTGAGGTCGCGCCACTGCACTCCAGCCTGGGCGACAGAGCGAGACTTTGTCTCAAAAAAAAAAAAAAAAAAGAATTCCGGGGTAGATGGTTAAGACGGGGCTGAGAATTCTGGGGTAGATGGTTAGGATGGGAGTGGGAATTCTGGGATAAATGGTTAGGTTGGGGCTGGGAATTCTGGGATAAATGGTTAGGTTGGGGCTGGGAATTCTGGGGTAGATGGTTAGGATGGGAGTGGGAATTCTGGGATAAATGGTTAGGTTGGGGCTGGGAATTCTGGGGTAGATGGTTAGGATGGGAGTGGGAATTCTGGGGTAGATGGTTAGGATGGGGTTGGGAATTCTGGGACAGATGGTTAGGATGTGAGTGGGAATTCTGGGGTAGATGTTTAGGATGCGAGTGGGAATTCTGGGATAAATGGTTAGGTTGGGGCTGGGAATTCTGGGGTAGATGGTTAGGATG
>NW_016807449.1:2117795-2126687 GCF_001698545.2 Rhinopithecus bieti | reverse complement strand
GCATCTTGTTAATTATTTTAATCTTATTTATTGTACATACCTGGGGCAGGGGGCTGGGGAGGTGGAGAGGGGAGAAGGGTCCCCTCTGTCTGCCCCCCCACTCCTTTTCTACGGCGATTTGTCTGTGTCTGGCCCCCACCCGCTGCCCCCCCCATTGTTGTCTGGATGTGGTTCTATTTTTTATCGGTCTCCTTTCCCCTCCTCCCTGTTCTCGCCCCTCCACCCCGCCCCCTGCTCCCACCACCCTTTGTCTCTTGCTCTTTCTTGGGCTTCTGTACAACTCAACTTGTATACACTGTGTACACACAACCAGCCAAACAAAAACCCAACGGCAAACACTTTACTGGCAGGCTGGAGTGCCTCTGTCCTGCGGCGCTGGGGTGGGTGGCAGTGGTGGCAGGGGCAGAGGGTCTGGAACAGGACTTTCCGAGAGTCCTGGGCAGTGGGGGGCCTGAGGCTGGCATATGTTCTGTGTCCCCACACAGCAAAGTACCCCACCCTGAAATTTAATGACTTCAGACAACACATACTTATCATTGGGGGGTTTCTTTTGTTTTTTAGCTAAAGACAGGATTTCGCTCTGTCACCTAGGCTGGAGTGCAGTGGTGTGATCATAGCTCACTGCAGCCTCCAACTCCCTGGCTCAAGCGATCCTCCTGCCTCAGCCTCCCAAAGTGACGGGATTATAGGCAAGAGCCACTGTGCTTGGCTCTGTGTTCCTTATGTTACCCAGGCTGGCCTTGAACTTCTGGGCTTAAAGGATCCTCCTGCCCCAGTCTCAAGTAGCTGGCATTACAGGTGCATGCCACCACACCCAGCTCAAATCCTGTGGTTTTTTTTTCTTTGGAGACAGAGTCTCGCTCTGTTGCCCAGGCTGGAGTGCAGTGGTTCAGTCTTGGCTCATGCAACCTCAACCTCCCCGGTTCAAGCGATTCTCCTGCCTCAGCCTCCCAAGTAGCTGGGATTACAGGGGCCCACCACTATATCCGGCTAACTTTTGTATTTTTAGTAGAAACGGGGGTTTCATCACATTGGCCAGGCTCGTCTCGAACTCCTGACCTCAAGTGATGCGCCAACCTCAGCCTTTCAAAGAGAGTACAGGTGTGAGCCAGCGCACCTGGCCTGAAGTCCTGTATTGAATCCAAGTGAGTGGTCCATGGTACAGCACTCTCAAGAGTTCCCCAAGAGCTTGTAGAAATGTAGAATCTGCACGGGCAGCAGATGAGAGAGCAGGTCGAATAGGACTGTTTCCCCTCCTCCCACCCTTAAAGGAAAAGATGGAGAATCTCAGGCTGTTGCTCCGATCTACTTGATCAGAACCCACTTTTTAGTAAAATGCTGAGAGGATTCTCAAGCACATTCAAGTTTGAAGAACCATGTTCTAGAAAAAGAAGGTTAAAAATGTGCAGGTTGGCTGGGCACGGTGGCTCACGGCTATAATCCCAGCACTGTGGGGGGCCGGGGTGGGTGGATCACTTGAGGTCAGGAGTTCGAGACCAGCCTGGCCAACATCGTGGAACCCCGTCTGTACTAAAAATATGAAAATCAGCTGGACGTGGTGGCGTGTGCCTATAATCCCAACTACTTGGGAGGCTGAGGCAGGAGAATTGCTTGAAACCAGGGGTCGGAGGTTGCAGTGAGTTGAGATCGTGCCATTGTGCCACTCCAGCCCTGGTGACAGAGTGAGACTCCATCTCAAAAAATAAAAAATGTGGAGGTCAACTGGCAGTATTTTAGAACCCGGCCTATGAAGCAGTGAACAGGCTGTTGCCATTCCAGAGCCTAGATGGATGGGCCACCAGTGTTCCAGAACCCTGGCTTAGTCTGTGGGTAGGGACCCAGTGTGAGATTTGAGGGAGGAGCATCAGCATTCCAGATGCCCTTTTAGGTGAGATTGAGGAAGAACCCTCATCGTTCTAGAACTTTTGAGTATTGTTCAGGGGTGTCCAAGGAGAGAATATAGTCATGGGTTCTTTGTGTCTGGTTGGACCAGTAAAGGCCCTTCCTCATCCCTCTTTTTTGTTTATTAGAAACAAACGAGAACGGCCGGAAGCGCGTGCTCAAGCCTGATAATCCCAGCACTGTTGGGAGGCCGAGACGGGCAGATCACGAAGGTCAGGAGATCGAGACCATCCTGGCAAACTGGTGAAACCCGTCCCTCAACTGAGCCGCGAGGTGGCGGGCGCCTGTAGTCCCCAGCTACTCCAGAGGCTGAGGCAGGAGAATGGCGTACCGGAGGCGGACTTGCAGTGAGCTGAAGGTCCGCCACAGCACTCCACCCGGACGACAGAGCACTCCGTCTCAAAAAAAAAAAAAAAAAAAAAAATCATGGTCAACATACGACCATGAAATTGTCTTAACTAGTTTTCAGTGTATGGTTTTTTCGGTGACATTAAAGGATATTACATCATGCCCGGGCGTGGGGATGCAACGCGCATGTATCCCCCAGCACTTTGGGAGGCCGAGGCAGGCAGAAACCAACAAGGTCAAGAAGATTGAGACCTATCCTGGTTAACATGGTGGTAACCCTGTCTCTACTAAAAATACAAAAATTAGCTGGAGTCCTCAATGTCTGTAATCCGAGGCACCCTTTGGAAGTGCTGAGGTGGGTGGACATGAGGTCAGGAAGATCGAGACATCCTGGCTAACTAGTGAAACCCCATTCTCTACTAAAAATACAATACATTAGCCGGAGCCTGATGGTGGGCACCTGTAGAAACACAACAAAAAACTCTTGGAGGCCTGAGCAGGAAAAACCAGTGACCAAACAGAAAGGAGCCTTGCAGTGAAGCTGAGATCTGGCCCACTGCACTCCAGTCCGGGCGATAGAGCGAAACAGAACCGCTCAAAAAAAAAAAAAAAAAAAGAAACAAACGAAAAACCATGGCTTCAGGCTGCTGAAAGCCCTGAAACAAAACATCAACAAAATAAGGTTGAGTTGGACAAATTTGGACTTCGAGACATCACATGTTACAGTTTTTGTTGTTTGTTTTTTTGACAGAGTCCTCTCTCTGTCAACCCAGGGCTGGAGGTGCAGTGGTGTGATCTCAGCTCACTGCAAGCTCCGCCTCCCGGGTTCACGCCCTCTGTCCTGCCTCCCAGCCTCCCCAAGTAGCTGGGACTACAGGTGCCCGCACCACTCCGCTCATTTTTTTTTTTTTTTTTTGTATTTTAGTAGAGAACGGGGCGGGGTTGGTTTCCAACCCGTGTTAGCCAGGATAGGTCCTGCAATCTGACCCTCAAATGTGATCTACCTGCCTTGGCCTCCCAAAGTACCTAGAATTATGGGCAAGAGCCCACCACTCCTGGCCCTAATGTTCAGATTTAGAGTACTGTTTCAGACTAGAAAGATGGATAAGTAGCATTTGGAGAACATAATGGGGCTCGAGTCAACAATAGACCTGAAGGCCAAGGCTGTGGCTCACGGTTGTAATCCCAGCACATTGGGAAGGGTGGAGAGGGAGCTGATCACCCTGAGTCAGGAGTTTGAGACCAACCTGGCCAGCATGAAAAACCCTCTCTCCTTTTTTTTTTTTTTTTTTTTTTTTTTTTTTTTTTTTTTTTTTTTTGAGATAGGGTCTCGCTCTGTCTCCCAGGCTGGAGTGCAATGGCGCTATCTTGGCTCACTGCAACCTCCAACTCCCAAGTTCAAACAATTCTGCCTCAGCCTCCTGAGTAGCTGGGATAACAGGTGCATGCCACCACTCCTGGCTAGTTTTTGTATTTTTAGTAGAGACGGGGTTTCACCATGTTGGTCAGGCTGATCTTGAACTCCTGACCTCGTGATCCGCCCGTCTCAACCTCCCAAAGTGCTGGGATTACAGGCATGAGCCACTGCACCTGGCAAACCCCATCTCTTAAAATTACAAAAATTAGCCGGGCATGGTGGCTTGCGCCTGCTACTCAGAAGGCTGAGCAGGAGATTCGCTTGAACCTGGGAGAATGAGGTTGCAGTGAGCCCAGATCGCTCCATCACACTCCAGCCTGGGCAACAGAGTGAGACTCTGTCTCAAAAAATTTAAAAAAGGATCTTGAACTCTCTAGAATCATTGAGTTAAGAGGGCTGAGTACAAACCATTATTGTGCTTGAACTGTGGCCTGTAGGGGTGCAGCCTTTGATGGAAAGCCACACACTCAAGGTCCTGGACGAGGCTGTCAAACTGAGGCCAAATGCCAGGTGAAAGTGGCTCATGCCTATAATCCCAGCACTCTGGGAGGCCAGGGCAGGAGGATTGCTTGAGTCCAGCCTGGGCAACATGGTGAGACCCTCATGTCTACAAAAAAAAAAAATGTTAAAATTGAGGCCAAAGGATTGGTATTGTCCCAGGTCAGAGTTCCAGGATGGAAAGTGGGTGGAGCGTTCTTTTTTTTTTTTTTTTTTCCTTTTGAGACAGAGTCTCGCTTTGTTACCCAAGCTTGAGTGCAGTGGCATGATCTCTACTCATTGCAACCTCTGCCTCCTGGGTTCAAGCCATTCTTCTACCTCAGCTTCCCGAGTAGCTGGAATTAAAGGCACGTGCCACCATGCCCATTTAATTTTTGTCTGTTTAGTAAAGACGGGGTTTCACCATGTTGGCCAGCATGGTCTCTAACTCCTGGTCTCAGGTGATCCGCCCGCCTCGGCCTCCCAAAGTGCTGGGATTGATTAGAGGTATGAGCCACCATGCTCGGCCTGGAGTAGAGTGTTGTGAGCGTGGACAGTGAGGTCGAGAATCATCCCTTTAGGGACAGAATCACCTTGTGGTTGGCCTTTGGTATCCAGCTGCCCAAATTAGAATCCCAGCTGCAGCACTAACCGGGTAGGTTGGGTAACAGACCCCATCTTCACCTTTGCCATCTGTTAAATGGGCTTTTGTCAAAATGAAGGAAGACAATCAGTTTGGATCACCTGGCCTGCAGCTCCTGTGACCTGTAGCAGGAGCTCTAGAGAAGCTTAACAGAGGTCCACGACATGACAGAAAAGGAAGAGAGACAGAGAAAGAGAAAGATGGGGATATTGGCCAGGCATGGTGGCTCATGCCTGTAATCTCAGCACCTTGGGAGGCCAGGGCGAGTGGATCACCTGAGGTCAGGAGTTCGAGACCAGCCTGGCCAGCATGGTGAAACCCTGCCTCTACTGAAAATACAAAAATTTGTCGGGCATGGCCGGGTGCCGTGGCTCACGCCTGTAATCGCAGCACTTTGGGAGGCCGAGGCGGGCAGATCACCTGATGTCGGGAGTTCAAGACCAGCCTGACCAACATGGAGAAGCCCTGTCTCTACTAAAAATACAAAATCAGCCGGGGTGGTGGTGCATGCCTGTAATCCCAGCTACTCAGGAGGCTGAGACGAGAGTCGCTTGAGCCCGGGAGGCAGAGGTTGCGGTGAGCCGAGATCACACCATTGCACTTCAGCCTGGGCGACCAGTGAAACTCCATCTCAAAAAAAAAAAAAAAAAAAAAAAATTGGTCGGGCATGCTGGCAGGCTCCTGTAATCCCAGCTACTTGGGAGGCTGAGGCAGAAGAATTGCTTGAGTCTGGGAGACAGAGGTTGCAGTGAGCCAAGATCATGCCACTGCACTCCAGCCTGAGTGGCAGAGTGAGACTCCGCCTCGGGAAAAAAAAAAAGATGGGGACATCAAAACCTGGAGAGCTTTAGAATCGTTGCTAGGGTCTGCCAGAGCGCAGGGGAGGGGAGGAACCGAATACATAATTGCTGGCACTAACAGTGCCTAGGGAGATGCCAGTTTTTTCGCTGTTGTCTGTTGATTTTGGGACACTGGTGGCTGTAAACCTTCCAAAATGGTCTGCCAGTTGTGTGGAGCATTTGGGGCAAGCGGTAACTTTTGTCACATTCTCAAAGTGCATCTTGGTCCTGCTAGAAGCAGGGTGCCCCAGCCAAGAAGTTGACCCCATTGGGCAGTGTAGGAAAGACTCCAATCCTCTGCAGGGGCATGTGGATGGTGAGATCTGGGACGAGAGATGTTGGCACAGGACTCCTTCCTGTTGGGGTACAGTATCCGCAGCTGGGGCTTAGGTGGAAGTGTCAGAGCTTGTTTGGAAACTGATTGAAACATTGCCCACCCTCTTGCCCCACCACTCCCCATCCAGCGGGGTGGACCCCTGGTGTGCAGAGGTCCTAGCAGGGAAGAGAGCAAACAAGTGACACAGTACATCCGAGCCGTACTTTTCCCAGGGAAGAACGTTGAGAACAGGCCAAAGGTTCTGTGATAATAGAACCCGGAAAGGGATATTAGCTAATCAGTGTTTTTTTTTTTTTTTTTTTTTTTGGAGACAGAGTGTCGTTCTTGTTGCCCAGGCTGGAGTGCAATGGCACGATCTCGGCTCACTGCAACCTCCCCCTCCCGGGTTCAAGCGATTCTCCTGCCTCAGCCTCCCAAGTAGCTGGGATTACAGACACCCGCCACCACACCTGGCTAATTTTTGTATTTTTATTAGAGAGGGGGGTTTCACCATGTTGGCCAGGCTGGTCTCGAATTCCTGTCCTCAGGTGATTGGCCCGCCTTACCCTCCCAAAGTGCTGGGATTACAGGCATGAGCCACTGTGCCCAGCCCGCTAATCAGTGTTCTAATCCGGGATACAGAGGGACATTCATGGTTCTGGGGCAGAATGGAGAAGTGTCAGCCAGTCATTGATGGTGAGCACTTAGTATGCGCCGGGCTCATTCCTCCTCTGCAATCGTCTCCTTTAGCCTCGCGCTCACCCTGTGAAGTAGCTTTGTATTTGCCCCCATTTTACAGATGAGACTAAAGTGGCAGAGCTGGATTTGAATTCAGGCAGCCTGGCCTTGCAAAGGCCATAATCCCCCCTAGGACTAGGAAGCAGGTTCCAGGATGGGTGCAAGTAGAACCTTCAGGGATCGGGGCCCGGGGCACAGGGAGCAGATGGTTGACTGCTGACAGGTGGAGCCTCAAGTTCAGGGCGTGGGGACATCTTGGTTGAGGGTTTTAGCCTGGCGTGTTGGGTAGGTTTGGGGCTTTAAGGGCTTTAAAGATGGCCAGTCACACAGGCTTGGGAGGTGGGTGGACGGTAGTCTCCAGTTGACTTCAGCCTTCCAGGGTAGCAAGTAGTGGACAGGACTGCCCCTCACCCCCACCAGAGCTTAGGTGCGATGGGGGAGAGCCTTTTTTTTTTTTTTTTTTTTGAGGCTCGCTCTCTTGCCCAGCCTGGAGTGCAGTGGCCGGATCTCAGCTCACTGCAAGTTCCGCCTCCCGGTTTCATGCCATTCTCCTGCCTCAGCCTCCCAAGTAGCTGGGACTACAGGCGCCCGCCACCTCGCCCGGCTAATTTTTTGTATTTTTTAGTAGAGACGGGGTTTCACCGGGTTAGCCAGGATGGTCTCGATCTCCTGACCTCGTGATCCGCCCATCTCAGCTTCCCAAAGTGCTGGGATTACAGACTTGAGCCACCGCGCCCGGCGGGGGAGAGTCTTAAGTGTTCCCAGGCTGGGCACGGTGGCTCATGCCTGTAATCCCAGAGCTTTGGGAGGCTGAGGCAGGAGGATTGCTTAAAGGGAGGAGTTCCAGACCAGCGTGGGCAACACCGCGAGACCCCATCTCCACAACAAAATGAAAAAGTAGCCAGGTGTGCACTCATAGTCCCAGCTACTTGGGAGGCCGAGGCAGGAGTATCACTTGAACCCAGGAGGTTGAAGCTGCAGAGTTGTGATCATGCGACTGCACTCCAGCCTGGGCAACAGAGCGGCACCCCTGTCTCAAATAACTACATAAAATGTAAAAAACGAAGGGCTCCTTGGGAGGCTGAGGCGGGTGGATCACAAGGTCAGGAGATCGAGACCATCCTGGCTAACACAGCAAAACCCCGTCTCTGCCAAACAAAATACAGAAAATTAGCCGGGTGTGGTGGCGGGCGCCTGTAGTCCCAGCTACTCCGGAGGCTGAGGCAGGAGAATGGCATGAACTTGGGAAGTGGAGCTTGCAGTGAGCCGAGATTGGGCCACTGCACTCCAGCCTGGGCGACAGAGCGAGACTCCGTCTAAAAAAAAAAAAAGAAAGTGTTCCTAGGACACAGATGGGCTTTGGGCTTCCAGACTGAAGTGTGTCATCCACTTACCCACTGTGGCCTTCAGACACCCGACACTTCTGCTCCTCCCAGGACAGAATGGGGGGTTGGATGGGGGGTGTCCACTTTGACCCCAAATTGGATTTAGTGTTTAGATTCAGATGTCAGTGCCACTGGGAACTTTCTGGAACTGAGAACTTGCCAGACGGCTGCTTGGACACCATTCCACCCACCTGTCCCTTCTCGATATACATTGAAGGTGAGAGTGGGACAGGCAGGGTTTGTAGCAGTTGCTTCCTGTCTCTTTTTATTTTTGTAGACAGGGCATAGCTCTTGCCCAGGCTGGTCTCAAACTCCTGGCCTCAAGGGATGCACCCGCTTCGGTCTCCCAAAATACTGGGCTTACAAGCGTGAGCTACCACACCCAGCTGAGTTGCTGCCTGTTTCCAATGTCCTAGAACGTTCTATTGGAACGTTCTAGAAAGCACTATGCAATAACCCACTCAGCAATGATAGGAATGTTGTCTATTTGCCCTATGTATTAAGATAGCCACTAGAGGCCAGGTGCGGTGGCTCACGCCTGTAATCCCAGCACTTTGGGAGGCCAAGGTGGGCAGATCACTTGAGGCCAGGAGTTCCAGACTAGTCTGGCTAATGTGGCGAAACCCTGTCTCTACCAAAAACACAAAAATTATCTGGGCATGGTGGCATGTGCCTGTAGTCCCAGGTACTCAGGAGGCTGAGGCAGGAGAATGGCTTGAGCCCAGGAAACAGAGGTTGCAGTGAGTGGAAATCCTGCTACTGCACTCCAGCCTGGGTGACAGAGTGAGACTCTGTCTCAAAAAAAAAAAAAAAAAAGCCGGCCAGGG
>NW_016807449.1:2097796-2116669 GCF_001698545.2 Rhinopithecus bieti | reverse complement strand
CCTCGGCCTCCCAAAGTGCTGGGATTACAGGCTTGAGCCACCGCCCCCGGCCAATTTTTTGTATTTTTAGTAGAGATGGGGTTTCACCGTGTTAGACAGGATGGTCTCCATCTCCTGACCTTGTGATCCATCCGCCTCAACTTCCCAAAGTGCTGGGATTGCAGGCGTGAGCCACCGCGCCTGGCCGTATTATTTGTTTTTTTGAGACAGCCTTTCTGTCGCCCAAGCTGGAGTGCAGTGGTGTCACCTTGGCTCACTGCAATTTTTGTCTCCCAGGCTCAAGCGATCCACCTACCTCAGCCTCCTGAGTAGCTGGGACTACAGGCACGTGCCACCACACCCAGCTAATTTTTGTATTTTTGGTAGCGATAGGGGTCTCACTTTGTTGCCCAGGCTGGTCTCGAACTCCTGAGATCAAGCGATCTGCCCTCCTCGGCCTCCCAAAATGCTGGGATTACAGGCATAACCCACTGCAACCAGCCAAATTTTATTTAATTTTAATTTAGATAGCCACATGTAGCTTCTACCTACCATATTGAAGAGCACATTCTATAACTTTCTAGGAAAAAAAATTCCTTCAACAGATGTTCAAAGTTTATCCCAAGAAAATACTCATCAGGTCAAGAGATTGAGACCATCCTGGCTAACACGGTAAAACCCCACCTCTACTAAAAATACAAAAATATTTAGCTGGGAGTGATGGCATGCACTTGTAGTCCCAGCTACTCAGGAGGCTGAAGCAGGAGAATCGTTTGAACCCAGGAGGCGGAGGTTGCAGTGAGCTGAGATCGCGCCACTGCACTCTAGCCTGGCCACAGGCTAGAAAAAAATAAAACAAAACAAAACAAGCAGAAAAGGGTAGATTCACCCTGTTGAAGGGAAAGTGGGGGTCCAGGCACTTGGTTCTGCTTTTTAAATTCTTCTGCTCCTCCTCAAGCAATAGGTTCTAGATCTGAGGGTTCTAGGTGGAGGGAAGCTTTAGAACATGTGCGCCCTGAATTCATTCACCTTCCCAGAGTTCATTCCCCCACCCTTTTTTTTTCAAGAGATGGTCTTGCTATGCTGCCCAGGCTGCTGGAAAAGTCCTGGACTCAAGCGATCCTCTCGCATCGGCCTCCCAAAGTGCTGCGATTACAGGAGTGAGCCACAGTGCCCAACCCTCATTACCTTTTTAGAAAGCACCTCCTGACGTTAGCAGTGACGTTTATTATTCTGGGGGATGGGAGTTATATACAGCAGTGACCCGGAGCCCCTCACCCCCACCAGGCTTAGGTGGGGACAGGAGGTGTTGGCAGAAGGCACACAGTGGCAGTAGCCCAGAAGAGGCCAGGAAGTAAGGGTGGGCATGTGATGTGTCCTGGGAGTCCCAGATGAGGAAACTGAGGCTCAGTGAGGGCCTCAGGTCACACAGCAAGGTGTGAAGGCAGCTGGTCCCGAGAGCTTGTGCTGGTTGCTTCTCTCTTGCCTGGGCTACAGGAGGACGCAGGGGCAGCCCCTGCCCTTCTTCCTGGGGGCACTGGGAGGGCTGGGTGGGAGCTCTTGTTCCTGGTATTTCCTGTGGGAAAAGGCCAGTGAGGTTGGAGTGGAAGTGCTGGGGACAAGGACGACGGGAAGGGGATTCGGCTCACCGGACAGCCCGCACCAGCTGCTCAAAAGCCTCATCCACGTTGAGACGCAGTTTGGCCGAGGCCTCAAAGTAGGCCACGTGGTGGGAGGCACCGAAGGCAGATGCTTCTGATCGGGGGACCTGGGGGTGCGGGGGACACGGAGGAGTCAGGTCCCTGCACTCAGGGTGACCGCGGCTGGAGAGACAGACAGGCAGGCTGGATACTCTAGGAGAGGTGACCCACTGTGAGAACTCAAAGAGGAAGAGCTCCTGAGAGATTATGGAGGGAGATGCCGCAGGGGCTTGGTGGCCTCTAAGTGAGGGATGGGGGCGGGCTTCGTGGACACTTGCCCTGCTGTGCCTTAGATCACCAGGAGTGGGCAGGCCGGGAAGTCAGGGTGTTCCCGGCAGAGGCCAGCAGAGCCCCAGAGGCTGGAAATCCCCAAAACCTTCGCCAAATGGAGGAGTTATGTGTGGAAATCGTGGTGGGGAAGTGTTGGGAGCAGGGAAAGGAGGGGCGCAGCTGTGCGGGGCATCTGGCACCTGGGGAGGAACTGGGGAGCCATGGAGGGGGCTGGCCATGAGCAGGGGAGGTGCTGGGGCTGGTGGGAGGTTGGCTGGAAGGGAGGAACACGAGGAAGGGGCAAAGAGAGCTGGCGGATGGGGTGAATGTCCTTTGTTCCATCCTGCAGCCTCTCCTGAGGACACCTGCGTGCTAGGCCCTCTGCTCGGTGATGCTGGGGACCCCGAAGGTCCGGTTTGGGGGTAACCCATCTAGGTGAGCTGTGTGACAGTGGCAGTTGCAGGACTGCAGGAACAGAGGAGGATGCTGATGGGGGACAGGTGTGCTGAAAAGAGCCTCCCGGGCTGAGATGGGGTCCCCACAAAGAGGGGTGTCCCGAACCTGGCGCTGTGCCTCCAGATCTGCCTTGTTCCCGACCAACACGACGGGGAAGTCATCACGGTCCTTGACCCGGAGAATCTGCGTGAAGAGCTTGCCCACCTCGTTGAAACTGCGAGTGAAGCCAGAGGCATGAGATCTAGCTAGCTGCGGAGACCAGGTCCTCCCCACACCCACCCACTGCTCCGCCACCGGCAACCCGTCACCTCTGCCGGTCATTAATGGCAAACACCAGCAGGAAGCCGTGGCCGGCACGCATGTACTGCTCTCTCATGGCCCCGAACTCCTCCTGGCCCGCAGTGTCCAGGACTGCAGAGACAGGGAGAGGGGCCATTGTGGGGACCAGGCTCCCCCCAGTCACCCCCAAGAGCCCTCAGCCCCCGCTGACACCACCCCCATCCATTATCCATCCCCGCCGCCCTCACTGTCCAGCCGGGCCGGGATGCCATCCACACTGCAGATCTTCGTGTAGGAGTCCTCAATAGTGGGGTCGTAGTCAGACACGAAGTAGGACTGGCAGGATGGGGAGAGGATAGTTATTGCAGTGCCCTGGCAGACAGGACAAAGCCCTGCCCCTGGGATGCCTCTCTCAGTCTCTGTCCCTCTCTCTCTAAATGTCTGTCCCCATTGCTGGGTCTCTGCCCCCTTTCTCTGGGTCTCTGTTCTCTGTCTCTCTGAGTCTTTTTTTTCGACGGAGTCTCGCTCTGTCGCCCAGGCTGGAGTGCAGTGGTGCGATCTCGGCTCACTGCAAGCTCTGCCTCCTGGGTTCACACCATTCTCCTTCCTCAGCCTCCTGAGTAGCTGGGACCACAGGCACATGCCACCACGCCCAGCTAATTTTTTCTATTTTTGAGTAGACATGGGGTTTCACCATGTTGGCCAGGATGGTCTTGATCTGCTGACCTTGTGATCCACCTGCCTCGGCCTCCCAAAGTGCTGGGATTACAGGCTTGAGCCACCGCGCCCGGCCCACATATTTCTTAATATGTTGCATATAGATTAAAGTAAGCCCTCTAGGAGTTTGAGACAAAGGTAAAAGATCAAATGTTTTGTCAGCTTAAATTGCTGCAACAGGCAAAGTGCCTATGTGGCAAAAGCCATTTTATTTTATTTTTTATTTTTGAAAAAAATACTGGTCGGGTGCAGTGGCTCACACCTGTAATCCCAGCACTTTGGGAGGCTGAGGTGGTGGATCACCTGAGGTCGGGAGTTCAAGACCAGTGTGACCAAATGAAGAAATCTTGTTGCTGCTAAAAATACAAAAGTAGCCGGTTATAGAGGCACATGTCTGTAATCCCAGCTGTTCGAGAGGCTAAGGCAGGAGAATCACTTGAACCCAGAAGGTGGAGGTTGCTGTGAGGCAAGATCACACCANTTTCTTTGAAATAAAATAAGTTATTTGGGATACTTTTTAGAGCAGCTCCATTTGTTTTGATCATGGCTGGAATTAAAGGAGTATAAATACTTGCCTACAGTCACACGCATCCTTTTCTTGATTTGTTGGGTGAAGGAGAGAAGATTTTTACTGCCTTAATAAGGGAAACCTGGACAGGATGCTGACTCTGCACCTGATAAATCTTTCCAAATTGCCACAGGTGAAATGAAATGTTAATATCTCTTTCAATTATTAATTTAAGAAATGTAAACAGATCATGTTGAAAATACGGGGCACTGAAAATAAAGTATTTTTCTATAAGTATAGTTTTTTTGTATTCAGTTACTAAAGAATTGAATTTTTAAAGTTTCCTTTTTTTTCTGTCCAGACAGAGTTTTGCTCTTGTTGCCCCGGCTGGAGTGCAATGGCACGACATCAGCTCCTGCAACCTCCCCCTCCCGGGTTCAAGCGATTCTCCTGCCTCAGCCTCCCAAGTAGCTGGGATTACAGGCATGCACCATCATGCCCGGCTCATTTTGTATTTATAGTAGAGATGTGTTGGTCAGGCTGGTCTCGAACTCCTGACCTCAGGTGATCCGCCCTCCTGGACCTCCCAAAATGCTGGGATTACTGGCATGAGCCACCGTGCCCCGCCCTGTCCTTCTCTCTCTCTAAATGTCTGTCCCTGTTTCTGGGTCTCTGCCCCCTTTTCTCTGGGTCTCTGTCCCCTGTGTCTGAGTCTCTATTTCCCTCTCTCTGGGTCTCTGTCCCCTTCTCTTTGGGTAGCTGCTCCCCTGCCCCCCTTTCCCTGCCTCCCACCAGTCTTCTTCTCTCTGAGTCACTCCTGGTCCTCTCTTTCTGGTATAAGGTACATGTCCCACATCATGATTACATCCTAGCTGTGTGACACTGAACAAATCACTTCCCCTCTCTGAGCCTCAGTTCCTCAGTTTCTTCATTTGAAAAAGGAGGCTAAGAACAGCACTACACTCCATCCGGCACCGGCGAGATTCAGAGCAAATCCCTGTTAAATATTGAATGTATCGGTTATCGGAGGCGTTATTGTCCAGACTGCCTGTTTATATCTCTCCCTCCTCTTCTGCCTCCTCCCTCTCTTCTTCCTTCTCCCCTGTCCCCTCCTCCTGCTCAGGCGGCCTCCAGCGTCTCCTCCCAGGGGAAGGTCCCGGTTCCAATCCGGCTGCGGAGAGGCTGCCCCACCCTCGGGCCCCGGCCCCTCCCTTCCTGCCTGGGTCCTGCCCGCTGCCAGGCCTTAGGCCAGCTCTGGGACTGCCTCTGGGTGCAAGGGGCCCAGGGCTGGGGCTTTTCTCTACACAAGAAGGGCTCCCTCCCAGGCCCTTGCTGGGGTCTTTTGGTGGGGGTGGGGTGGAGGTGTCCTGGGGCCCCAGGGCCTCTGCAGTAGCATCTCAGGCGGAGACACTTTTCTAGGATTTCTTTGAAGCAGGGAGGACCTCCCTCAGGAATGGGGAGGTTTCCTGGGTAGGGGTGGAGTTTCAGGAAAGAAGGGGTGATTTGGAGGCTAGGGGTCTGAATACTGCATCTGTCAGTTACAGGGGTGCTTGGTGAGGGCTTGTCCTGGAGGGAGGCTATAAGGACCAGGCCCTGGGAGGGATTGTGGCTCTGGGGGTAGTTAGGGGCGGGACCTCAGAGCACAGCGTGAGAAGCTCAGGGCTGAGAACTGGGGGCCAGCCCCAAGGTGGCGCAGGGGTTTTGGGAGGTTATAGTATATACAGTCTTAGAAACACTGAGTTCATTTATGGGGTCAGAGAAACTCCCAAGGAGTAGGTCTTTCTGGGGGTGCCAAGAATCTGGGGGCTTCTTCTTTGAGATTATTTGAGAGCTATCCAGGGTTTCTGAGAGGGCTCAGGGAGTTGCAGTGGAGAAAGCACGGGATGGAGGAGGGGCTGGTTTTCCTTGGGGGTGGGGTGGGATAGTGGAGGTTTGGGTCTTGAGGAATGGGGGATTGTCAGGACTTGGGGTCTTGGGAGATTTCTGGAATGGCCAAGGGGCAGGATCTCTTTTTAAATCTCGGGTTGGAAAGCAGGACTGTCTTAGGGCTGGGTAGTCCCAGAAGAGTCTCAGGGCCAGGGTCTGTGTAGAATTTCTAGGTTCTGGGGGCGGTCATGGAAGGGGCTAAGAATTGAACGTGGGGACGGGCAAGGTAGCTCACGCCAGTAATCCTAGCACTTTGGGAGGCCAAGGCAGGCCGATCACGAGGTCAGGAGTTCGAGACCAGTCTGGCTAATATGGTGAAACCCTGTACCTACTAAAAAATACAAAAATTAGCCAGGCGTGGTGGCATGCACCTGTAGTTCCAGCTACTTGGGAGGCTGAGGCAGGAGAATTGCTTGAACCCAGGAGGCAGAGGTTGTAGTGAGCCAAGATCGTGCCACTGCACTCCAGCCTGGGGGACAGAGCGAGACTCCGTCTCAAAAAAAAAAAAAAAAAAACAGAATGTGGGAGAATCTCAAAGGTGTTGGGCACTGGCGTTCTCCCAGGAAGGTTCTCAATGGCTTAGAGGGGAAGTTGGAGACTGGGATTTGGGGGACATAGGGCTCAGAGTGGTGGAAGGTGGCACCGAGGGCGTGGTGGGGGGGCCTGGGAGTGCTTAGGGTCCGAATGGGGTGAGTGTTCTATATTTAGCATGCTCCCAGGAGGTGCTCAAAGCCAGGTCAGCAGGTAAGCGGGGTCTGGGGCACTGGGGGAGGGAATGGTGGGTCTCAGGATGCGAGTGCAGAAGGAAGGCTCCCCTGTGCAGGGGATGGAGGCTCTCCAAGAGTTTAGGTTACAATCTGTGGGGATCTTTTAAGATTAGAGGGCCTTATAGGAGGGTCTCAGTGACGGGTCAAGGGGGAAAAGAGGTCTCGGGGATCCCCCCAAGGGCTCAGTTCTGGGTCCCGGGGACACCCTCCCGGGTGAGGGCCCACTACCTGGATGAACTGGATGGTCAGCGCGCTCTTGCCCACGCCGCCGCCGCCCACGACCACCAGCTTGTGTGTCTCGCTGGGCAGGGGGTCCCCGGGCCCAGGTCCCCCGCCCCGGGGCCGCCCCCGCCCTGTCCCGGACGCCGCCCCGCTGCTCATGTCGCCACCGCTGCTGCTGCCTTCGCTACCGCCTGCGGGGGAGCCGGGCGGGACCCGGGGGGGCGGGCTACGCTAATGAGGCTACTGCATAATCATGAGCTCTGGCGAGGAAGGCTCGCGTCTCGGCACACTTAAGGAGGGGGACGGGCCAAAGAAAGGGAGGAGCTATGTTAATAAGGGAAAGGAAACGGGATTCGCTGCGAAGGGGAATTCCGAATGAGGCGGGGCTATGCTAATGAAGACCTGTGCTCGCCCCGAGCGGCGCCACGCGCTCTCAGCGGGAGGGCGGTCTGTGGGCGTGGCTATGCTAATATAAATTTATTCTTTCAGCAGACGGGGCCGAAGGCTCGCCAGGGGAGGGGTTATGCAAATAAGGACCCCTGTGACACTGCTGTTTGGGGCATGGTCTCTGAGGCCTTAGTATGGTAGGCGGGGCTCGTCGACTCGCGCGCGCGGCCGTATATAGGGCGCTCCGAAGCAGCAGCAGGTTTTGAGGAGAAGCTCCACCTCCCTCCTGGGATCCTAGCCAAGCTTTCGACCCGGGCGTCTGGGTTAGAGTCTACAGTCTCCGCCTGCTAAGGGACCCAGGCTTCCGGTTCCCGCTGTCCCAGCCAAGCGGAAGACAAACTGGGAGGAGAGTGGGGCCCTAGAGGGGGACAGCGGGGTAACGGGGCAGGGAGGGGCCGTGAGATCACTGCATTCCTAATCCATGAGCCAGCTCGCCCAAGTTGGGATGCCTGGGTCATGAAGAGCCTGGGGCCAGGATTTCTGGGTCTTGAAGGAGGAGGAAGCCGAGGGCCCAGACTCCTGGGTCCCTAGGAGAAAATGGGCTGGAGATGTGGACTCCTGGGTCCTGGGGAGGAGGGTGTCAGGGAGGAAGGCGTCTGGGGTCCTCAGTTCGGTAAAGGAGGGAGCTGAGGACCTGGACTCTTAGGTCCAGGGGTTGGAGAGGCTGGGGACCCAGGATTCTGGGTCTGAGTGAGGCCACTGGGTTGGGGGGACCCGAATTCGTATGTGAGAGCTTGAGACCAGGACTAGTCTGGGAGACCTACTCTTGGGTCTGAGGAAGGAAGAATCAGACTCCCGAGTCCAAGGGAAAAGGGAAATAGCAGTCTGGACTCTGCTCTGAGTGAGAGGATTGGGAATTCAGACTTCTCTGTACTGAATGAGGCGGCTATGGGGTCGGGCTTCTAGGTTCTAAGTTTATTTTTATTTATTTATTTTTGAGCGGAGTTTCCTTCTTGTAGCCCATGCTGGAGTGCAATGGCGCAACCTCCGCCTCCTGGGTTCAAGCGATTCTCCTACCTCAGCCTCCCGAGTAGCTGGGATTACAGGCGTTAGCCACCATGCCCGGCTAATTTTTGTATTTTTAGTAGAGACTGGGTTTCACCGTGTTGGTCAGGCTGGTCTTGAACTCCTGACCTCAGGTGATCCGCCTGCCTCGGCCTCCCAAAGTGCTGGGATTACAGGCGTGAGCCAACCGCGCCCGGCTTATTTTTATTTTTTAGAGACGGGGCCTCCTTATGTTGCCCAGGCTGGCCTACAACTTCTAGGCTGAAGCGATCCTTCCGCCTCAGTCTCCCGAGTGGGACTACGGTGTGCGCCACTGCATCCCGTCTGGTTCTAAATTTAGGGGGACCTAGAGGATCTGGATTCTGAGAGCCCCAGAATGTGGGTAGGACAACATCCAGCGAGTCGTGCTCACTCCGCCGAACTACAATTCCCTTGCATCTATTCTGTTTTGTGCCTTTTACGTCACCTCCTGTTCCGCCACCCTTTCCGCGCGCGCGCAGGGCACTGTGGGGCGTCATCGCGGGCTACCGCGGCCCCGCCCACTTCACCTCTCACCCCACTAGCTGTCCCCGCGCGACAGAGGCGGTGTGCGGACTACGCCTCCCGGCGTGCATCGCGCGGACCCCGCCCCATGTGTCCCATTGGCTTCTGGGAAACCGAGTCCGGGTGCATTTCCGCCGGCCTTCACGGCGCCGTGCTCGGTACTTGAAATCCCGGCAAGCTCGGCGGCGCTTTAGCTCCGCCTCTCTCCTCCTTTGCTGACGAACCCCGCCCCAGCCTGCCCCGCCCCGCGCCGGGGCCGGAGCCGCAGCCCGAGCGGCGGGGTAAGATGGCGGCGGCGGTCCGGGCCGCGGGGCTCGGGCCTATTGGGGTGGGCGGGGCGGAGTTGGGTCGCTCGTTGTCCCGGGGTCCTCCCCACAAGCCACGGGTCCTGGAGGGCTTCATGGGGCGGTCTCGGGCCCGGCAGCTGCGGCGAAACCTGGCGCCGAGAGGGGGGCCTTCTCAGGGCCCTGGGACGCATCCGTGGGTTCCTGGGGGCGTCAGTGGGGCGTCTCCGAGAGGACTGGGGGCGTCCCTGGGCCTAGACCGAGCCTAAGGCCTGCCCTCCATCATATAGCTGGCCTGGATCGTGTCTGTAGACACTGTAGATTGTCTTTATGGGCTGACCGGGGACTAGGGTCTGGTTAGAGGGTTCTGGGGCCATCTTGAGATCTTGAGATATATCCCAGGGGTGAAGGAGGGTCTGCAAGACCTGAGGAGTATCTTCAGAGCCATCTAGAGCGCCTGGGGTATGTCTGTTAGGGCTGGAAAGAGTCTACCTGGGCTGGCCTGAGGATGCAACTGATCTGCATAGGTCTGGGGCCATTTATCAGGCCTAGAATAACTGCCAAGGGCTAGGAAGTCTTAGAGCCCCCTAGGGGGTTGGGATATGTCCACCAGGGGAGGGCGTCAAATATTGAGATGTACTGAGGGTCTGGGGTCTCCAGGGTATGGGTAGTGTCTAATAATGGGTGACAGGAGGCTGGGGGCAGTTAGAAGGACCTGGAACTATCTAGATGGCTTGAATGTGACTGCAGGAATGCAGTTTTTATGCCTGGAGCAAATTCGAATGCCTTTAGGGTCGGATCAGCTTGTGGCGAATAATACAGAAAGAGAATGAGGAAATTTTGCCCAGCTTAGATATACTTGCCCTTCAGAAAGTGATTCAAATGAAAAATGTTGTAAAATTCTGCATTACCCTGGGGGTTATTGAGAGAGTTAGAATTAATCTGCTTGAGGCTGGAAGAGTCTGGAGGGTCGTCTAGACCCACTATTACACTGCTTTTCAAACCATGTTGACCGTGATCTGCATTAAGATACATTTTTTCATTAAGACCTAGTACAGACAATCATAATGTATTTGACATTATATAACATAATGTGTTAACATTAACTCACCTTCCACAAATTGACATTTCCACTTACTACTTGCGATGTGCTGCGAAGAACTATTTTGTTCTATGTACTTTTTATAACAAGCTATTTGTGAAGCACTAAACTGGTATATGACCCTGTTGTTGGGGAAACCACTGATCCAGACAGGACCTAGCAGTATCTGCAGAGCATTCTTCTGTCCAAAAGATCTAAGTAGCTGAGGGTGTGTCTGCAAAGCCTGGTGCTGTCTAAATGAGCAAGCAAGCATCTTTGTATACTGCAGAGGGTTTGGGGATCCCTGAGCCTGTAGTCAGCAGATGTTGATTAAGCTTCTCATATGTGACAGTCACTGTTCTAGGTAGCATGTGCTTCCCCGGGAGGTGCTGGAGAACAGTCCCAGGGCCAGGAACTGCCCACAGGGCTGAGCATATTGAGTGTTGGTAAAAGAGGCTGGGATGTAATAGACTATCAGGGTTGGGTGTGTCTTAGGAAGTTAGGAATTAGGTGGACCTGGGAGGCTGCATGTAGAGGCTTGGCATGGTTTGCAAATCTATATGGGATGTAGAACAGGACCAGGGTCTTGTCTTTGCAGGAATGCTGTGGGGGAAGCAGGGAGGCAGATGTAGGGGAAACATGAGCTTTAAGGGCTGATAGTGTCATTCCTGTTCATCCGTATTGAGCACTTGAGGTACTCTAACTGTGTGGCAGAAGTCAGGCTTTCAATATTCACAGCCATTCTCTGAGATAGATACTCCTGTTTCGTGCATTTACAATGAAGCATACTGAGTTGTGGGTTAGGGATTTTGAAGCTTTCTAGGAATTTTGAGATTGGATATTGTCTTACAAGTAGCAGATTTGACAGTCGTGGGGAAGCTTACAGCTGAAATCTTCATATTTTTCTGAAGCCCTAATCAAGACATCCATCCGTTTAATGGATGATCTTTCAACTGCCTGACTGGGGAATCATATCAAAGAATTTCCATGACATTGCAAAGGCTTTGGGCAGATGGCAATAAGTAAATGCCTCCTATAAAGTTTCCCTTCAGCATGCTTTTCTGAAGTTTAGCGTTTTCATTTTAAAAATGGCATAGTGGTTTTGCAGATCACTCAGTGAAGTTTCCAACTTAGGTATATAAATAAAATTTGGGGGTTTTCCTCACCATCGAGGACAGTTGATGCTCTAGGAAGCTGTGTGGTGTTCGAGGCATGGCGTTGAATATTGCCCAGCACATTGGCCTTGGGAAAGGTGGGTTTATAGGACTGTGGAACACACTCTGAAATCACGGTGCAGCACACACAAAAAACCTTGGTGTTGGCTTTGCCTCTTAGGAGGCCAGGGAATGAGGTCTTGAAGTTTGGATACGTTGTTGGGAAAGCTGCGGGAATTGAGGAGTGAAATGTTAAAAGTGGAGGCCGGAGAGGCCTCCCTTTGACCTAAGAGGCACCTGAAACCCAGAAAAAAGGAAGAGAATTGCTCCTAGTCCCTGGGGTGTCTATGCTGGGCCCAGCGCCTACCCAAGCACGGGGTGGAGCGGGACGAGGTGGAGGAGAGGAGGGGTGCCAAAGGGGATGCTGAGGGAGATAGTGTGGGGCCCTTGAGGTCTTCATGTCTATCCTCTACTTCCGTCCTTTCTCCCGGGACCTCCACTCCAAACTGTCACCCCTGGACCCCCAGGTGACCATGGAGGAAGAAGATGAGTCTCGAGGGAAGACGGAGGAGTCGGGCGAGGATCGGGGTGATGGTCCGCCAGACAGAGACCCCACGCTTTCTCCTTCTGCCTTTATCCTGGTGAGGCTGCTGGGCTCCTGGCACTGAGGGATGGAGGAGCTGGGCATCCACACTCCAGGGGCCTGACTCCGGGGCCCAAGGCAGGGGCAGTGGACTCCTGGCTCCCGTGAAGCACTTGAGTCTGGCTGTCAGTGTCTGGGATGTCTGTCTCCCAAGGGGCAGAGGTTGCAAAGCATCTGCCTGGGTCCTCTGACGCTTGGTTCTTCCCCCCTTCCCCAGCGAGCCATCCAGCAGGCTGTGGGAAGCTCCCTGCAGGGGGACCTGCCCAATGATAAAGGTATGGCGGCTTCCGGTTCCTTTCAGCCCCGCCCTCTCTCGGCGCTCTTTATCCTAATGTCATTGATACAAGCTTTTCTGAAGCCACCTGGGTGCCACCCTTGTGCTGGCACGGGGAGCCAAAAATGGGCAGACACTCTGTGGCTGCCTTGGAAGGGCCTAATGTGCGGTGGAAGGGAGACAGACACAGTGCTGGGAGAGGGCAGGAGGCCCACCTCAGCTAGCATGGTGGGAGGTGGGTCAGGGCACCTTCCCAGAGCGGGGACAGGTGAACGGGCCCTCTAAGGACCTATGAGTCTAAGGACCTAGGATTAGAGGGAAGCCTGATTGGCTGCAGCAGGCCCACAGCACTGGTGCAGCGGTGAGCAGCTGTGCTGGGCTTCCTTGGGGCTGGCATGCAGGAAGGTGTGAGTGGGGTTGGGGGAGGCAGGAGACGTCTCTGGGGACTGCATCCCAGCAAGGCCTGAATGCCAGGTTGAGGTGTCTGAGGGCAGACAGGAGGACAAATGGCTGAGCATCAGAGCCTCAGAAGTGGGTGCTGGGAAGTCCTCCTGGGAGGCAGAGCGTGGAGGCCTGGAGAGCAGGCGGGAGGCTGGTTCCGCTGTCAGGAACAAATTAAAGTTCCTCTTTCCTCTACCCCACAAGTCTCGGCAGCGAGTCCCCTGTGTCCAATACCCCATGCAAATCTCTCACCAGATGGCTCTCGGTGTCATGGCCTTCGATGGCGGCGCTGCCGGAGTCCACGGTCAGAGCCCCGTTCCCAGGAATCAGGGGGGACTGACACAGCTACTGTGAGTAAGAAGAGGGGGCTGGGGGCCTGACTCACGGGTATTGGAGGAAGGGATGGGTGCCTGAGTCTGAGGGAATGGGGTTTGGGGACCTGGACTCCTGGCTCTGCGATGCTGACCAGGGGCAGTGTTGGAGAGTCTGGGGGCCTGATCTGGGCCTGAGCTTTGAGTGCTGATGGCTGTCAAGCTACAGGAATTAGATCCTCAGTTTTCTTGGGGATCTTAGATGTCTGGGTTCCTGAGAGGTTAGGGAGTTGGGAAGTAGGATTTGCCAGTCTTCATGTGGCCAGGGACAGCATAGAGCCTCTCTGGCCTCTTCCAGGTGTTGGACATGGCCGCGGACAGCTTCCTTGCCGGGCTGGTGAGTGTCCTGGATCCCCCGGATACCTGGGTTCCCAGCCGCCTGGACCTGCGGCCTGGCGAGTGAGTAGCTGGGCAGCTGGAGTGGGAGAGGCCTCGGTGTGAGAGCCAGAAGCACCCCTAAGGCTCACCCACCCCTTCCGCCTTGCAGAAGTGAGGACATGCTGGAGCTGGTGGCTGAGGTCCGAATCGGGGACAGAGATCCCATTCCTCTGCCTGTGCCCAGCCTGCTGCCCCGTCTCAGGGCCTGGAGGACAGGCAAAACGGGTATGTGGGGCCAGGGTGGAGCTGGGCAGGTGGCCTTGGAGTTGTGTGGGGATCGGCTGTTTTTGGTAGTGATGGTGGTGGTGATTGTGTCATTAGACAGAACCTTTCCCTTGTCTTTGTATTAGATGTGATCAAGGCTGTAGGTGCATACAGATGTACATAAAGTAAAAACCGATGTGCTGGGGCTATGTGGGAGTGGTCAGCATGTGTGACACTTGGTTTCGGCACACTAAGCGTTAGTGTCACTGCACTGGGACTTCATCTCCCCAGGAGGGGGACTCTTCGAGTTGCTATATTCAGAGAAGCAGACAGCCTGAAAAATGGCAGGCACTTGCCCAAGGGCGCACAGCCAGATGCTCCATGGGGTGCCTGGGCCTTGAGCCCTGGTGTGTCTATGAGTCTGAAGCCCAAGTTTTTGATTTCTGAGATGTGCGCTGCCCAAGGAGGAATCTTCTCCTCCAACCCTACACACAGTGGTAACCCTGTGAGCAGTTTAGACCAAACTTGAACGCACAGCTCAATTGCAAGGAGGACTTGTTACTATGCACATCGCTGGGCCCACTCCCGGGGTTCTGATTCTGCAGGTCTGGAGTGGGACCTGGGAATTTTCATTGTAAACAATACATGCTGCTGAGCCTGGACTCTGTTGAGAACTCTAGGTTTAGGCCTGCCTTCTGCGTGAACATATGTATTTGGAGGAGGAGGTGGAGGGAGAGGAGAGGAAGGTGCAGTTAGCTGTGGGCGCCAGCTGTGAGCCGTGAGCACTGGTTCTGTGGTAGAGCAGGCACACCACTCTGCGCCAGGTCATGTTTACCTTGTTTCGCTCTGTTGCCCAGACTGGAGTGCAGTGGCGTCACCTTGGCCCACTGCAACCTCTGCTTCCTGAGTACAAGCGATTCTCCTGCCTCAGCCTCCTGAGTAGCTGGGACTATAGGTGTGTGCCACCACACCCAGCTAATTTTCCTATTTTTAATAGAAATGGGGTTTCACTATGCTGGTCAGGATGGTCTTGATCTCTTGACCTCAAGTGCTCTGCCTGCCTCAGCCTCCCAAAGTGCTGGGATTACAAGCGTGAGCCACCGTGCCCGGCTACCTTCTTTTTTTTGAGACGATGTCTCACTATGCCCCCCAGGCTAGAGTGCAGTGGCACAATCATGGCTCACTGCAGCCTCAAATTCCTGGGCTCAAGTTATCCTGTTGTCTCAGTCTCTGGAGTAGCTGGGACTACAGGTGCATGCCACCATGCCTGGCTAGTTTTTTTTTTTTTTTTCTTTTTTTCTTTTTTTGAGATGTAGTCTTGCTCTGTCACCTAGGCTGGAGTGCAGTAGCGCGATCTAGTCTCGCTGCAACCTCCGCCTCCCGGGTTCAAGTGATTCTCCTGCCTCAGCCTCCTGAGTTGCTGGGATTATAGGCACGCACCACCATGTTCAGCTAATTTTTCTATTTTTAGTGGAGATGGGGTTTCACTGTGTTCGCCAGGGTGGTCTTAAACTCTTGACCTGAAGTGATCCTCCTGCCTCAGCCTCCAAAGTGCTGGGATTACGAGCATGAGCCACCATGCCTGCCACCTCCTCTCCTTTTTTTTAAATTAATAGCTGGAAACGATTTATGCATTAAGTACAGAGACATGGTACCTAGGACTTATGACATTCTTAGGGGCCCACAATTTCTTTAAAATCAGAAGCTGTATGGCTCAAGCCTGTAATCCCAGCACTTTGGGAGGCCGAGACGGGCGGATCACGAGGTCAGGAGATCGAGACCATCCTGGCTAACACAGTGAAACCCCGTCTCTACTAAAACACAAAACTAGCCGGGCGAGGTGGCGGGAGCCTGTAGTCCCAGCTACTCGGGAGGCTGAGGCGGGAGAATGGCGCAAACCCGGGAGGCGGGGTTTGCAGTGAGCTGAGATCCGGCCACTGCACTCCAGTCCGGGTGACAGAGCGAGACTCCGCCTCAAAAAAAAAAAAAAAAAAAAAAACAGAAGCTGTAGATCTGGGCGCGGTGGCTCACGCCTGTAATCCCAGCACTTTGGGAGGAGGCCAACGCGGGCGGATCATGAGGTGAAGAGATTGAGACCATCCTGGCCAACATGGTGAAACCCCGTCTCCCCTAAAAATACAAAAATTAGCTGGGCGTGGTGGCGCTTGCCTCTAGTCCCAGCAACTCGGGAGGCTGAGGCAGGATAATCGCTTGAACTCAGGAGATGGAGGTNAAAAAAAAAAAAAAAAAAAAAAATCAGAAGCTGTAGATCTGGGCGCGGTGGCTCACGCCTGTAATCCCAGCACTTTGGGAGGAGGCCAACGCGGGCGGATCATGAGGTGAAGAGATTGAGACCATCCTGGCCAACATGGTGAAACCCCGTCTCCCCTAAAATACAAAATTAGCTGGGCGTGGTGGCGCTTGCCTCTAGTCCCAGCAACTCGGGAGGCTGAGGCAGGATAATCGCTTGAACTCAGGAGATGGAGGTTGCAGTGAGCCGAGATCATGCCACCGCACTCCAGCCTGGGTGACAGAGCAAGACTTCGTCTCAGAAAAGAATCAGAAGCTGTAGGGGATAAGTAAACAAATGGGCAGGGCAGTGTTCCCCTAAAACTTGATTTAGGAAAACAGGTGGTATGCTGGATTTGGCCCCTGGGCCTTAAAAGTGATAAAGGTGTATCTGGAAGCTAATAGTAGTTGTTTTCAGGGGGACTCTGAGGTTATGTTTTATTTGTTTATTCTAGGTAGTTTTAAAAAGAAAAGAGGCCGGGCGCGGTGGCTCAAGCCTGTAATCCCAGCACTTTGGGAGGCCGAGGCGGACGGATCACAAGGTCAGGAGGTCGAGACCATCCTGGCTAACACAGTGAAACCCCGTCTCCACTTAAAAAATACAAAAAATTAGCCGGGCGAGATGGCGGCGCCTGTAGTCCCAGCTACTCGGGAGGCTGAGGCAGGAGAATGGCGTGAACCCGGGAGGCGGAGCTTGCAGTGAGCTGAGATCCGGCCACTGCACTCCAGCCTGGGCGACAGAGCGAGACTCCGTCTCAAAAAAAAAAAAAAAAAGAAAAGAAAGTTCACCCATAATCCTATCCCATACAGAAATGTATATAAAGCTGTGGATCTCATGTGTTTGCACTGCGCTCTGGTCTGTGGAGTATTTTATGCTTAAGGTGCTGGGAATAGCGATGAGGCTAGGAAAAGCTGAGGCTCAGACTGTCCTCACCCGGCAGCAGGTGCAGCCTGGCTCTTTCTGCGCACTCATCTGTTCCTCCGCACATCCTGGCAAGTACATGCTGTCATCATCACCTCTGCTTCATCTTCCCCGAAGCCCTTGGCAGCTGAGGGACTGTACACTGCACTCATTGATAATCTTTTTTTTTGTTTGTGAGAGAGAGTTTTGCTCTTGTTGCCCGGGCTGGAGTGCAGTGGTGCGATCTCGGCTCACTGCAACCTCTGCCTCCCAGGTTCAGTTCTCCTGCCTCAGCCTCCCGAGTAGTTGGGATTACAGGCATGTGCCACCACACCTGGCTAATTTGGTATTTTTCGTAGAAACAGGGTTTCATGTTTGTCAGGCTGGTCTCAAACTCCCAACCTCAGGTGATCTGTCTGCCTCGGCCTCCCAAAGTGCTAGGATTACAGGCATGAGCCACTCCACCTGGCCATAAAGGGTGTTGGATGAATGAACAAATCCCCGTTTTATAGATGAGGAAACTGAGGTAGACACATCAATCCACTTGCCTGTGGTCATGTGGCTGGTGAGGGCCAGCCTCTGGATCAAGGGGTGGCTCTGGTGCTGCCCTCTTGACCCCTTTCCTTCCCTGGCGTTGTCCCCACACCACTCTGCTGGCATCCTTGCTGTGGTGTGGCCTCTGTCAGTCATCTCCATCGTGTGACTGTGGCATCACGACTGTAGTACTTAGCACAGTGCAGCGGGCTCTTTGGGGGCGAACGAGGTGACATATGAAGCACCATGCCTGGTTTGGAGGAAGAGGCAAACCTTTGTCATTGCCACTGACACTGGTCAGTGGTGTCACTGAGTCCTGAGCAGATGTAATTCCTTGGGTGGGGACTCAGCACAGAGTGAAGAGCTTGGGGTGAAGACCAGCCTTGCTGTGCTCCCCAGCTCTGCCATTTCCTGGCTCTGCACTCGAATCTCACCCTGTCAGCCTCCCATTCTTCCTTCTACCAAACAGGAGAAACTCCCACGAGAGGCAGCTGGCGCAGCAGGCCGGAGCTTGTTTTTGTCTTGGAGGGGGAGCTTAGGTTTGAATCCCAGCTCTCCCCCTGCAGCCTGTTTTCTTGTTTCGTCTTCGTCCAGGCTGGAGTGCGGTGGTTGTGGTCAGAGCTCACTGCAGCCTCCACCTGGGATCAGTCACCAGCACTGGTCAAGGTAGTTCCTAGTTTCAGGGCCAGGGTACATTGCCCAGGGTCAGGCCAGTGCTGTCACAGGATATGGGAGTGCAAGTTCGGGGCCACATTGAGTTTACACCCTGACTGCTGCCTCCTCTCTGTGTGCCCTTGGGGAGGATACTGCAGCCTTCTGCCTCAGTTTCCTCCAGTGACCTTTGGGTTAAGAACCGTGGTGTGTGGCCGGGCGCGGTGGCTCAAGCCTGTAATCCTAGCACTTTGGGAGGCCGAGACGGGCGGATCACGAGGTCAGGAGATCGAGACCATCCTGGCTAACACGGTAAAACCCCGTCTCTAATAAAACTACAAAAAACTACCCGGGCGAGGTGGCGGGCGCCTGTAGTCCCAGCTACTCGGGAGGCTGAGGCAGGAGAATGGCGTGAACCCGGGAGGCGGAGCTTGCAGTGAGCTGAGATCCGGCCACAGCACTCCAGCCTGGTTGACAGAGCGAGACTCCGTCTCAAAAAAAAGAAAAAAAAAAGAACCGTGGTGTGCAGTTGTCAGGAGCATCCTACGGCTGGCTCCTGTGAAGCAGTTGGGGCTTCCTGGGCAGGACCTGGTGGCCCAGCAAGTGTCCATGGCTGGGCCAGCAAGCAGGCACCAGAAGGGAGGTGAAGGCCCTGACCGCTTCTCTCTCCCTGTTCCTTTGCAGTTTCTCCACAGTCGGACTCCTCTCGGCCTGCCTGTGCCCGTCACCTCACCTTGGGCACGGGAGACGGGGGCCCTGCCCCACCCCCTGCCCCCTCCTCTGCATCCTCCTCCCCTTCCCCTTCTCCCTCATCTTCCTCCCCTTCCCCTCCCCCGCCCCCACCGCCCC
>NW_016807449.1:2048941-2096869 GCF_001698545.2 Rhinopithecus bieti | reverse complement strand
CTCCCCGCCCCGGCCACCTCCTCATCGTCGTCCTCGAGGCGCGAGCGGCACCGCGGGAAACACCGGGACGGTGGCGGCAGCAAGAAGAAGAAGAAGCGGTCACGGTCCCGGGGTGAGAAGCGGTCTGGGGATGGCAGCGAGAAGGCCCCGGCGCCCGCCCCGCCACCCTCCGGCTCCACCTCTGGTGGTGACCGCGACAGCCGCCGCCGGGGGGCCGTGCCACCCTCCATCCAGGACCTTACGGACCACGACCTCTTCGCCATCAAGCGGACCATCACGGTGGGCCGGCTTGACAAGTCCGACCCCCGAGGACCTTCTCCTGCCCCGGCCTCGTCACCTAAGCGGGAGGTCCTGTACGACTCCGAGGGACTGAGCGGCGAGGAGCGGGGCGGCAAGAGCAGCCAGAAGGATCGGCGCCGCTCGGGGGCTGCCTCCTCCTCCTCCTCCTCCCGGGAGAAGGGGTCTCGTCGGAAGGCGCTGGATGGGGGTGACCGGGATCGGGACAGGGACAGAGATAGGGACAGGGACAGGTCATCCAAGAAGGCCCGGCCCCCCAAGGAGTCGGCACCTTCCTCAGGGCCCCCGCCAAAGCCACCGGTCAGCAGCGGCTCAGGCTCTTCATCCTCGTCGTCATCCTGTTCTTCCCGGAAGGTGAAGCTGCAGTCCAAGGTGGCGGTGCTCATCCGCGAAGGTGTCAGCAGCACCACCCCCGCCAAGGATGCTGCGTCGGCCGGCCTGGGCTCCATCGGCGTCAAATTCAGCCGCGACCGCGAGAGTCGCTCCCCCTTCCTCAAACCCGAGGAGCGGGCCCCCACTGAGATGGCCAAAGCAGCTCCGGGCAGCACCAAGCCCAAAAAGACCAAGGTCAAGGCCAAGGCAGGGGCCAAGAAAGCCAAGGGGACCAAGGGAAAGACCAAGCCATCCAAAACCAGGAAAAAGGTCCGCAGCGGAGGTGGCAGCGGGGGCAGTGGCGGCCCGGTGTCGCTGAAGAAGTCCAAAGCGGATAGCTGCAGCCAGGCAGCAGGCACCAAGGGGGCGGAGGAGACTTCGTGGTCTGGTGAGGAGCGGGCAGCCAAGGTTCCTAGCACCCCGCCCCCCAAGGTAGCCCCACCACCCCCTGCCCTCACTCCAGACTCGCAGACCGTGGACAGCAGCTGCAAGACACCCGAGGTCTCCTTCCTGCCTGAAGAGGCCACTGAGGAGGCTGGGGTCCGAGGTGGGGCAGAGGAGGAGGAGGAGGAGGAAGAAGAGGAGGAGGAAGAGGAAGAGGAGGAGGAGCAGCAGCCTGCCACCACTACGGCCACTAGCACCGCTGCAGCCGCCCCTAGCACTGCCCCCAGTGCGGGGTCCACAGCTGGTGACTCGGGGGCGGAGGACGGGCCAGCTTCCCGTGTCTCCCAATTGCCCACGCTGCCCCCGCCCATGCCCTGGAATCTGCCGGCTGGTGTGGACTGCACCACCAGCGGCGTCCTGGCCTGTGAGTGTCCCCTGGGGGAGGGGGGTGCTGGGGCAGGTGAGACAGTATGGAGACTGGAGGGTACAGACTTAGAGGCAGTGGGGTGCCCTGGAAGGGAGAGGTTTATAAGGACATGGACTAGGAGGGTGGGGGTGGGTGAAGGCTAGTTAGGGTCTGTCCGGAGGCTCTAGGTGCCTGGGTGTACTGGGAGAGAAGGGCTGGCAGGAGCAGGTGGTGGCCAGCGCAGACTGGAATGGTGGGCTGGGTTCTGGGATTCCCCTAGAGGGGGACCAGGAGAGAGAGACCAGAAAGAATGGCTTGAGCAGGACACCATGTTCCTTACGCATCGTGGTTGCCTCTACCAGACTGCAGAGGTGGGGAGAGAGGCTGGAACTGGCCACGGGGGGTCAGGAGGCAGAATCTCACTCCTGCCGTCTCATCACTGCATGACCGTGGCCAGCCCTATAGCCACACACCTGGAGTCCCAAGAACATTCGGGGTATGGGCCGTTCTGTCGTTGGCCAAGGCCCCCTTTTCCCAGTTCTGAGTGTGAGGCCTTGTGGCTGTTCTGGGACCCAGGGCAGGAGATGGTAGCAAGTGTCCAGGTGAGGTTCACCAGCTCCTGTCCTGTCACCTCCCCCGTCTTCATGTTGTCACCTCTCCACATCCTGCAGTGACTGCACTTCTCTTCAAGATGGAAGAAGCCAACCTGGCAAGCCGAGCGAAGGCCCAGGAGCTGATCCAGGCCACCAACCAGGTGGGCTCCCCTGGGGGAGAGTCCCTGCCGCCCCTTCTTTTGTCCATTGCCTCGGGTTAGGAGAGGAACCGCAGGCCCGGCAGCTCTGGGGCAAGGTATCGGCCTGAAGAGGAGCCTGTTGCCTCAGCTGTGGGGAAGTCAGCGTGGGAACAGTGGGGTGCACGTCCCCTCTTCTCCTCCACTTCCCTTTACTCATCATCCCTCCGTCCTCTTCCCACAGATCCTCAGCCACAGAAAGCCACCCTCAAGTCTGGGGGTGACCCCAGCTCCTGTGCCCACCTCTTTGGGTCTGCCCCCTGGCCCCTCCAGCTACCTGCTTCCTGGCAGCCTCCCTCTGGGGGGCTGCGGTTCAACTCCCCCCACCCCCACCGGGCTGGCTGCCACGTCTGACAAGAGAGAGGGCAGCAGCAGCTCTGAGGGCCGTGGGGACACAGATAAGGTGAGCTGACCTGGGGAGAGGTGGGGCAGTGGTGACAGTTCTGTAGAGAATATGGACTGGAACTGAGACGCAGGGGCCCAAGGAGAAAGGGAGACTGAGGCCATAGAAACTAAAGTCATGGAACTGTAAGGAACTCCACTTCGCTGGAATGGATGAGCGGGAAATTCGTTAGGCATGTCCAAGAGAAAATCACGTCTGTGCGTGTGTGGGGGTGTGTGCATCTACCCCACATCTACACACCCTGTAACAGACGCCCCACACTGCAGCCCACCCCTTGATGATCTGTTTCTCACACTGTCTCCCTCTCAGTGTGAGTGGGGGAGGCTGGTTTCTGAATAAAAACTCAAGAACCTGTTTCTAGATGAAGGGAGGGAGAATGGGTGCCAGGCAGATAGTCATGTAGGTTCTTACTCAGCTGCTCTGGCCGGTTCTTTCTCCTGGGCTCTGGGGCTGTTTCTGTCTTGGTCAGGTCTAGATGTGGGTTTTTTGTTTTTGTTTTTTCTTTGAGATGGGGTCTCGCTCTGTCACCCGGTCTGGAGTGCAGTGGTGCCATCTCAGCTCACTGCAGCCTCCGCCTCCCAGGTTTGAGTGATTCTCCTGCCTCAGCCTCCCAAGTAGCTGGGATGACAGGCACACACCACCACACCCGGCTAATATTTGTATTTTTAGTAGAGATGGGGTTTCACCACGTTGGCCAGGCTGGTCTTGACTCCTGACCTCAGGTGATCTGCCCACCTTGGCCTCCCAAAGTGCTGGGATTACAGGCGTGAGCCACTGCTCCCGGCCTTAGTTGGTTTGTTTTCAGACAGGGTCTCGTTCTGTCACCCAGGCTGGCATGCCGTGGCACAGTCACAGCCTCAGCCTTGATCTCTCAGGCTCAAGGGATCCTCCTACTTCAGCATCCTGTGTAGCTAGGACTACAGGTGCACGCCACCATGCCCAGCTAATTTCTTAATTTTTTTGTAGAGTTGGGGGTCTCGCTGTGTTGCCCAGGCTGGTCTCGAACTCCTGAGCTCAAGTGATTCTCCCACCTCAGCCTCCTAAAGTGCTGGAATTATAGGTGTGAGCCGTTGAGCCCAGCCTACATGTGTTTTTTTACAGTCCAGCAGCCCATAGCCAGATGATGGTGTTGGCCACCTTACACAGCTGTGTTTGGTGCCAGATAAAGCTGTATAAACCCCATTAAATATCCTGTGTGAGTCGCGGAGGCGGGGCTGCAGCTTAGCCCGTCACTTGTCTGTAGCTTGTGCCTTGTGCTGCAGGTCGTGAACGGTGAGGACCCCCTGGTCTATGGCGGCCCTTGCTCTGCCCTTTTCTGTGCTCTGCCCTTTGCTCCACTTTGCCACATCCAAGATGG
Source organism: Rhinopithecus bieti (assembly GCF_001698545.2). Lineage (NCBI taxonomy): Eukaryota > Metazoa > Chordata > Mammalia > Primates > Cercopithecidae > Rhinopithecus > Rhinopithecus bieti. The sequence continues at coordinate 2,092,860 of NW_016807449.1, read as the reverse complement.
GTGTTTGGGAGCAGCCTCTCTCTAGAGACCCACATCCTGTGGGGCCAGGCAAGCCTGAGAAGTCCCTCCAGGGCGGCCTGTGTCTCTCCTGGCCATAGAGTTGCCCTAACAGCTCAGTAGCTCGTCAGACAGTGTCACTGATATTGCTTCTGGAGTCTGCTAGCCATTGTGCCCTGCCCTTTCCAGGACTCAAGTTTACCTGCCCCTACTTTGATAGTCACCTGACTTGGGAGGGCAGTTTCCCCAAGGGCGGTGGCAAGGGACTATCCCTTGTGCCTGCAGAAGGCCGGTTCTTCTCTGGTCCCACATGGCTCTCTGGCTAGAGGTTTCCTGTCTGCTTTTGCAAAGATTCTGCCTGAGGCCAGGGATGCAGCTGCTGCCCCGATCCTGTGGTTGCGGGATCTCCTAGCTTGTTGGCCACAGGCGGGAAGAGCCTTGTCTCGGAGGCTCTCTGCCCTGCCCCCTATTCCGTCCTTCCCTTTTCATCCCACGGCCATCCCCCTTGGAACAGGCACAGCTCCCCTGGGTTGAGTCTTTGTACCTGGCCTGTGCCATATCCTCCATGTGTGTCGCTGTAGTCCTCCCCATAGGTGTTGTCCCCATTTTATAAATAAGCCACAAAGGTGGCCAGGCGCAGTGCCTCATGCCTATAATTCCAACACTTTGCAAGGCCGAGGCGGGTGGATCGCTTTAGCCCAGGAGTTCAAGATCAGCTTAGGCAACATAGTAAGACCCAGTCGCCAGAAAAAGTACAAGAATTAGTTGGGCGTGGTGGTGGCACCTCTAGTCCCAGCTACTCAGGAGGCTGAGGTGGGAAGATTGCTTTAGCCCAGGAGTCCAGGGGTACAGTGAGCAGTGATTGTGCCACTGCACTCCAGCCTGTGTGACAGGGAGAGGCCCTGTCTCAAAAACAAAGAAAAGCCACAAAAGGAGGTTTGGCTGAGCATCCCAGGGGTCAGAGACAGGGAGTGGCAGACCAGGCTTCCGATACAAATGGGCTTGAGGTCAGTCCCCACCCCCACTCCTCAGTGCGCCTCCATCCCCTTGGTGACCAGAGCAGTATTGTAAAAACCTTTTAAACTGAGTCCTCCCCCTTCCCATGGTGAAAAGCCCTGTGCAGTTTTCTACAGCCCTGTCTGTAGAGTCTGATTCAAAACCAGCTGCAATTGCTTGGCCAATGCCTGTCTTCTCATCACACTGAACTTTGTGAGGGCAGGCAACGCATGTGTCCTGGTCCTGGCCAGGCCTGGAGCAGCCCAGGGTTCAGCCTAGAGGAGATGTTCAGTGATATGCAGAGGCACAGGCTTGGCCTTTGGTCCCAGCCACCTGCAGCAGAGGGTGCATGGGACAGACCCTCAGCAGGACTTCCAGCCCGAGAGCAGCCGGACTGCCAGAGAGGCTAGGCTGGCAGCAGAGGCGAGTAGAGGTGGAGGTTCTGCAGGTACTCACTGGCCCTTGCTGTTTCTTCCCCCGCTGTCGCCACCCCACCAGTATCTGAAGAAGCTGCACACACAGGAGCGGGCGGTGGAGGAGGTGAAGCTGGCCATCAAGCCGTACTATCAGAAGAAGGACATCACCAAGGAGGAGTACAAGGACATCCTGAGGAAGGCCGTCCACAAGGTGGGCACCCAGAGAGAGGGGCAGACACAGGCCGGGGAGAGGACGAACTGGAGGGCCAGATGTGTGCAGACAGATGGACGCGGATGGGAGACGGGGAGGTCAGTCTGGGAGGGTGATGGGATTTTCTCAAGGCCACCTGGGCCTGTTCCGCTGGCCCTGGGGCACCCATCATCTAGGGGACAGAGGGACTTTGGCCTGGTTACTGGGGAAGCTGCTCCTACCCCAGTCCCAAGCTGTACCCAGCAGTCCCGGGTGGATGGGACCCCGGGAGCCTGGTGGTGACTCTGGCTGTCCCCGGCCCCCCAGATCTGCCACAGCAAAAGTGGGGAGATCAACCCGGTGAAGGTGAGCAACCTGGTGCGGGCCTACGTCCAGCGCTACCGCTACTTCCGCAAGCACGGTCGCAAGCCAGGGGACCCCCCAGGGCCCCCACGGCCGCCCAAGGAGCCAGGGCCCCCGGACAAGGGTGGCCCGGGCCTGCCCCTGCCCCCTCTCTGAGAGCCCTGGCCAGCTCTTCGCCCCTCGCCTCTTTGAAATTCTGGACATATTTATGGCTCCACCTCCCCACCTCCCTCCCCCATCAGTGGGATGATTGGGGAGGGTTGCTGCAGGGAAGAGGAGAGCCCCTGCCCTTCCCTGCCCCGTGCCCACCCCTTTGCCCCCAAGCCTGTCCCCAGTGCCCCTCCCTTCTGTTCGTGCCCCTCTCCCCAATTTCATTAAAGATTTCATGAAACATTACCCCTGAGCCCCATGGTTCTTTTTTTTTTTTTTTGAGACGGAGTCTTGCCCTGTCGCCCAGGCTGGAGTGCAGTGGCCGGATCTCAGCTCACTGCAAACTCCGCCTCCCGGGTTCACGCCATTCTCCTGCTTCAGCCTCCCGAGTAGCTGGGACTACAGGCGCCCGCCACCTCACCTGGCTAGATTTTGTATTTTAGTAGAGACGGGGTTTCACCGTGTTAGCCAGGATGGTCTCGATCTCCTGACCTCGTGATCCGCCCGTCTCGGCCTCCCAAAGTGCTGGGATTATAGGCTTGAGCCACCGCACCCGGCCGAGCCCCATGGTTCTAACCCTTTGTTTTCAGAGACAAATTTGCCAGAGGGTTGGGGAGGGACCCCTAGGAGGCTGAGGGTGGGAGACAAGGGAGACCAGGCTGTGACTTGGGGCAGCTGCCTCCCCTGAGCCTCAGTTTTCTCATCTGTATAGTGGTGTTGTGAGGACTGAACAAGACACAGGTGGAGCGCTTAGCACAGTCTCTGGCAGGCAGCGAGCTGCTCACAGGGAGGCGGGGCCGGCCCCACCTGATCAGCATCCTCCCAGCTCAGGGCACCTGCGTGCCATGTGCCTGCCTTGGAATTGCTCCCAGAGCAGGATCTGCGTTCCCCATTGAGTTGGCTTCTCTTTTCAGCAGCCCCGTGAAGCTGGGGTGATCTCATCCACTCTCCCGAGAGGGAAACTGAGGCACAGAGCAGCAAGGGCCGAAGGGTGAGTCAGGGCTGCGCTGGCTTCTGCCAGTTTCATCCCCCAGAACTGAGGCCTAGCCAGGAGAGGTGACAGTGCCCAGGGTCACCAGGCAGGCAGGCTTTGTAGGCTCTAGGGTGGCCGCAGAGCCTCTTTACCAAGGCCCCCTCCAGCCCCATGTAGAGGGGAGCCTGAGGCCTGGAAGGAGAAGGGCCATTTGCCCAAACTGTTCATAGGCAAGGCAGGGACCTGGGTTCTGGCCAGTCTTTGTGTGTTTCCTACTCTGTGACCTTTGTGCCTCTCCCAGCCTGTGTCTTGGTCTACAAAATGGGGGCAGCCATCAGCCACCAGGTCCCTGGGCAGAGGTGAGGAGGTGTCAGCTGCCCCCTGCAGTGCTTGGTTCTCATGCACTGAGCACCTGAGTTGTGCACAGCTACATACATGGGTAAACTGAGACCCTGAGCAGGAATAACAACCACCTTGGGTCAGAGGGCACCCAACACCAGACGCACACAAGAGGTGATCATAGCAGAAACCAGTTTATTGGTTGAGGTGGTGGGGGGTGGGGAGGTTAGAGGCCACACCATGAGGAGTGAGGGCTCAGGTCTCCCCAGGGCCCTGGAAATCCATATCCTCCACCAGGTCCTGCAGGTAGGCCTTGTACTGGTCAGAGGTGAGGGAGAGTGGGTGGCTGTTGGAAATGTGCAGGTCCACAGTGTTCTCCAGGGAGGAGGCACCCCCTACCCGGGCGATTTCTACCAAGGCCCTGAGGCACGTGGGCACAACCTGGCGGGGAAGTAGGGACAGGAGTCAGGGAAAACACCCGGCCAGTGTCCACCAAGGTAGGAGTCAGGGCTGGGAGAACTACAGCTCCCTGCAGCCCCCGCTGTAACCCAGGATGAAACACACACACACACACACACACACACACTACAACCTCCTGCAGCCTCTGCTGTAACCCAGGATGAACCATAGGCCCAGGGCTGCTGGAAGTTGTAGATTTCCCTCTACGCACACACACATACACACACACACTCATATGAGGCTAGAGTATTCCCAGATGTCAGGGCTGAGCAGTCTGTGATCTCAACTCGTGGGAGCCACAGTCATGGCCTCACAGTGGCAGCTAAAACTTGAAGTCCACCAGCTTCTACATGGTTTAGAGCAGGGGTCCCCAACCCCCCCACGGCCTGTTAGGAATCAGGTTGTCCAGCAGGATGTGAGCAGAGGGAATATTACTGCCTGAGCTCTGCCTTCTGTCAGATCAGCGGCAGCATTAGATTCTCAGAGGACACGAACTCATTGTGAACTGCACACGCAAGGGATCTAGGCTGCTCCTGAGGAGAATCTAATGCTTGATGATCTGCAGTGGAGCAGTTTCATCCCGAAACCACCCCCTCCCTGTCCGTGGAAAAATTATCTTTCGTGAGACTGGTCCCTGGTGCTGAACAGCTAGGGGACCACTGGTTTAGAGAATTCAAAACAGGTTCTGCAGGTGAGGCCATGGGAAGGAGCTCCCGGGGATGAAAAACTGGTTATTGCAGAGATCTTGGAAGTTGCAGTTTTTTAGAGGGCCCTCTGGGAGTTGGAGTTCCTGGGAGCAACCTCTTCCCTCTGTAAGGCCACCCCTCTCAACCCCAGGGACTCAGGTCTGCAGGCACCTTGACCATCACGAGCCTCTTGGTCCACGGCTGGTCCTGGGGCCATGACTCCCCCACACAGAACCAGAGGGCATAGCGTGGTGAGCGTCCGCTTCCTTCCGTGAAGGTGATCAGATCTGGGGGCCCAGGAGTCTAGTCAGGGATGAGAAGAGGACCCTCTACCTGCCCTTCCCCGTAAACTTGAATGATAACCCCCACCATCTCCCCTGACCTAAGGCCCTCTGCTGCCTTGCCCAGAGGACTGCTTGTTTGGGGAAAGTCCCCATCATTCTGTTTGTGTACTTCCTCCTCCTTCCCTCCCTCCCTCCCTCCCATCATGGTGGGGTTGTTGGAAGGCCCCCCCCGCAAGCCCCAAGTCTCAGCATTCACAACAGGCCCAGAGTAGGGGCCCATGCTTCCAAGGATGCCAGTGAATCTGGAGAAGCTGGTTGGCATTCAGTCCCCTCTGAGGCTGCACTGTCCAATTGCAGCCATTAGTCATGTGAGGTCATTTCAGTTTAAATTGTAATCAATTAAAACTAATCATGTCCTGGTTGCACTCGCCTCACCTGAGTGCTCGGCCCCTGTGGCTAGTGGCTGCTGCACTGGACTGTCATTTCCATCATGGCAGAAAGTGCCACCGCACAGCGAAACCCTAAGGGACGTAGCTTTCCTGCTGTTGGTCTGTCCACCATCATTAGTTACGATAATGATGACAGCGGCAGCTAATTCCCTGAGCACGCTGTGTACTGGGACTGTGTCTCACCCCAGTGCTGGCAGGCAGGTAGAGAGAGGAGACCGTCCTCGGATTCCACGGGCTCAGGGCAAAGTCCTTTGCCTCGGGTTATACAGTGGGCCAAGGGCAGCCAGGGTCTGAATTCAGTCCTAATCCTGAGTTTTTTTTGTTGTTGTTGTTTGAGACAGAGTCTGGCTCTGTCGTCAGGCTAGAGTGTAGTAACGCGATCTCGGCTCACTCTAACCTCTGCCTCCCGGGTTCAAGTGATTCTCCTGCCTCAGCCTCCCGAGTAGCTGGGATTACAGGCGTGTGCCACCATGCCCGACTATTTGTTTGTATCTTTAGTACAGATGGGGTTTCACTATGTTGGCCAGGCTGGTCTCAAACTCCTGACCTCGTCATCTGCCCGCCTCGGCTCCCAAAGTGCTGGGACTATAGGCGTGAGCCACCGTGCCCGGCCAATTCTGAGTTCTTAACTACTGCGCAGTCTGCTTTCTACTGGGCAGGGCGAAGCCCCATCTCACTCACCTACAATGAAGGGCCGCAGGTGGAACACGCCTCCTTCCTTGTCCTTGGGGACCTCGCCGTCAGGCCCATGCCTGCTGTTGAGCAGCTCCTCACTCACTGCCCAGTATGTGTGGCAGTGCCCCAGCCGCTGGGCCCAGAGCCACTGCCCGGCCCGCCGCAGAGCCAGTCCCCCACCCAGGGAGCTCAGCACGTGCCTCACGTAGCTCATCACTCCCCTGTCTGTCAGGGATATGCCAGGGTCTGGCAGTGTGATTGGCCATCCAGGCAGCGTCCTGTCTCGCACTTCGGACCCCACCAGCCGCAGGCCCTCTGGGCAGGAGATGGTCTGCTGGAAGACTTGGCGGCCCCGGTAGAAGGCTGTCACCTCGAACTCCCACTCTGAGCAGCGGCATCAGCAGTGTGAAGGAGAGAGAGATTGAGTCAGGGGCTGCCGCCCAGACCTCAGCCCTCCCAGCCTGCAGCTGACACTCACCTTCCCCCAGCACCAATAGCCGCTTCAGTGGGTTCTCAGAGGGCTCCAGGTTTGGGAAGGGAGTGGGATTGTCCAAGCTGGGGCTCCGCAGGGGCTGAGGGCAGGGCTCAGGGGCTACAGCCAGGCTTGGGGGTCCTGGATCTGGCAGTGGGGCCAACACCATGTTACCCAGTAACTCATCTAGAATGTTTTCCTAGAGGGAAACAAAGAAAGAGAATCAGGCATTTCCATAGTCTTTTCGGGAGACTTCATATGGACCAGGTCTGTTCTCAGCAATGCAGGGAGGTCAGGCTTGAGCTCTGCCTTCAAGGGGCTTCCAGCCTGGGGACAGAGCCAGCCATGGCACCAACAGCCAAACAAACACTCTAATGAACGCCAGGTGCTACCATTCCAACCCAAGGATCTGGCTCTATGCAGGTTAAGACCTGGGCGGGGCAGGCTGGGTAGAATTTCAGAGGGATGCTCCCCTAGCTCAGGCCTCAGCAGGATCACGGTGAGGGAGTTTTCAGTTCCCAAGAGGCTGACAGCCCCCTGCCGAAGTCCATGAAATCCTGGGAAGGTGTGCTAGGCCCTGAATGCNCCACCATCTCCCCTGACCTAAGGCCCTCTGCTGCCTTGCCCAGAGGACTGCTTGTTTGGGGAAAGTCCCCATCATTCTGTTTGTGTACTTCCTCCTCCTTCCCTCCCTCCCTCCCTCCCATCATGGTGGGGTTGTTGGAAGGCCCCCCCCGCAAGCCCCCAAGTCTCAGCATTCACAACAGGCCCAGAGTAGGGGGCCCATGCTTCCAAGGATGCCAGTGAATCTGGAGAAGCTGGTTGGCATTCAGTCCCCTCTGAGGCTGCACTGTCCAATTGCAGCCATTAGTCATGTGAGGTCATTTCAGTTTAAATTGTAATCAATTAAAACTAATCATGTCCTGGTTGCACTCGCCTCACCTGAGTGCTCGGCCCCTGTGGCTAGTGGCTGCTGCACTGGACTGTCATTTCCATCATGGCAGAAAGTGCCACCGCACAGCGAAACCCTAAGGGACGTAGCTTTCCTGCTGTTGGTCTGTCCACCATCATTAGTTACGATAATGATGACAGCGGCAGCTAATTCCCTGAGCACGCTGTGTACTGGGACTGTGTCTCACCCCAGTGCTGGCAGGCAGGTAGAGAGAGGAGACCGTCCTCGGATTCCACGGGCTCAGGGCAAAGTCCTTTGCCTCGGGTTATACAGTGGGCCAAGGGCAGCCAGGGTCTGAATTCAGTCCTAATCCTGAGTTTTTTTTGTTGTTGTTGTTTGAGACAGAGTCTGGCTCTGTCGTCAGGCTAGAGTGTAGTAACGCGATCTCGGCTCACTCTAACCTCTGCCTCCCGGGTTCAAGTGATTCTCCTGCCTCAGCCTCCCGAGTAGCTGGGATTACAGGCGTGTGCCACCATGCCCGACTATTTGTTTGTATCTTTAGTACAGATGGGGTTTCACTATGTTGGCCAGGCTGGTCTCAAACTCCTGACCTCGTCATCTGCCCGCCTCGGCTCCCAAAGTGCTGGGACTATAGGCGTGAGCCACCGTGCCCGGCCAATTCTGAGTTCTTAACTACTGCGCAGTCTGCTTTCTACTGGGCAGGGCGAAGCCCCCATCTCACTCACCTACAATGAAGGGCCGCAGGTGGAACACGCCTCCTTCCTTGTCCTTGGGGACCTCGCCGTCAGGCCCATGCCTGCTGTTGAGCAGCTCCTCACTCACTGCCCAGTATGTGTGGCAGTGCCCCAGCCGCTGGGCCCAGAGCCACTGCCCGGCCCGCCGCAGAGCCAGTCCCCCACCCAGGGAGCTCAGCACGTGCCTCACGTAGCTCATCACTCCCCTGTCTGTCAGGGATATGCCAGGGTCTGGCAGTGTGATTGGCCATCCAGGCAGCGTCCTGTCTCGCACTTCGGACCCCACCAGCCGCAGGCCCTCTGGGCAGGAGATGGTCTGCTGGAAGACTTGGCGGCCCCGGTAGAAGGCTGTCACCTCGAACTCCCACTCTGAGCAGCGGCATCAGCAGTGTGAAGGAGAGAGAGATTGAGTCAGGGGCTGCCGCCCAGACCTCAGCCCTCCCAGCCTGCAGCTGACACTCACCTTCCCCAGCACCAATAGCCGCTTCAGTGGGTTCTCAGAGGGCTCCAGGTTTGGGAAGGGAGTGGGATTGTCCAAGCTGGGGCTCCGCAGGGGCTGAGGGCAGGGCTCAGGGGCTACAGCCAGGCTTGGGGTCCTGGATCTGGCAGTGGGGCCAACACCATGTTACCCAGTAACTCATCTAGAATGTTTTCCTAGAGGGAAACAAAGAAAGAGAATCAGGCATTTCCATAGTCTTTTCGGGAGACTTCATATGGACCAGGTCTGTTCTCAGCAATGCAGGGAGGTCAGGCTTGAGCTCTGCCTTCAAGGGGCTTCCAGCCTGGGGACAGAGCCAGCCATGGCACCAACAGCCAAACAAACACTCTAATGAACGCCAGGTGCTACCATTCCAACCCAAGGATCTGGCTCTATGCAGGTTAAGACCTGGGCGGGGCAGGCTGGGTAGAATTTCAGAGGGATGCTCCCCTAGCTCAGGCCTCAGCAGGATCACGGTGAGGGAGTTTTCAGTTCCCAAGAGGCTGACAGCCCCCTGCCGAAGTCCATGAAATCCTGGGAAGGTGTGCTAGGCCCTGAATGCAGGGTGAAAACTCGGAATTTTCTCCTGAGGAGACTGGAGCAGGAACAGACAGGGCCAGCACTGGCTCAGGTGAGGGACAGGCTGGAGGCAGGGAAGCGGGGGGATGGTCCAGAGGGAGAGGACGAGGCCCATGGGGACACAACAGAGACTGAGGGGCATGAAGGTTGGGCACATTCTCACCTGGGTATCAGAAGTACTGCCTCCGCCATTGGTGTCCAGAGAGGTGTCTGGCTGGGAAAAGTCCCCAACTCCTGTTGAGAAAGGTGGTGAGGGAGTAGGGGTGCCAGGAAACCTTGGGACCCCAGCCTCCCACATGAACCCCGATCTGGCAGACCTGAGTTCACAAACTCGTAGATCTTATGTGGGTCGTGAGGGTCCTTGCTCCGGTCCTCTGCTAAACACAACCCATCTTTGCGGTTGAGGGCAGAACGGAAATTCCTCTTCCAGGTTGGCAGGTCTGGCTTATCCCTCCCGGGAACGTACGCACCAGTGGCCTCGGCCCAGGCCTGGGGCAACAGTGGTGTCAGGATAGTGGGGGAGGACGACTTAGATCCTGCTCCTGGGGCCCTAACCCTGTCTCCTGAATCCTAACACCACCCTCTTTCCGTAGCAAGTTCTAAGTCTGCAAGGTCCATCCCCAAATCCCACCCCCCCCGCCCCGTCCTACCTACCTCCATCCCCACCTCTAGTTTTAAAAGCCTTTTTTTCTTTTTGAGACGGAGTTTCACTCTTGTCACCCAGTCTGGAATGCAATGGCGCAATCTCAGCTCACTGCAACTTCCGCCTCCCTGGTTCAAGCAATTCTCCTGTCTCAGCCTCCTGAGTAGCTGGCATTACAGGCGGGCACCACCGCACCTGGCTAAGTTTTGTATTTTTAGTAGAGACGGGGTTTCACCATGTTGGCCAGGCTGGTCTCAAACTCCTGACCTCAGGTGATCCGCCCGCCTTGGCCTCCCAAAGTGCTGGGATTACAGGCATTGAGCCACTGTGCTAGGCCTCTTCAAAAGCCTTTGAAACCTCTTTGATTTTTGTTTTTAAAGAGATGGAGCCTATGTTGCCCAGGCTGGTCTCAAACTCCTGGGCTCATGCGATCCTCCCGTCTCGGCCTTGCAAAGTGCTGGGATTACAGGTGTGAATCACGGCGCCCGGCCCAAAAACCTCTTCTTTCTAAGCCAGGCTTCCAAGTCCAACTTGGTGTCTAACCCCATGCACCACCTGCCCCGCGACACCCTCTGTGATAACCCCGCCTCTCACACTGTTTACCACTTCTGGCATGTACTAGTATGCGGTGGTTAGGAACCCCAGATTTGGGGCTCCAGGTCTCACCTCTGATGTTTCAAAAACCATCCCCCAGTATCTATCCTACAACCAAGAGCCCCGGCCCCTAGAGAGCCCCAAACCCCCAGGATTCATTTCCTTTGCGTACTAACCGGCTTTCCCGGTTTTATTGCCGTAACCGGGCAGCTCCAACCCTGCTTGCGCCCCACTATCAGTCAGCTGATCCGGCTAGCCCCGCCCCTCCCGTTCTAGCCCCACCCACCACCGTTGGCACGAGCCCGCCCCTCGCGCGCTACCTCCGCCGTCTCAGCCCGGCCCGCTAGGAGTCCTTTCCGCCCCGCGCGCAGCTCAGGGTTTCCAGCGTCCCCGGTCGTCGCACGCACCTGGAAGATTCTGAAATCCTCCTCCTGTGCATCCTGCCGTAGGCCGTGCTTCCAAGGGATGCGGAAGCGCGTGCGGCTCTCGTTCACCCAGGCCACGCCCTCCAGTTGCCCCAGGTCCAGCTGCGACACCAGCCAGGGCAGGATCCGTGGCTTTGGGGTTCCCATGGTCCGGCCTGCGCGTATAGGGCATTTCCTGGGCGCGACCGGCCTCCCCCGGACCCACCTGGCCTGGAGTTTCCGCACCCAGACCTCCCTCTCACGGGCCACGGCACAGGTCCTTCACCCATATTTTCGGGGGTACAAACAGGAAACCTCCTCTTCCCATCCTCCCATCTTCCCGAGAGGCTCCTTAATCCGCTAGGGTTCCTTCCCATATCCATGGCATACCCTTCCCCCGTGTCTTCAGTGCAGACCCTCCACTCTCTCAACTCCGCCAGTATAGACCTCCTCTCTCCCCGACATCATCGAAAGCAAGTGTCCCCACTTTCAGGGTAGCATCCTCTTTCCCTAGTTATTTCAGTGCAGAATCGATTCACGCGTAAGCCTCTATCTCCTGCACTTACCCCAGTGTAGATCCGCTTCCACAGTCCCCCTACAGAAGATCCCCCGAAACATTTTCCAACACAAAACTTCCTTCCAATTCCCCCTCGACTGCCCGCCCCCCTCCTCCGGGACAGAGCACGCCTCAGGTTTCGAGAATGAACTACACCCATGTACGGAGTCCCTCCTTCCCTCTCTAGAACCCCCTCAGTGTAGACGCCTCCTGTTTTCCTCTTTCCTCCCTACTTTTTCTAGTTTTCTGCAGCCGACCTCCAGCGTCGGCCACTGTAGCTCCTTCCTTGCTCCACTTTCCCCAGAGTACACAGCCTGCCTTTCCACTCTCCATGCACACCCATCCTGTTTCCCGCTCCACGCTCTCGGACGCCGCTAACGCTCTCCCAGGCTCTTCCGCGTTACCTACGATGGAAGGTCGGGGCGTGCGGGGAGCTGGAGCCCACCCCTGTTTTGGGGCTCCGGATAACTCTCAAAGTCGAGGCTGCGCACCCCCTTTCCCGTCAGCTGAACTCTAGAGCGCTGAGCTTTCTTTTCGATCGACTTCTTGAAATAAAACCAACTTTATCATTCTTTGGGTAACACACTCGCGAGCCGAACGGACGGCCCGCTGGGCCCGGGGGTGTCCCCGCCCCATGCCCTTTTTTGGGTTTCCGGCCAGAGGCATGCTGGGAGCGTCACATGCAAATTGAGCGTGCACCCAGCGTTCCGCCCTTTCTTCGTTGGGCCAGTTACCGACCCGGCCCAGTGCGCAGGCGCGGGAAAGTTGAACTAATAAAGTTTGTACAAGTTGAGTGGAGGCGGCGGCAGGTTGAGTGGAGGAGGCGGCGGTGAGGCCCCGGGCCAGGTCAGCGGGGTGTTGACGAGGGGTGGGGTGAGGAGGGAAGAGGAGCGGGCCGGTATCCAGTAGTGGGCACCCCAGTCCCGCTTCTCCGACATCCAAGGGTCCAGGGTCCTCTAGATTCCAGCAGGAGTCGGAGATTTGGAACTACACCTCTCAGCAGGCTGCGCGGCGAAGAAGCGCGGACCGAGGGGAAGATTTGCCCTGAAGCCTCCTGGGATTGGTAGTTCCTGATGCTTTAAGGGTTTCAGTAGTTTGGCATATGCCTCTTATAGAATCCAGCAGTTGGGGCGCTAAGCCCCTTTTTCCTGGGAAACCTAAGGGTCTGGGGCTCCAGTTCCTTTCTAAGACTCAGGAGTCTAGGACCCCAGCTCCCTCCTCCTTTAGACCCACGAATCTGGACACCCAGGACCCCCACCTTTCCTTGGATCAAAGAGTCTTTTTCCTGACCCCTCTTTCGTCTGAGGACTCAAGAGTCTAGGCCCCTAGACCGACACTTTCCAAAGGACCCGGGAGTCCAGGCCTTCCTTGGGACTCACAAGTCCTGGTCCCCAGCCAAGCCTCCACTTCTTGCTAAACCCTTGGAGTCCAGTCCCTAGCCCCCTCTCTCACAGGTGCCTCCATGGCAGGCTCTGAAGAGCTGGGGCTCCGGGAAGACACGCTGAGGGTCCTAGCTGCCTTCCTTAGGCGTGGTGAGGCTGCCGGGTCTCCTGTTCCAACTCCACTCAGGTAAGAGGAGTTGCCCTTCTCCTCCAGGGGCCAGCATTTGAGGCTCTCTCCTAACTCTTGCTCCTGATCTCAGTCTGTCTCCTCTCTTTATATCTGGCTCTATTCTCTGTTTTGGAGAGAGGTCCTCAGCAGGGGAGGGAGGGAGTTGGGGAAAGAGACTGCTTGCAGGGGATCTTTGGTGGGGTCACTCTCTGAAGTCCTCTTCCCCAGAAGCCCTGCCCAAGAAGAGCCAACAGACTTCCTGAGCCGCCTTCGAAGATGTCTTCCCTGCTCCCTGGGGCGAGAAGCAGCACCCCCTGAGTCCCCTCGGCCTTGCTCTCTGCCCATCCGCCCCTGCTATGGTTCAGAGCCTGGTAAGAGATTTCCATGATCATCTATGAAACTGGCAGAACACAGGATAAGGTCCTAGTTTAAGATCACTCAGCTAGGGGGTGGCTGTGTGGAGTCTCTAGCACCAGCCTTCAGGATGGAACTGTCCTGTCATCTCCTCTCCCCAATTAGATTTCTATCTGTCAATGCTGTGGGTTGGCTTTCAGAGAGCATGTGGTCAATCTGGTTGTTGTCTCTTTCCTTCCATAACTACTTCCCTGCCCCTAGGACTTTTGTAGCCAGGAATACCCCTGATAGAGGGGTAGGAGGGCTGGTTTTCAATCACATCTCCCTGGCTGTTTTAGTTGCGTGACTCTGGGGAAAATGCTTTCTCTTCCTTGCTCCCGTTTTTCCAATAGCAGAGTAGGAATTGGGGAGGAGGTCATTGGACTTGATCAAGGTGACCCACGAGTTTCCCTGTAGGTGTGAACCTGGACAGACTAGTAATGGCTGCTGCGAGTGCTAGCTTGAAAAGGGGTTCACAGCTGGGGAGAGGAAGTGCTTTGATCAATTGGTGATGTCTGAAGTGGGTGAGGGAAAGGGGATACTAACAGTAGTGTCTTGTGTTTGCCTTCCTTGAATGAGATCATCTTCGAGGTCTAGTTCAGCTCTGACAGTCTTTTGGAGACAGAGCTCTGTCACCCAGGCTGGAGTGCAAGGTTGTAATCTCGACTCACTGCAATCCCCACCTCCTGGGTTCAAGCGATTCTCGTGCCTCAGCCTTCTGAGTGGCTGGGCTTACAGATGCACTCCAGCATACCAGCTAATTTTTGTACTTTTAGTAGACACGTGGTTTCGCCATGTTGGCCAGGCTGGCCTCAAACTCCTGGCCTCGAGTGACCCTCCCGTGTCGGCCTCCAAAGTGTTGGGATTACAGACGTGAGCCACCACACCCAGCCAGCTCTGACATTCTAAGTGCAGTTTGAGGATCTGATAAAATGAAAAGTACAAGGGTTTTGGCATTTTTTACTAAGTTTTCTCACTGGGACTCAGCTTACCCCATTATAAAATGGGAATCATTGCCACCTGCCAAGGTAGTTGGGGGAAGGAGAGAATCCGTAAGTTTCCAATGTCCTGGAAACCTGTCATTAACTCTTTTCACCCCAGGCCCAGCTACTCCAGACTTCTATGCCTTGGTGGCTCAGCGGCTGGAACAGCTGGTCCAAGAGCAACTGAAATCTCCACCTAGCCCAGGTGAGGCACGGAGGAGCCCCAGGAAAGGATGGGAGTAGGAGGATAGGGTTCTGCCCCCAGCCAAATTCTCTTCTGCCTCCAGAATTACAGGGTCCCCCACCCACAGAGAAGGAAGCCATACTGCGGAGGCTGGTGGCCCTACTGGAGGAGGAGGCAGAAGTCATTAACCAGAAGGTGATGGGCGTCTGTCCCACCCCATTGGCAAGGACAAGAGTTGTGGAATGGTGGGGCACTGGGATCAGAAGCTGGATCTATATTTTCTTTGGATGGTCAGGTGGAAAGAGGCTGGGACAAGGTTTCAATGAAGGGTTGAGGCCGGGCGTGGTGGCTCATGCCTGTAATCCCACCACTTTGGGAGGCCTAGGTGGGCAGATAACTTGAGGTCCAGAGTTCGAGACCAGCCTGGCCAACACGGTGAAACCCCATCTCTACTAAAAATACAAAAATTAGCCAGGTGCGGTGGCGCGCTTCTGTAATCCCAGCTACTTGGAAGGCTGAGGCGAGAGAATCACTTGAGCCCAGGAGGCGGAGGTTGCAGTGAGCCAAGATTGCGCCACTGCACCCCAGCATGGGTGACGGAGAGAGACTTTTTTTTTTTTTTTTTTTTTTTTTAAAAAGTTTTTTTTTTTTTTCATACAGAGTTTTGTTCTTGTTGCCCAGGCTGGAGTGCAATGACACAATCTCAGCTCACCGCAGCCTGCGCCTCCTGGGTTCAAGTGATTCTCCTGCCTCAGCCTCCCAAGTAGCTCCCAATAGCTGGGATTACAGTCATATGCCACCATGCCTGGCTAGTTTTGTATTTTTAGTAGAGACGGAGTTTCTTCATGTNCATTGAGTGCTTATTGTGTTCCTCAGGGCTAGGAGAGATGCCATGGGCAACATTTGGTGTTCCTGAGTGCCAGGGTGGCTCCTGGAGTGTGAATTTTGTGTGTGTGTAAAATATACATAGCATAAAATGTACCATTTAATTCATTTTAAATGTACAGTTCAGTGGCTTTAAGATTTATTATTATTATAATTTTTTTTGATACAGAGTTTTGTTCTTGTTGCCCAGGCTGGAGTGCAATGACACAATCTCAGCTCACCGCAGCCTGCGCCTCCTGGGTTCAAGTGATTCTCCTGCCTCAGCCTCCCAAGTAGCTCCCAATAGCTGGGATTACAGTCATATGCCACCATGCCTGGCTAGTTTTGTATTTTTAGTAGAGACGGAGTTTCTTCATGTTGGCCAGGCTGGTCTGGAACTCCTGACCTCGGGTGATCCACCTACCTCTGCCTCTGCCTCTCAAAGTGCTGGGATTACAGGCGTGAGCCACTGCGCCCGGCCGACTCTGTCTTAAAAAAAAAAAAAAAAAATGAATGGTTGAACGACAGGAGTATGGTTAGGGTAGTACTGTACTATAAATTAGTGGTTTTAGTTGATTGTTAGAGGGGTGTGGCCTAAATTCAGAGGATGTGGCCATCAAAAACATCTAGAAGAGATTGACCAGGTTGGGGAAGTAAGGGAATGAATGTGGGGATGGGGGGAGTGTCTAAAATCTTACTGAGCATAGAAGGGGCCTGGCTTACAATGTACGGGAAAATATGCTAACAGAAGAGGCCTGGCTTGTGGCTGTGTCCTGGAATCTGATTGGCTCAGGAGCTTGGGCAAGGTACATGGTCCTCTAATACTAATTGAATGGTAGAGGGCAAGATTGTTGTAGCACTAGGCCCCTGGGAAAGGCTACCGGGGGCGTGGCTAGATTAACTCCGTTACAATAGAGATTGGGCCTGATTGGCTGTTGAGGCAAGGGCAGGGGCGTGGCTTAGCGACCCGCGATCTAGGCCTGTATCCCGGGGGTGGGGGTAGTTTGGCAGAGACCCTAGAGTCTGGCTTGATTGCCTAATATGGATGAGGGGTGGCCTAGAACTTTAGCATCTAGAAAGATCCTGAACCGGGAAGCCACGCCTCCCAGCCCCCGGTTGGTTGGCCCCGGGGGCGCTGCTGACGCAGACCCTGCCTCTTCCACCCTACAGCTGGCCTCGGACCCTGTCCTGCGCAGCAAGCTGGTGCGCCTGTCCTCTGGCTCTTTCGCCCGCCTGGTGGAGCTGTTCTGTAGCCGGGAAGACAACTCCCGCCCAAGCCGAGCATGCCCCGGGCCCCCGCCTCCTTCCCCGGAGCCCCTGGCCCGCCTGGCCCTGGCCATGGAGCTGAGCCGGCGCGTGGCCGGGCTGGGGGGCACCCTGGCCGGACTCAGCGTGGAGCACGTGCACAGCTTCACGCCCTGGATCCAGGCCCACGGGGGCTGGGTGAGCCGTTGAAGCCTGTCTCTGCGGGCCTCACTTTACCCAACTGTCTTGTGATAGAAGTTCTTAGGTTTTCCTCAGACCTCAGGTATTCTCCCAGCTCCACTGCGTTCGTTCTGTGTTGAGCCCTTGCTGTATGCCAGGACTGCAGTGATGAGTGCGGATGCTATGCCTGGCGTCAGCGACTGGGTACACTAATACTGTAAGCGTGAAACCAGTGACTGAGATTACTCAGGGAGAGGCCGGGCAAAGTGGCTCATGCCTGTAATCCCAGAACTTTTGGAGGCCGAGGCAGGAGAATCATTTGAGGCCAGGAGTTCAAGACCAGCCTGGACAACATAGTAAGACCCCATCTCTACAAAAATTGAAAGTAATTAGCCAGGGTCAGGTGTGGTGGCTCACGCCTGTAATCGCAGCACTTTGGGAGGCCGAAGCAGGTGGATCACCTGAGGTCAGGAGTTTGAGACCAGCCTGGCCAGCATGGTGAAACCCTGTCTCTACTAAAAAAGTACATAAATTATCCGGGCTTTGTGGCAGTTGCCTGTAATCCCAGCTACTCGGGAGATTGAGGCATGAGAATCGCTTGAACCTGGGAGGCAGAGATTGCAGTGAGCTGAGATCACGCCACTGCACTCCAGCCTGGGTGACAGAGTGAGACTGTCTCAACAAAATAATAATAAAAACGGGGTGTGGTGGCTCACACCTGTAATCCCAGCACTTTGGGAGGCTGAGGTGGGTGGATCACTTGAGGTCAGGAGTTTGAGACCAGCCTGACCATGGTGACACTCAGTCTCTACTACAAATACAAAATTGACCAGGCGTGCTGGTGCACACCTGTAATCCCAGCTACTTGGGAGGCTGAGGCAGGAGAATTGCTTGAACCTGGGAGGCAGAGGTTGTAGTGAGCCGAGATTGCGCCATTGCACTCCAGCCTGGGCAACAAGAGCAGAACTCTGTCTCAAAAAATAAATAAAAATTAAAAAAATTAATAATAATTAGCAAGGTGTGGGAACGCACACATATACTCCCAGCTACTCAGGAGGCAGAGGAGCCAGGAGGATCACTTGAGTCCAGGAGTTCAAGGTTGCGGTGAGCTATGATTGCGCCACTGTACTCCAGTGTGGGTGACAGAGTGAGACCCTGCCTCAAAAAATAAAGTAGGGAGAGTAGTCATGCTACCTCAGTGGGTCGCTCTGAGGGTTAAAATGGGGTCAATCTGGTAAGCTGTGCACGGCCTGGCATGCGGGCATTTGTTGATGTGGTTATATGTGTCTACTTGCTGCCGTTCCAACAACGCCTGCCAGGATGCCCTCCCGGGGAAGCCCCGCCTCCGTCCTCTGCCCCTTCTGGTGGGGTCTGGTTTCACCCCCAACGAGGCCTTCCCAGGTCCCCATTGACAATCACAGCCACCTCCACACCCTCCCACCACCCTCCTTCCCCCTTTCTGCTTTACTTTTCCTTCCATAGCAATTTGCGCCTTCTAACAGCTGGTGGAATTTACTTGTTTTGCTTATCTTCTGGTTTATTTTTCTTTCCTGGCATCTCCCGCCTCTAACACATCAGCTTCAGAAGACCCAAAAGTCTTCCCCACTCTTACTTTATCTCCAGTGCCAGTTTCAGAGTTGGATTGGGCTCCAGCATGCTGGCCCTGTGACTTGGCGACTGTCGCAGTCTCCCTGAGTGACACTTTCCCCCCTGGTCCAGTGAGCACCGTCTCATTTACCTGCCTCGGGGGTCGCTGTGGGTATTCACCGAGAGAAGGACACAAGCCAGGCTCTGGATGGAACCAGTTTCCCTGGCAGGAGCTGGTCAAGTGTGTTTGAGGAGCAGGGAGGAGGAGGCCAGTAGGGCTGGAGCAGGGTGAGTGGGTGAGAGATGAGAGGAGGAGAGGCGCTGGGCCAGCCGGGACCCTGTGGTCACAGTGAGTGACAACTGGGACTTTGACTCTGGGTAAGCCAAGGACTCTGAGCAGCGTAGGGACAGTCGCTGATTTAGGCGTTAACGGGCGCCCTCTGGCGGCTGCCTGGGGACAGACTGCGCCAAGGCAGGGGCAGTGGAGCATGCTGGATTTAACTTAGCGGTGGAGCTGACAGATTTGGCTAATGGGCCAGATGTGGGGACAGGCCAAAGGATGCTGGCCTGAGCAGCTGCAGGGCGACATCTAAGTTCCCTGAGAAGATGGGGGAGGGATGGGGCTATGGGGGTGGGGACAGGGGCGATGGGGGTGAGGAGCAGGACTGGAGATGGTCCAGTCTACAGTAAGATCAGAACTCATAGCACATGTTGAGGGGACTGGATATAAGCATTGGGCTCAGCAAAGAAGCTCATTTATTTTATTTTATTTTTTTGAGATGGAGTCTCACTCTGTTGCCCAGACTGGAGTGCAGTGGCGCAACCTTGGCTCACTGTAACCTCCGCCTCCCGGGTTCAAGTGATTCTCCTGCCTCAGCCTCCTGAGTAGCTGGGGTTACAGGCGCACACCACCATGTCCAGCTAATTTTGTAGTTTTAGCACAGACGGGGTTTTGCCATGTTGGCCAGGCTGGTCTCGAACTCTTGGCCTCAAGTGATCCACCTGCTTCGGCCTCCCAAAGTGCTGGAATTACAGGCATGAGCTACCACGCCTGGACCATTTCTTTAAATAAATTTTTAATAGGATCGATAGCAGGCAAGCTTTCTCGGTGGGCCAGGTCCTCTGCCAGGGATTTCAATGGAGTGATCCCATTTAAACCCACTACAACTTCATGGAGCGCTTATTATCCTCATCTTGTGGGGGCGGAGAGGGAAAGTCCCCAGCGTGCAGCGTGTTGGAATCTGGATTTGTACACGAAACCACGGCTCTGAATTGTTCAAATCCCAAGACTCTTCCCTTTCTCTGACTCTGTCCCTCGACTCTTCTCTCTCTCTGGGTCTCCGTCTAACCCCACTCCAGTGCCTTTCCTCCTCCTGCTAGGACTCTGTCCCCCTCGTCCCTGCGCCCTTCTCTGGGCGTCTGTCGCTCTCTGCTCTCTGGTTCCTCGCCTTCCTGTCTCTGATCTCACAGGGCTGATGTGGACGCTGCTGTAGAGGGGGATACCTGCCCTGCTCACAGGGCTCTGCCACTTTTCCCTTCCAGGAGGGCATCCTGGCCGCTTCACCCGTGGACTTGAACTTGCCATTGGACTGAGCTCTTTCTCAGAAGCTGCTACAAGATGACGCCTCATGTCCCTGCCCGCTTCGTGTGCTTTTCCCAGCCTTCCTTTTCCACTCAGGGCTGTGGGGTGGTGGTCACCCTACCTGTTTTGCCAAAATAAATTGTTTTAAACTTTTGTATTAAAATGTTACAAAGTATTCAATTGTCTGTTCTTACACTCCGGAACTGAAGTTCTAAGTAGAGGAGATTTGGTTCAGAGATTTCTGTGGCTTACACAAATTTAGGAAGGAACCAGTTCATTCTAGAAATATTTATTTGGAGGCCGGGCGCGGTGGCTCAAGCCTGTAATCCCAGCACTTTGGGAGGCCGAGATGGGCGGATCACCAGGTCAGGAGATCGAGACCATCCTGGCTAACACGGTGAAACCCCGTCTCTACTAAAAAATACAAAAGCTAGCCGGGCGAGGTGGCTGGTGCCTGTAGTCCCAGCTACTTGGGAGGCTGAGGCAGGAGAATGGCGTAAACCCAGGAGGCGGAGCTTGCAGTGAGCTGAGATCCGGCCACTGCACTCCAGCCTGGGCGACAGAGCAAGACTCTGTCTCAAAAAAAAAAAAAAAGAAATATTTATTTGGAGCACCTACAAGAACCTGTCTCATGGACATGTAACATATTTGAGAGAATATCTGTAAATAGTCCAGCAACTTGCATTTTTTTTTTTTTTCCTGTTGCACAATCTGGTTATTCTAGCTAATGCTGTATGATGGTCATGGAGTCTTTCCAGCGACTTCCACAGAAAGGTACAGTCTAACTTCACCTGTGTCTAGGACACCACCCTCTTCTTGTTTTTCTCCTCCCATTGCTCCTTTCAAGTCTCTTTTGCTGGTTTCTCATCTACCTAAAGACCAGTGGTTTGTCACACACACACACACACACACACCCCTTTTTTTTTTTTTTGGAGATAGGGTCTTGCTCTGTTGCCTATACTGGAATACAGTGGCACTATCATGACTCACTGCAGCCTCAACCTCCTGGGCCCAAGTGATCCTCCCACTTCAGCCTCTCTAGTAGCTAGAACTAAAGGCATGCAACACCACACCTAGCTAATTTTTTTTTTTTTTTTTTTGAGACGGAGTCTTGCTCTGTTGCCCGGGCTGGAGTGCAGTGGCCAGATCTCAGCTCACTGCAAGCTCCGCCTCCCGGGTTCACGCCATTCTCCTGCCTCAGCCTCCCGAGTAGCTGGGACTACAGGCGCCGGCCACCTCGCCTGGCTAGTTTGTTTTTTTTTTTTTGAGACGGAGTCTCTCTGTCACCACAACTTGGAGTGCACTGCCGATCTCAGCTCACCTGCAAGCTCCGCCATCACCGGTTTCACGCCATTCTCCTGCCTCAGCCCTCCCGAGTAGCTGGGGACTACAGGGCCCTCTGCCCAGCCACGCTCCGCCTGGCAGTTTTGTATTTTAGTAAGAGATGTGGGGTTTCACCGGTTAGCAGGATTGTCTTGATCTCCTGACCTCCGGATCCCCGCCTCTCGGCCTCGCAAAGTGCTGGGATACAGGCTTACAAACACCGCACCTGGGCCGTTTTTTTTTGTATTTTTTAGTAGAGACGGGTTTGCACCATGTAGCCAGGATGGTCTTGATTCCTGACATCGGATCCCCCGTCTCGGCCCTCCCAAATTGCTGGGATTACAGGTGTGACACCCGCTCCCGGCCCTACTAATTTTTAAAAAAGATTTTTTTGTGGAGGGCCGAGGGGTGATCACTTGAGGTCAGGAGTTCAAGACCGAGCCGTCCCAACATGGTGAACCCCATCACTACTAAAAATACAAAAATTACCGGCCATGGTGGTGGGTGCCTGTAAATGCCCAGCTACTTGGGAGGCTGAGGCACGAGACTCGCTTGACACAGGAGGCAAGAGTGGCAGTAAGTTGAGATCATACCACTGTATCCAGCCTGGGCAACAAGTGATGTACCTCTGTCTCAAAAAAAATGTAGAAATGGGGTCTCACATTGCCCAGGCTGGTTCACCTCCTGGGCTCAAGCGATCCTCCCTACCGTTGGCATCTCAAAGTACTGAGATCACAGGCCATGAGTCACTGTGCCTGAGCAGTTTTGTCTCTTTATTAGGGCCCTATCCCCCCTTCACTAGAGAATGTTGTAAATAAAGTGAAATGTACAGGATTGACAAACCAAACCAATTACAATCGATCCTCAGTATTTGTAGATTATTCGCAAATTTGCATCCTGCTAAATGTATTCATACCGGAAAATTAAGGCAGTGCTTTGTAGTGTTTTTGGAGAGCATGATTACGCACAGACCTGCACAAGCTGAGACCTGAGTGCATATTTCCAGCTGTGTCCTCTTTTAGCTCAAACACTGGAAACAAGTGTCCCTTCTTGGGTTGGTTTAGTGCCACGTTTTTCAATTTTTTTTTTTTTTTGTTTTTTTTTTTTTTAAATAAGAGTCTCACTCTGTCGCTCAAGCTGGAGTGCAATAGCATCATCCCGGCTCACTGCAACCTCTGCTTCCTGAGCTCACGCGATTCTCCTGTCTCAGCCTCCCAAGTAGGTGGGATTACAGGCGTGCGCCACCAGTCCTGGCTAATTTTTTAATTTTTATTTATTTTATTATTTTTTGAGATGGAGTCTCTGTCTCCTAGGCTGGAATGCAGTGGGGTGATCTCGGCTCACTGCAACCTCTGCCTCCCGGGTTCAAGTGATTCTACTGCCTCAGCTTCCCAAGCAGCTGGGACTACAGGCGCCCGCCACTACGCCCGGCTAATTGTTTTTTTAGTAGAGACGGGGTTTCACCATATTGGCCAGGCTGGTCTCGAACTCCTCACCTTGTGACCCGTCCACCTAGGCCTCCCAAAGTGCTGAGATTACAGGCGTGAGTCACCGCGCCCGGCCTAATTTTTTTTCTTTTTTTTTTTGAGACTAGAGTCTGTCGCTCCGGCTGGAGTGCAGTGGCGCGATCTAGTAGGCTCACTGCAAGCTCCACCTCCTAGGTTCACGCCATCCTCCTGCCTCAGCCTCCCGAGTAGCTGGGACTACAGGCGCACGCCGCTACGCCTGGCTAATGTTTTGTATTTTTGGTAGAGACGGGGTTTCACCATGTTAGCCAAGATGGTCTCGATCTCCTGACCTTGTGATCCGCCCGCCTCGGCCTCCCAAAGTGCTGGAATTACAGGCATAAGCTACCGCGCCCGGCCGCCCGGCCTAATTTTTATATTTTTAATAGAAATGGGCGTTTCACCATGTTGCCCAGACTGGTCTCGAACTCCTGACCTCAAGTGATCCGCCCGCCTCCGCCTCCCAAAGTGCTGGGATTACAGGCGTGAGCCATTGCGCCCGAATCCTATTGGAAATTTTTAAGTCTCAGGGGTTTGCCAGAGGCACGCCAGAGAGTATAGCCTGCGCCGAGGCCCAGAAACCAAAGAGCGAGCTCATTCCCGGATTGGAGAGGAGTGTGAGCGGAGGGAAGCAGAGGGATCAGAGAGAGGAGGGGCAGGACCCACGCATTCGGCCCTTTGCATTCAGCCTCATTCAACTAGGAACTTTCCTGCAAATCAAGCAAAGCTTCCCGGAGGAAGTGGTGCCTAAGTTGCGCTCTGATTCACGTTTAGCAGCTGACCAGACAAAGAGAGGTGGGCGTTCCTGGCAGGGGGAGGGACTAGGTAAAAACCAAGTGCCTTGAGAGGGGTTGATGGGTTTAAAAAACTTGGAATGATTATGTCAAAGGCTAGGGATTTAATGTGTTGACTGCGGACTCCTATTCCTCACTTGCTTGGGGACCCGCCATTCCTCTCTCTGGGCCTCTCACTGATTCAGTTTTTCCCCCAGATAATGAGCACAAGCTCCCTTTTTCGTCCAGACTCCCCCCGGGTTGGGAGGATGCACCGAGTGGCTTACGAGTGATCGTTCCTTTGAGCCAATCGTTGGTGCCTGAAGCCCCGCCTTCTTCCCCACTCGTGGGCCAATTGTCGTGTTCTCCTTGAGACCGGCCGCTTGGCGAGGGTGAAAGGCCGCGTGACATCACTTCCGGATAAACCAATGGCAGCGATTAAGAGGCGGGTCGTTTTGGTGATGGACAGTTGTTTCAAGACGCCCCTTTAGCGCGGGGCTCCCCGGGAAGCTTTGAGGCGGTGCTGGGGGTAAAGGGGCGGGCATTCCTGGTGGATTTTGCCCAATCACCAGTCGCGCTTCTTGCAATAGACGGGCAGTTTTCCCCATCCCGGGTCGACTTGAGGGGGCGGGATTCTGGACGCCAGAGTTGGCCAACCCCTGACCTATGATGGACGTATTCTCCAGCCAATTAACAGACGGTATTCGCAGACGGGCCGCCTCCATTGCCAATGAAATCTTCCAGCGGGGTCGCGGTAGGCGGGCCGTGGACCCTCTGGTATAAGGCGGTCCCGGGGGAGTGAGGAGAAAGGGGGGGGTCTTGGCGGCTGGAGGAGGAGTAGTTGCGGGTGAAGATGGCGGCAGCCGAGGCCGCGAACTGCATCATGGAGGTGAGCGCTTGGAGCGCCGCCGTGGGCGGGGGGCGGCTTTGGGTCGATGTTTCACGCCTCTGTGGTGGGGAAAGGGCTCTAAGTTGGCGACATGGGGTTGGAGGTCCCCCGCCGCACACGGGGGCGCCGCACGCTCTACATCCGGGGATATCGTTTGAGGTGACGGCTCCCTAGCTTTCAAGGGCCTTCGGCATCCGGCCTGGCGGAGGGTCTTATCCCCCCTCCCACGTGGAGGAGGGCTGGGGGCGCTTCCGGCCAGGCCCCCACGTGGCCGCGGCGCGGTGGGTGGGGAGGGGTGTGCCGAGTCCGGTGGCCCGGCGGGCTCCACGTGCGGGACAAAGGCCCCGCCCCGGCCGGGGAGGGGCGCCCGGGGGGGGGCGGGGAGGGGGTCCTACCCTCCTGAGGCCCCCAGCCCTCCTCCCCAGGGACCCGGGCACACGTCGTGGGGTGGGATGGACCTGGGGCCCTCCACGATGTAGAGAGTCTTTTGGGAGGAGCAGTGCTTCTCAGCCCTTTACAACCTCCTTACGAGCTCCAGGGGCATCTGTTGGGATATCGGCCCTGGATTTGTGCGTTCTGGGTTAGGGACTGGAGGAAAACCAAGAATGGGGCCCCCCGACCCCATTTCCCCTCCCAGAGTTCTCCCCCTCACCCAGGGCTTTAGGTGTTGGGGGATGGGGCATGCCCCTGTGACCTCCCTCTGGGTGGTGGTGGGGCATCTAGATGGAGATTTTCCCATTAATAGGCGCCGTGCACCCCCTTGTGGCCATTTCTGGGTGTGTGGGAGGGACATCTTTTTCATGGGGCGTGTCCTGAAGCCCACCTCCCGTCGGATTTCTTCCTGGCGGGCGGAGGGAGGAGGGTACGTCCGCTGGGAAGGAGTTGTACTGAGAGCTTTACCCTCTGCTGGAGCCCTTTATCTCTCCCGGGCCTTTGTGAGGGCGGGAGATGACCTCCCCCTTCCTGAAGCCCTGTGTAGGGGTCCTGAGCCCCGGGGTCCTGAGGGTGGGTGCCTGAAATGGTTTCAAGTAAGGTTTGGTTCTCGTGCAGCCATGTGGGGGAGGTTTCAGTCTTGCGTTTGAAGCCCTCGGGCTGGGGTTGTCTGGCGGTAGTTTTCAGTGGTGTTGATAAATGGGCCCCAGCGGGAAACCCCCTCAGCACCTTTCTTAAAGGCATCCCCGCTGGCTTGGGAGAGCTCGGGGGGAGGGTGCTTGGAGCCTAGTAGGTCATGGCCCGTGACGTGGCCCTTCTTGGAGTGGTCACATCTGGAAGAGATGTAATCTGATGGGGCCTCTGTCCTTCCACCCCTTTACCCATGGCATTGGCTGGAGGGGCGGGTCAGCTCTCAGCTGTCAGGATGCAGCTCCCAGGGGTTACTGTAATGACTCTGCACCCTCTTGGCTGTCTCCTGCACCTGGGGCTCTAGTGGTGGAGGAAATAACTTTCCCAGAGGTGTAAGGCTTGGCCGCACCTAGAAGTCTTCAGGGCCTGGGATGGGTGTCTGAATGGGGGCGATGGGCTGACTCCCCAAGCTACTTTTTTTTTTTTTTTTTTTTTTTGAGACGGAGTCTTAATCTGTCACCCAGGCTGGAGTGCAATGGCCTGATCTCGGCTCATTGCAACCTCTGGTTCCTGGGTTCAAGCGATTCTCCTGCCTCAGCCTCTTGAATAGCTGGGATCACAGGCACCCGCCACCAGGCCCAGCTAATTTTTGTATTTTTAGTAGAGATGGGGATTCACCATGTTGGTCAGGCTGGTCTCAAACTCCTGACCTAAAGTGACCCATCTGCCTCTGCCTCCCGAAGTGCTGGGATTACAGGTGTGAGCCACCGCGCCCCCAAGCCACTTTCTGGAGCCTGCTCATTCTTCAGAGGGTCCAGGAGCTGCCCATCCTCCATGGGACCTTACCTTCGTGGGCAGAGGGTCATAAGGGAGAGGGTTGGTTCCAGCTGTTTTTGTTTGGGGCTCCTGAGTCCAAGGCAGGAGCTGGGGGCTGGGGTACTAGCTCTAGGGAAGTGCCCTTGTGCAACACCTCTATTCTGGAATCCTCTCAGACATGAGACTGGTTTGCAGAGGTGGCAAACCCTGCCAGCCTCATTCCCTCCTGCTATTCATGGCACCCTGGGATAGGGGTGTGTGTCAGGAAGTGTCACCTAATCTGGGGGAGATTAGGTGATGAGAGGGAGCGACAGCTGGCGGTGGTGGGTGCCAGTTCCCCTGGCCTGGATGGGGGAGGTGTGTGGTCAGCTGCCTGTCCAGAGAGGGGCAACGTGGGGGCAGGCCACCATCTCTCCAGCCACAGCTGGGATAGGAGACCCCCTTTCTTCTCCCCTCACTCTTTCCATCCCTTTCTTAAACACCCCACCTCATTACTTGCCCTCTTTGCCACCACTCCCCATCAAGAAGGAGAATTGCTGGAAACCCACCCCCCAACCCCCCGCCAGAGCCCAGGTCCCCGCACCCAGCCCTCCTGCAGCCACTCCCAGTAGCTAATCCTTTCTCCCTGTTACTCTCTCCTAGAATTTTGTAGCCACCTTGGCTAATGGGATGAGCCTCCAGCCGCCTCTTGAAGAAGTAAATATCCTTTTGTGAGACTCCTTCCCACCCCGACCTCCACATCAATATATTTTGTCACACATCTGGCCCTTTCTTGAGGTCTAACCATACCCCTCTTGCTTCAAACCAGTTTACTCTAGGCCCCCAAACACTTAGTAGCAACCCCTCCAGGTTCACAGCCCCCGCTGGCCTCCCGGAGTATCTCGGCTACTTCCTTAACTCCACCTCCAACCCCCCTTTGCCCTTCCCTATGTCTGCCCCCATTTTCCTTCCCCTCCCCTCCCCAGCTGTGGGCTGAGCTAGAGACGGGGGCAGAGAGACTGGAGAGATGGTAGGCATGGCTGAGGTATCGGGGTGCTCCCCTGGATGGTGCTCTGTGGGGGTCTTGGAAGTGGAAAATGGGGTTGTTAGGTTTTGGGGTTCCTGGGGGGCAAGATGGCAGGCTGGGGCTGTAGGGTTGTAATGGTATGATTTTGGGGGGTTCTATACTACTGTTCAGGGAAAAGTAAGGACCTGGAGGTTTAAGAGACTGTGGGGAGCCCCCAGATCTGACCCATGATCCCATCGGCCCCCTCCCAGGTTTCCTGTGGCCAGGCGGAAAGCAGCGAGAAGCCCAATGCTGAGGACATGACATCCAAAGATTACTACTTTGACTCCTACGCCCACTTTGGCATCCACGAGGTCAGTGGGGACAGCCCCCAAGGCCCCAATCTTAAAGGGGTTAAATGTTGGGGAAGGGGTGGAACCTGTTTTCCCACGCATGCGCACTGCTTCCCCTGGCAGCAGGCCGCCCCTCTACCCCTCTGCTGCGCACCCCTTAGGGTCGCCTCGCCAAGTCGTTGCCTTGGAGACCGAGGTTAGCCTGAATCTCTGCAGGGGCCTCTCACCGATGGCTGGGGTAGGAGCGCGCATGCGTGCTTGGGGCCTTAGACAGAGGTCGGGCAAGGCCCACGGTCTCTGCCGCCCTCTAGTGACCGGCGGTGGGACTGCACCCGGCTGCTCCCGGCCTGACAGCTTCTGCACCCTTGAGATCTGAAATCTGCACCCTTGAGAATCTGAAATCCCAGAACGAAGCAGGAGTGGCATTCTAAGGAATTTTCTTTTCCCCCTGAGGCCTTTTTCATAAAATTATGGCAAAATATGCATAAAATTGCCATTTTTCATTGTTAGAGACAGGGTCTCGCTCTGTCACCCAGGTTAGAGGGCATTGGTACAATCGTGGCTCACCACAGCCTCAACCTCCCCAGCTCAGGTGTTCCCCCCACTTCCGCTTTCGGAGTAGCTGGGACCACAGGCATGCGCCACCACTCCTAGTTGATGTTCTTATTTTTCTGTAGAGATAGTCTTGCCTTGTTGCCCAGGCTGGTCTCAAACTCTTGGGCTCAAGTGATCCTCCAGCTTTGGCATCCTGAGGTGCTGGGATTACAGGCGTGAGCCTCTGCCTCCAGCCTGAGGACTTGTAAAAGCCAGGGTTCGCTGGTTCTTAGGTGGCAGTGGTGAAGTCTGGCCAAGATGGGAGTTTAGTTCATCTAATCTGATTTTTTAAAAAGGGAAACTGGCTGGGCACGGTGGCTCACACCTGTAATCACAGCACTTTAGGGGGCCGAGGTGGGTGGATCACCTGAGGTCAGGAGTTCAAGACCAGCCTGGGCAATATGGTGAAATCCCATCTCTGTGAAAAATACAAAAATTAGCCAGGCATGGCGGTGTGCACCTGTAATCAAAACTACTCGGGAGGCTGAGGCAGGAGAATCGCTCGAACCCAGGAGGCAGAGGTTGCAGTGAGCTGAGATTGCACCATTGCACTCCAGCCTGGGCAACAGAGTGAGATTCCGTCTCAAAAAATAAAATAAAATAAAAATAAATAATTGAATAAATAAAACAGGGAAACTGAGGTGCATGGAAGGAAGCAAGAGGACCGAGTTCTGGTCCTCCGAGCTCTCGGGACACACTGTTCTCCAGCTGGGAATGTGGGGCCCCTCACGGCGTCTCTGTGCCGTTCTTCCCTCAGGAGATGTTGAAGGACGAGGTGCGTACCCTCACATACCGCAACTCCATGTTTCACAACCGGCACCTCTTCAAGGACAAGGTGGTGCTGGACGTCGGCTCAGGCACCGGCATCCTCTGCATGTTCGCCGCCAAGGCCGGGGCCCGCAAGGTCATTGGGGTGAGTCTCCGGGGCTTCCAGGCAGGGCCAGGCCTGAGGAATGGAGGGGGCCCATCAGGGCTCAGGGATGGGACGGAGGGGATGGGGGCAAGGGATAGGTCTCACTCTCCCTTCTTCCTGGGCCCTCAGATCGAGTGTTCCAGTATCTCTGATTACGCGGTGAAGATCGTCAAAGCCAACAAGTTAGACCACGGTAAGCCCAGAAAGAGGATGGGTTTGTGGGAGTGGAGGGGGTGATACGCCGCTTCCCCAGGGCCCTCTGAAGAGCAGTGGGGTCTACGGATGGCCACAGATTCAGCAACTCCCCACCCATGGTCTTCTGGGCTGCCGGCCGCCTGAGAATCTGAGTGTCAAAATCACAAGCTTAGCGCCTCCGTCTTAAAATTAGGGCGAGAAGCACTCTCTAGTTTCTTGAATGAGTAATGGAGTCACGTGGTTGGCCACTGTTCTCACAGCGAGAAGCCTGCCCTGTTTCCCAGTTGCCCTCCTCTGAGTTTAACCAACACTAACTTCTAGAGACGTCTGGACCTACAAACACATACATATGTAAATGTGTTTACATTCACGTGCATAATTTTCACGCCAGTAGCATTTCATACCAGCTTCTTGCCCTTGGCTTCTTAAACACCTGCTTGTCATGTTGTTTAACACTTTCCAGGATGTTGCAGCATCCACTCTTTTCCGTGACCACCATTGTAGGTACATCCCAGCATTTTTTTTTTTTTTTTTTTTTTTGAGACGGAGTCTCGCCCTGTCACCCAGGGTGGAGTGCAGTGGCGTGATCTCGGCTCACTGCAAACTTCGCCTCCCGGGTTCACACCATTCTCCTGCCTCAGCCTCCCGAGTAGCTGGGACTACAGGCACCCGCCACCATGCCTGACTGATTTTTTTGTATTTTTAGTAGAGACGGGGGTTCACCATGTTAGTCAGGA
The DNA here is from genome assembly GCF_001698545.2 of Rhinopithecus bieti. NCBI lineage: Eukaryota > Metazoa > Chordata > Mammalia > Primates > Cercopithecidae > Rhinopithecus > Rhinopithecus bieti. The sequence goes on along the minus strand of NW_016807449.1, from coordinate 2,062,796 downwards.
TGGCTTCGATCTCCTGACCTCATGATCTGCCTCCCTCGGCTTCCCAAAGTGCTGAGATTACAGGCGTGAAATTTTTTTTTTTTTTTTTTTTGTATTTTTTTAGTTGAGACGTGGTTTCACCATGTTGGCCAGGCTGGTCTTGAACTCCTTACCTCAGGTGATCTGCCCACCTTGGCCTCCCAAAGTGCTGAGATTGGGGGATTTTTTAAAAGAGATTATTATAATGAATGCCCAAGTCCATTTGAAGCAAATTCCCACTGTGATGTAATTTTCCTGGTAAATACGTTTGCATGTGTCTTATCTAATAGATAAGGCTGTTTTGAGAACGTGACCATGCTGTTACTTGTTATGTCAAGCCTGCCCAGTTAAAACACAAATCGTGGAGCTGGGCGCCGTGGCTCACGCCTGTAATCCCAGCACTTTTGGGAGGCCAAGCGTGGGCGGATCATGAGGTCAGGAGATCGAGACCATCCTGAGCTACACGGGTGAAACCTCGTTTTTTTTTGGTTTTTTTTTTTCCAAGACGGAGTCTCGCTGCTGTCGCTCCAGGCTGGAGTGCAAGTGGCGTGATTCAGCTCACTGCAAGCTCCGGCCTACCCGGGTTCAGCCATTCTCCTGCTCAGCCTCCCGAGTAGCTGCTACAGCGCCCGCCACTCACCGCGGGGTGTAGTTTTTTTGTTTTAGTAGAGACGGGGTTTCCCCACCGTTGTTTGGCCGAGGATGGCTTGATCTCCGACCTCGGTTGATCCGGCCCATCGCGGCCTCCCCAAAGTGCTGGGATTAGCAGGCCTTGAGCCACCGGCGGCCCGGCCCAAAACCTTGCTCTTTTACTAAACAATACAAAAAAATGAGCCTGGTGTGGTGGCGGCCCCTGTAGTCCCAGCTACTCGGGAGGCTGAGGCAGGAGAATGGTGTGAACTCTGGAGGCGGAGCGTACAGTGAGCCGAGATAGCGCCACTGCACACCAGCCTGGGTGACAGAGCGAGACTCTGTCTCAAAAAAAAAAAAAATCATTACATTGCCTGATACCCAGTTCACATAAAATTTCTGCTCCTGCCTCAAAAATGTCCAGAGTCATGTATGAATTTTAAAACCCAGTTAAGAGGGTTCATGGCTTCTGCTCACCGAGTTCTCCGAACTGAGTGGGGACCCCAGGCTCTAGCCCTCGGGGGAGGTGAGGTGAGGGGCAAGCCTCCTGGGGGCTGACGTGGCTGCCCTCGTCCACCCGCAGTGGTGACCATCATCAAGGGGAAGGTGGAGGAGGTGGAGCTCCCAGTGGAGAAGGTGGACATCATCATCAGCGAGTGGATGGGCTACTGCCTCTTCTATGAGTCCATGCTCAACACCGTGCTCTACGCCCGAGACAAGTGGCTGGTGAGGCCCCAGCAGGACGGGTGCAGCTCGCGTGGGCTAGGGGCCAGAAGCACTCAATTTTTCGCACAGACAGGACTTACTATGGGGGCGTGGCTGCAAGGTGTTAGAAGGCCACAGCCCGAGCCAGGTGGGAGATGGTGCGATGTGGGGGGAGGTTGTAGGAACAGAAAAACCGTAGCAGGGCAACAGCCCAGGTGCTCCGGCCCCAGCAGGCCTCCCCGGGAGAGGTGAGGTGACCGAGAGCTGGATGAAGCATGTGGAGGGGCGGCCAGGGCTGGTGTTCCCTTGCTGCGTGTGGAGCAGCAGGGAGGCCCGTGTGGAAGGAGGGTCTAGAACGGCAGCAGGAGGAGCAGTGGAGGTGAGGGGTGACAGGGCATGTGCAGATTTTGTGGGGCCTTATGGGACCCCGTGTGACTTTGCTTTTCCTCTCAGAGCAGCCAGGGAGGGTCTGAGGATCCCTAGAACCTCGAGGGACAGGAGCTGACTGAGGTGCCCCTGGTTGCCCTCTGGCGGCCGTGTGGGAAATAGACTGGGGGTTAGGGGTGAGTGCCGCTGCGACATGACGGTGGCTCAGACCAGGGCAGAAGGTCACATCTCGGGGGCAAGAGTCAGGGCAGCGTTGCCACCCTTCATGCCTCGCCCTGCCCCTCTGCAGGCGCCCGACGGCCTCATCTTCCCAGACCGGGCCACGCTGTATGTGACGGCCATCGAGGACCGGCAGTACAAAGACTACAAGATCCACTGTGAGCGCGGCCCGGGAGCGGGCGGGCGGGCCCCGGGTGGGCTGCTGCGGGCTCACCCCCTCCCTGCCTGCGTCCCCAGGGTGGGAGAACGTGTATGGCTTCGACATGTCTTGCATCAAAGATGTGGCCATCAAGGAGCCCCTGGTGGATGTGGTGGACCCCAAACAGCTGGTCACCAACGCCTGCCTCATAAAGGTGAGGGGGTGGGCATGGCCAGGTGCCCCCTGGGTTGAAACCAAAGAGGCCATCACCTGGCCCTGGCCTGGGACTTTGGGTCCCAGAGTGTTGGCCTGAGGTCTCAGAGCCTGACCTGCCAGCCAGAAGTGGTGCTAGAGGCCCAGGAAAGACACTTCGTCCTTTAAACATCTTTGTGAGCGCTGCTGTGAGAACCATGCTTGGCACTTGGTGTCCGGCAGAGGACACACCCGAAGCTGGCAGCTAAAGCCCACAGCCCGGACACGGGAAGGCAGGACCCAGGGCGATGAGCGGGTGCACACACTGCAGAAGAGCAGGGGGCCAGGCTGGGATCCGAGATGTGCCTGTGGTTGCAGCTACTCAGGAGGCTGAGGCGGGAGGATCTCTTGGGCCTGGGAGTTCAAGGCTGCAGTGAGCTGTAATCACATCCCTGCACTCCAGCCTTGGTGATAGTGTTTTGTTTTGTTTTTAACTTTTTTTAACTTCTGAGACCCTGTTTAAAAAAAAAAATACGGCAATGAGTATTTGTTGAGCTGGGATGTGTGAGCCGGGTGAGGCTGGGCGGTTGGCCGGGGGGTTCCTGTGGGGAGGAAGTTGTTGAGTGGGAATGGAGAGGAGACTGGAGGGGCAGGGACCCAGGCCACCCTCCTGAGAACCAGGGGAACTGGTGCAGGGTTTTCTGTTGGCGTTTGGATTGCCGATTGGAGCCATCATGCTGGTGGACTTGTGAAGGGGTCGGGGAGAGGGTGGAGCGTGGAGAGGGTGGAGTGGGGTGCCTGCATTCCAGGAGGTCTGGCCAGGTGGGGTCGGGGCGGGGTGGGCTCTGGACAGAGTTAGGGGGGTGCCGCCAGGTTTGGGTGTGGGAGAGAAGGGAGCAGAGAATCTGGGCTCAAACCCAGGCGGTTTATTGGGAGCCGGACAGGCAGGATGAGGAGTGAATGAGGAGCCGAGGCTGGTGCCAATAAGGGAGGGCCAGCAGGAAGGGGACAGTGAGGTCACAGGCCCTCTGGGAGCTTGAGGCAGGGAGGAGGGGATGAAGCGAGGTGGGGACACATCCCGGAGCTCCCCCTCTCCTGTCCTGCAGGAGGTGGACATCTACACCGTCAAGGTGGAAGACCTGACCTTCACCTCCCCATTCTGCCTGCAAGTGAAGCGGAATGACTATGTGCACGCCCTGGTGGCCTACTTCAACATCGAGTTCACGCGCTGCCACAAGAGGACCGGCTTCTCCACCAGTGAGGCGGGGCCCTCAGGGCTGGGGGCTGTTCCTGAGCCAGGGCCGAGGGGCGCCCACATAGTGGAGGGGGTGACAGAAACGGGCAGAGGGAGCCATGGGGACACGTGTGTTCCAGCGTGAGCTCTGCCATGTAGCAGTCACGTGGCCTTCGGCAAGTGACCCGAGTGTGCAGTGCCTCAGTTTCCTCATCCACAAAAGGCTGACATGGTCCCTGTCTCCAAAGCTCAATGACAGGGAGGTGACTCACGGACAGCAGTCCTGTCAGCTGTCATGGGGGTGGGCATTCCAACAGAGGGAACACAAGACTGGGGCCGGGGCAGCAGGCCGAGGCCAGCTGACCCGCCTGCGCCCCCAGGCCCTGAGTCCCCGTACACGCACTGGAAGCAGACAGTGTTCTACATGGAGGACTACCTGACCGTGAAGACGGGCGAGGAGATCTTCGGCACCATCGGCATGCGGCCCAACGCCAAGAACAACGTGAGGCTCTGGGCAGCTGGGCAGGAGGGTGGCAGCCAGGGTGGGGAGCATGGATGGGGGCAGTGGTGGGGGGGAATGGTGGCAGCATAGGGGATGGGGGTAGCTGGGGCGGATGGGGCCAGCTGGCAGGGGCGAGTGCCTCTACCTGTTCCCGGGTCCCTGAGCCCCTCAGCCCCACGCCTGTCTACACAGCAGATTTCTTAGCATTTACCGGAAGATGGGCCTGGGGACCCAGGCCAAAGCCCTGTCCTCCTGGTGCTTCCAGTCTACACAAGGGGATCAGTGACATGGTGATGCCAGTTGGAGGTGACCTCTGTCAGGCTGGGAGCAGGGCAGACAGGTGTTGGCGTGGGTGAGCTCCAGAGCAAGAGGCAGCCCCCGGTAGAGTGCACAGAGTTTCCTAGCCCAGGTGGGAGGCATGAGAGGAGGAGAAAAGCAGCTTTTGTTTTCCGCTCCCCTTTTCCTCCTGAGCACCTGGTAGGAGCTGCCATCACCTGAGATCAGGGGGTTTCCAGGGGAGCTGGGGGGGCTTCTGGGAGAGAGGGTCTGGGCAGAGAGAGGTCCAGTGTGGCGGGTTTGAGCAGGCCGGAGGATGGAAGGCCTGGAGCCTGGAGTCACTGGGAGTGGTCTGGGCTGGAAAAGTGGGTCCTGGCCCATGGGTGCGAGGGTGGGTGGCACTCAGGGCAGTCATGGAATGTGGACCCCGGGACGCCCTCGAGCCTGTGACAGCAGCAGTTGTCAGCTGGGCAGTTTCAGTGCCCCCCCCCCCCACAGAGGACGATTGTCACCATCTGTGGAAACATTTGTGGTTGTCACTCTGGAGAAGGGGTGCTCCTGGCATCTGGTATGTAGGGGCCAGGGGGCTGGTAAACGTCCTGCAACCACAGGACCACCCCCTGCAAAGACTCATGTAGCCCCTGGGACCATGGCGCTAGCTGGGAAACAGATACTGGAGAGGGAGGAGTCCTCGGGGCTGTTGGCAACTTGATCCCCTCTTCATGTGCTGGAGGGTGTGGGGGGTCTTCCAGGAAGCCTGGGAGAAGTGGAGACAGCAGGCTGGACCACTGCGTTTCACTGGAACGTTTGCCTGAGGAGAAGTGGGCTTGGGAGAGGGTTTCTTTTTTATGAAAGAAGCAATCACTGTGTTGCTGATGGGAAACGTCTTGATGGAGAAATCCAAGGGCAAGGGATAGCAGCCAGGCTCCGCTCCTGAGTGAACCTAGTGGGCTTGAGGGTGTCCACGTGGCGCTGTCCCTTGACAGGGTCAGGGCAGCTGCTAGGGTGGGACCAGCAGTTGGGGTCTGCAGTGTGGAGATGGGCAGAAAGCTGGAACCCAGCGCATGGCCTGCCTGCACCCCCTGCCACCACCTCCTGGTGGGTTCCGCCCTCACGCCCGCCCTTTCCCCACAGCGGGACCTGGACTTCACCATCGACCTGGACTTCAAGGGCCAGCTGTGCGAGCTGTCCTGCTCCACTGACTACCGGATGCGCTGAGGCCTGGCTCTCCCGCCCTGCACGGGCCCAGGGGCTGAGCGTTCCTAGGCGGTTTTGGGGCTCCCCCTTCCTCTCCCTCCTTCCCACAGAAGGGGTTTTAGGGGCCTGGGCTGGGGGGATGGGGAGGGCACATCGTGACTGTGTTTTCATAACTTATGTTTTATATGGTTGCATTTACGCCAATAAATCCTCAGCTGGGGTCTGGTTCCATTTCCTGGGGGCAAAGGAGGTTTGGGGTTCCCTTCGCAGGTGCTGAGGTGCCAGCCTGAGCAGTGGGGGGACCGGCCTTGGGGCCTGCTGGTGGCTGCCATTCTGTGGATCTGTGTCGCTAGGCCTCTTGCTCCGCTTACTTAGTTCCTTCTCAGGCTCCCTCCCCTCAACGGTTCTCTCTCAGGCTCCCTCCCCTCCACGGCTGTCTCTCAGGCTCCCTCCCCTCCACGGCTCTCTCTCAGGCTCCCTCCCCTCCACGGCTCTCTCTCAGGCTCCCTCCCCTCCAGCTCTCAGGGTCTCTCCCCTCCACGGCTCTCTCTCAGGGTCTTTGTCCAACTCTTCATCCCCTCGTGGGTCTGCGTCCCTCCCCTCTGCGGTGCCCGTGTGTCCTCCTGCCTGGTGGGGGATGGGGTTGGCGTTCCAGCACAGCCAGCCCTCAAGTTTCCCAGAACAGTCTCCCTACCTTCCCCCAACACTCACATTGTACCTCTCTGGCTGTTTTTTCCTGTTTGGGTCCCTCCAAGGCCCAACTGTGCCCAGCCCTCTGCAGCTGGGGACACTGAGTGGTTTGGGGGTATATGTTGGGGAGGATAGAATTTCTTGTGGGGGTGTGGCCTTGCTTCCTCCCTTAGCATGGCTTGGGGCTTAGGGCTGGGGACTTGCCCTCCATGGAGGTCAGTGGGAGTTGCAGCTTGAAGGTGGCAGGGCCTACCCATCTTACAGAGGCGAAGACAAGGCCCCTCTGCCTCTGCTGCAGGCATGGAGTCTGCACCCACCCTTCCACCCTCAGAGCCTGGCCATGGGGTCCTGGGTCCCCACAACACTGTGCACTAGACCTGGTTAACCCAGGACACCCTCCACATTGACACAGCCCTGGCTACACCTGCTTCAGTGCATCTGGAGCCCTCACTGGCAGGTGCCTGACACCTCGGCCTTGTTTTCTAACGGAGGGGCGCTTAAGTGTGTTTGTGGTCTCCCTCGCTCCACACCCTCCAGGGGGCCACATGCGCACTCATCCTGCATTGCCTGGCCCCCCGAGGTTCCAGGGTCTCTAAACAGCCTCCCGAAGATGATGACAGGGTGAGGGTGAGGTCACATCTACAACCAGAGCCAGCGCTTCCCTGCCTCCACCCCTTTTCGTGGAATCCCACTGCTTAGCTCTACCTGTGGGTGTCATCGGCCCCGCCCCATTTCCCCATGCTTTAAGGTGGATGAGTCTCCACAGACCTCCTAGGGGGATAGACAGCTGGTGTGACCTGCACACCCAGTGAGGGCTCCGGAGCCGCGGTGCGTGAAGCTGGGACCCGGGTTCGAATCCTGCCCCTCTGGTGTGGTGCGGCCTTTTCCCACAGACTTTTGGCCTCAGTGTTCCCCGCCTGGGAAGTGGGAACTGGCCCTGGCTCCTGGCTCCAGAGCCGCACCCAGAGGCGATCAGCCCGGCGCCGGAATGGGGTCGTATGGCTGCAACTACGGGCCACGGATCCTGACCCTCCCTTCCCACATCCTCATCCTGCTGTTGCTCCTCGCCTTCTCCCCCCGGGGGACGCGGATACTGCAGCCAGGTGAGAAACCTCGGTGGCAGCAGGGACGGGGCAGGAGGGAGACCGTAAAGGGCGCGCGCCCCCTCCCGGCCGCGGAACGGGCCAGGTGATCTGTAAGTGCTCCCCGCTGGTCTTGGAGTGCTTGGGTGACCACCTCCATCACGCCCCATCTCAATTCGGTTTGAACCCGGTTTTCTCCCACGCTCCCTCTCCAGGCGAGGCCGGCACCAGGTCCCCCAGCACCGCGGGCACGTCTGTTACCTGGGCGTATGCCGGACCCACCGCCTGGCGATCATATAATGGTTTCGCTCTGCCTTCACCAAGGAGCCCTCAGGGAAGGCCAGCCGCGAGCCCCAGGACCCCTACAGCTATGGGCGCCGCCGGTGGCGCGAGGCGGAAGCCCGGCTTGGTTCCCAGGACTCCGGCCTGCAGCGAGGGGGCCAGCGCAGTGCCCAGCTCGCTGGGTGACCTCGGGCACGGCTCGTCCCCTCCTCGGCTTCAGTTTGCCTATCCGTATATCGGACCTTCTACCGCACGTTTCTTCTCCCCTAACTCCAGCCCCTGAAACCGTCTTCCCCAGTCCCTCCCCGGGCTGACTAGGTTGGACCCAGGAGCACAAGGGACCAGGCTTGGACGAAGAACACACTGACGCCCAAAGCCGAATAAAAGAGAGTTCCGTGTTTCAGTCTCTGCTTCTCTGTACCTATTTCGACCTCTCAGTCGGGGCTGGGTCTCTAATACACCCTTCTCCATTATCCATGCTGCTTCTCCCTCACGGAAGTCCCACTGTCTACCTTGAATCCAACCCGCTGTAGCGCCTCCTTCCTGCCAACTCAATCCATGCACCTTCCGTGGGTGGTTTTGGTGGGCCCTCCTTACCGCCAAACATCCCTCCTCCCTCCCTGGCGTGAAAGGGCTGAGATTTGCTCCGGCACCCTACGCGCCTGACTACAATGCACCTAGGGGTGGGCTGTGGCCTCCCAGCTGAGCCTTGTTCCTCGAAGAGACAGGAGACTAAGAGACAATGCGCCGAGTGACGAGCCCAGAAACCCGAGTTCCGAACAGCTGCACAGAATGCGAGCCGCCAAATGGTGGAGAATCTGGCCGGGTAAAAGGAGACAGAGGACTGGGGATCGAACGGATGGAGGGGATTGGACGCCGTGGCTCTAAGGGGGCGGGGATAGAACGCGGGGATTGGAAGCTGGCGGGGATAAAACCCGGACCTGAATACCCGGCTAGGGACACTAGAGACAGGAATCGGGGTTTCTGGGTGACGGTGATCTGGGAGTGGGCAGGACTCCAAAGGCCCGTCGACCCGCTGGTGGACTCCTTGCACTGGGATTGGACGTACGCAAGCGGGAGATTTGGGGCCGGCGCTCAAAATCCGGGGGCGGGGGTGGACTCGGGTTTGGACCCCAGGATCCGATCAGCGGACCCCTGATTCAACGTGGTAAGTATTGGATCCCAGGGGCTCGGGCTCCTGCGGGGGCTGGAGTCCTGTGTCTAGGGTTGGGCGTGCAAGCCTCTGCATCACTTGTCCTCCATGCTCGCCTCCGCTCACAGTCTCAGCATCCCAGGCTGCGAGGCATGCGCAGTGGGTGCTTCCTTCCCCATCCTCTCCAGCCCGGGCAGGGGGAGGAGACGCTGGGCCACCTCAGAGCGGATGAATTTATAGACACCACCCCCCTTGCCTCGGCATGAGAAGCGGAAATGGGGTGGACAGCGTCAATATCTAATAGGTGTTTGTTTCATATGGGTCTAAAACTAATGTTTTTCTCAAGACCCCGCAACTCAGCCTGGACCAGTTTCCCTCCTCCACCCACCCCCGAATCTTCAGAGTCCTGTATTGGGGGGAGGGCACTGCCCCCGCACCATGTTCTTGGCAGAGCAGGTAAAGGGGTTGACGCGAGCTATCCCTCTGGCCTCTCTATGCCTTCCCAGAGGCCCCGAATTGACGTCCTTCCTTCAAAACCTCCGGGTCTATAAACCAGGACCCTCAAGACCCCTCAGGTGCTTAGAGAAGGATGAGCTAGTCCTGGGTCGGCGCAAAGAGGCAGCTGGAGGCTGTCTGAGGGAGGAGGGGCTGGGGCCTGGGCTTCTGGGTCTGAGGGAGGAGGGGCTGGGGGCCTGGACTCCTGGATCTGAGGGAGGAGGGACTGGAGCCTGGACTACTGGGTATCTGGGTATGAAGGAGGAGGGGCTGGGAGCCTGGACTCCTGAGTCTGATGGAGGAGGGGCTGGGGGCCTGAAGAGTGACTCTGCCCGACTCCCAGGGCTCCAGCGTGACATGGCTGAAGCGCACCAGGCCGTGGGCTTCCGACCCTCGCTGACCTCGGACGGGGCTGAAGTGGAACTCAGTGCCCCTGTGCTGCAGGAGATCTACCTCTCTGGCCTGCGCTCCTGGAAAAGGCATCTCTCACGTTTCTGGGTGAGGCGTGCTGCTGGTTGGTTTCCTTCCGGGGATCCAGGTTTCTGCTTCCTGGATGTCTGAGGCTCACTTCCGGTATTTCAGTTGGTCCGTTTCTGGGAGTCTATCACCACTTTTTCCGGGAATTTCGATGTCTGCTCCCGGGACCCCTTTAGTTATTTCTCCGTGGCTCATTTCCGGGATCCACAGCCTCACCTGCTGTGAACTTCTGTTCACTTCTTTCACACAAGAGGGGAACTGGGCCCCCCAAAAACTACCCACTTTCAGTTTCTAGAACTCCATATCCTTACCTTATGGTGAAATTCTCATTTCTCCCTTTCATCGCGAGCTTCTTTTGTTGTTGTTGTTGTTGTTGTTTTTGAGACAGAGTCTCGTTCTGTCACCCAGGCTGGAGTGCAGTGGCACAATCTTGGCTCACTGCAACCTCTGCCTCCTGGGTTCAAGCAGTTCCCTGCCTCAGCCTCAGGAGTAGCTGGGATTACAGGCACCCACCACCACGCCTTGCTAATTTTTGTATTTTTAGTAGAGATGGGGTTTCACCATGTTGGCCAGGCAGGTCTTGAAGTCGCGACCTTGTGATCCACCCACCTCGGCCTCCCAAAGTGTTGGCCAGGCTGGTCTTGAACTCCTGACCTCAGGTGATCCACCTGCCTCGGCCTCCAAAGTGCTGGGATGACAGGCGTGAGCCACTGTGCCCAGCCTGTTTTTTTCTGAAACAAAGTCTCGCTGTGTCACCCAGGCTGGAGTGCGGTGGCACAATCTCTCCCAGCTCACTGCAACCTCTGCCTCTTGGGTTCGAGTGATTCTCCTGCCTCGGCACCCCCAGGTAGATGGGATTGCAGGTGCCCATCACCATGCCCAGCTAATTTTTGTACTTTTAGTAGAGAAGGGGTTTCACCTTGTTGGCCAGGCTTGTCTTGAACTCTTGACCTCAGGTGATCCGCCCACCTCGGCCTCCCAAAGTGCTGGGATCATCTCCAGCTTTTTTTTTTTTTTTGAGACAGAGTCTTGCTCTGTCTCCCAGGCTGGAGTGCAGTGGCACGATCTCGGCTCACTGAAGCCTCCACCTCCTGGGTTCAAGCGATTTTCCTGCCTCAGCCTCCTGAGTAGCTGGGACGACAGGTGTGCACCATGATGCTGGCTAATTTTTGTGTTTTTAGTAGAGACAGGGTTTCACCATGTTGGCCAGGCTGGTCTTGAACTCCTGACCTCAGTGATCTGCCTCCCAAAGTGCTGGGATTATAGGCATGAGCCACTGCGCCTGGCCCAAACTCCTGCCCTTCGTCCCTTTCTACAATGCCCATGCCCAATGTATAACCAGCACCCATGTCTGTCCCAGAGTTCCTGGTTCTAGAACTCTTGCACTGTCTCCATACAGGGCCTCCCCCTTGTCACATCCTCTGTGTGTGAATTGGGGTCTTGAACACCTGTGGGGTCAGGACTGAGTCTGAATCCTGACTCCATGGCTTAGTAGCTGTGTCATCTTGGGCAAGCACCTCTCTTGGAGTTGCAGTTTCCCTTCGTGGAAAACATTGATGTTGACAGCACCTCGCTCACAGTATAGCCTTGAAGACTAAATTAATTCTTTTTTTTTATTTTGAGACAGAGTCTCACTCTGTCGCCCAGGCTGGAGTGCAGTGGCGCGATCTCCACTCACTGCAAGCTCCGCCCCCCGGGTTCACGCCATTCTCCTGCCTCAGCCTCCCGTGTAGCTGGGATTACAGGTGCCACCACGCCCGGCTAACTTTTTCTATTTTTAGTAGAGATGGGGTTTCACAGTGTTAGCCAGGATGGTCTTGATCTCCTGACCTTGTGATCCACCTGTCTCGGCCTCCCAAAGTGCTGGGATTACAGGCGTGAGCCACCGTGCCCGGCCTAAATTAATTCTTTTATGTCCTGGCCCATGGCGAGGTCTGAGTGTTAGCTTCTCATATTGTTCTTCATTCACCATATATTTATGGGGCATCCGGTAAGGGCCTGGCTCTCTTTAGCATGGAGAACACAGCAGAGATCAACAGATGGAATCACTCCTGGCTCCGGGGGCTCACAGCTTTAATCCCAGCACTTTGGGAGGCTGAGGCAGGAGGATCGCTTGAACCCAGGAGCTGGAGACCAGCCTGGGCAACCTAGGGAGATGCCATCTCTATTGAAAAAATAAAGACAGGCAGGGCATAGTGGCTCACGCCTGTAATCCCAACACTTTGGGAGGCTGAGGCAGACAGATCATGAGGTCAGGAGGGCGAGACCATCCTGGCTAACACGGTGAAACCCCGTCTCTACTAAAAATACAAAAAATTAGCTGGGCATCGTGGCAGGTGCCTGTAGTCCCAGCTACTTGGGAGGCTGAGGCAGGAGAATGGCGTGAACCCAGGAGGCAGAGCTTGCAGTGAGCCGAGATCGCGCCACTGCACTCCAGCCTGGGTGATAGAGCGAGACTCCGTCTCAAAAAAAAAAACAACAAACAAACGTGGCCATCCTTTTCCTTTGTTTAAATACATACATACACAGATACATATATTTATAGACCTACAAATATATACATGCACACACATACTTGTGTGTGGTAAAATTGCATGGAGAAAAATGCTTTTTTTTTTTTTTTGAGACAGATTTTGTTCTTGTTGCCCAGGCTGGAGTGCAATGGCATAATCTTGGCTCACTGCAATTTCCACCTCCCGGGTTCAAGTGATTCTCCTGCCTCAGCCTCCCATGTAGCTGAGATTACAGGCACCCACCACCACGCCCCGCTAATTTTTGCTATTTTTAGTAGCGACAGGGTTTCACCATGTTGGCGAGGCTGGTCTCGAACTCCTGATGTCAGGTGATCCACCCGCCTTGGCCTCTCAGAGTGCTGGGATTATAGGCATGAGCCACTGCTGATCTCTGCTCACTGCAATCTCTGCCTCCCGGGTTCAAGCAATTGTCCTGCCTCAGCCTCCCAAGTAGGTAGGACTACAAGTGTGTGCCACCACGTAAAGCTAATTTTGTATTTTTAGTAGAGACGATGTTTCACCATGTTGTCCAGGATGGCCTCTACTCTATCTCTTGACCTCGTGATCTGCCCGCCTCAGCCTCCCAAAGCACTGGGATTACAGGCATGAGCCATCGCACCTGGCCTTTTTTTTTTTTTTGAAACAGAGTCTCGCTTTGTCGCCCAGACTGGAGTGCAATGGCAGGATCTTGGCTCACTGCAATCTCCACCTCCCGGATTCAAGCGATTTTTCTGCCTCGGCCTCTTGAGTAGCTGGGATTATAGGTGCCCACCACTGTGCCTGGCAATTTTTGTATTTGTAGTAGAGATTGGGTTTTGCCACGTTGGCCAGGCTGGTCTCAAACACCTGACCTCAGATGATCCACCCGCCTCGGCCTCCCGAAGTACTGGGATTACAGGCATGGGATACTGCACCTGGCCAAACCCCAGTGTTGTCATTTGTAAAATGAGGTCATGTTAGTACTTAATTAACACAGTTTGGGGAGAATTTAAATTGTTAATCCTTGTAAATGGCACCTGGAATGTAGGAAGTGCTCATTAAATGTTAGTTCTCTCTCTCAGGCTTCCAAAGGAGTTTAGTTGGTAACCCAGTGCTGTTGTTCATTCCTCACTGATTCCATGATCTGGTACTTCTAGAAGGCCTTACTGAGCTCCAGACCCTGCTCTGAACAGTGATCATTTTGCTTTTTTTTTATTTTTGGAGACAGACTCTCGCTCATTTGCCCACGCTGGAGTGCAGTGGTGCGATCTCGGCTCACTGCAAACCCTCCTGGGTTCACGCCATTCTACTGCCTCAGCCTCCTGAGTAGCTGGGACTACAGGCGCCCACCACTACGCCCGGCTAATTTTTTTTTGTATTTTTAGTAGAGACGGGGTTTCACCGTGTTAGCCAGGATGGTCTCGATCTCCTGACCTCATGATCTGCCTGTCTCAGCCTCCCAAAATGCTGGGATTACAGGTGTGAGCCACCGCGCCCGACTTTTTTTTTTTTTTTTTGAGACAGGGTCTTACTTACTTTGTTACCCAGGCTGGAGTGTCACCATCGCAGCTCACTTCATCCCTGAATTCCTGGGCTCAAGTGATCCTCCTGCTTCAGCCTTCCAAGTAGCTGGGACTAAGGTGTGTGCTGCCATGCCTGGCTATTTTTTTTTTTTTTTTTTTTTT
>NW_016807449.1:2031953-2047810 GCF_001698545.2 Rhinopithecus bieti | reverse complement strand
TTTTTTTTTTTTTTTTTTTTGAGACAGGGTCTTACTTACTTTGTTACCCAGGCTGGAGTGTCACCATCGCAGCTCACTTCATCCCTGAATTCCTGGGCTCAAGTGATCCTCCTGCTTCAGCCTTCCAAGTAGCTGGGACTAAGGTGTGTGCTGCCATGCCTGGCTATTTTTTTTTTTTTTTTTTTTTTTGAGACAGAGGCTTGTCCTGTCATCCAGGCTGGAGTGCAGTAATGTAATCTTGGATCACTGCAACCTCTGCCTCCCAAGCTCAAGCGATTCTCATGCCTCAGTCTCCTAAGTAGCTGGGATTACAGGCACCCGCCACCATGCCCAGCTAATTTTTGTATTTTTATTAGAGACGGATTTCACCATGTTGTCCCGGCCAGTCTTGAACTCCTGGCCTCAAGTGATCCACTCACTTCAGGCTCCCAAAGTGTTAGGATTACAGGCGTGAGCCACTGCTGGTCTTGAACTATTGTGCTCAAGGGATTCTCCTCCTTGACCTCCCAAAGTGCTGAGTTTACAGGAGTGAGCCACCACACCTGGCCTGTACTGCCTTTGACAGCCTCCCCTTTGAAGTCTTGCCTCAGAATATCCTTCTCCAGGGAACCCGCCCTGATGCCCTCGAACTGTAACTTGCCAACACAGGGCTCCTCCTGTTTCTTGCCCTATGGCAATTAATACTTACTTCATTCTGGACTGACCTTCCTAAGGGCAAGACCTGGATCTCTCTGTTCCCTACTAGATCTTGAGCATCCAGCTCAGGGCTCAACACACACTGGGTGCTCAATAATGTTTGAGGATGGCACAGAACAGAGGAGAGGGCAGATGATTGAATGGATGCCCTTTCCTCCCCACAGAATGACTTTCTCACCGGTGTGTTTCCTGCCAGCCCCCTCAGTTGGCTTTTCCTCTTCAGTGCCATCCAGCTTGCCTGGTTCCTCCAGCTGGATCCTTCCTTAGGACTGATGGAGAAGATCAAAGAGTTGCTGCCCGACTGGTGAGGTTCCCCCACTCCAGCCCAGTAACCCCCAATCACTCTCCCTCCACCCAGTAAGTTCTTCTGTCATTGTGGTGTACCTGCTAAAGAAAAGTTACCTCTGAGACTTACTTTGGGTCAGATTAATAAAGGTATAGCATGAAGAAAAAGGAGGTGAGGCCGGGCGCAGTGGCTAACCCCTGTAATCCTGGCACATTGGGCATTGGGAGGCCGAAGTGGGTGTATCACTTGAGGTCAGGAGTTCAAGACCAGCCTGGCCAACATGGTGAAACCCCATCTCTACTAAAAATATAAAAAGTAGCTGGGCATGGTGGCAGCCACCTGAAATCCCAGCTACTAGGGAGGCTGAGGCAGGAGAATCACTTGAACCCGGGAAGTGGAGGTTTTGGTGAGCTGAGATCGGGCCATTGTAGTCCAGCTTGGGCGACAAGAGCGAAACTCCATCTCAAAAAAAAAAAATAGTGCGAGCTTTGCTGGGCACAGTGGCTCATGCCTGTAATCCCTTAGGGAGGCCAAAGCAGGAGGATTACTTGAGCCCAGGAGTTTGAGACCAACCTAAGCAACATGGTGAAACCCCGTCTCTACTAAAAATACAAAAAATTAGCCAAGTGTGGTGTCACTCACCTGTGGTCCCAGCTACCCAGCAGGCTGAGGTGGGAGGATCACCTGAGCCCAGGAGGTCAAGGCTGCAGTGAGCTGAGATCATGCCACTGCATTGCAGCCTGGGCAACGGAGTGACACTGTCTCAAGAAAAAAAGAAAAAAAAAATGGTCGAGTGTTGTGGTTCACACCTGTAATCCCAGCACTTTGGGAGGCTAAGGTGGGCAGATCACCTGAGGTCAGGAGTTCGAGACCAGCCTGGACAACATGGTGAAACCCCGTCTCTACTAAAATACAAAAATTAGCCAGGTGTGGTGGTGTGTGCCTGTAGTCCCAGCTACTTGGGAGGCTGAGGCAGGATAATCACTTGAACCTGGGAGGCAGAGGTTGCGGTGAGTCAAAATTGTGCCACTGGGCCTTCAGCCTGGGTGACACAGCAAGACTCTATCTCAAAAAAAAAAAAAAAAAAAGTAAGAGCTTTGCCCATGTCTAGTCATGTAGTCTTAGTCAAGAGACCTCACCATTCTTGATTGTCAAGGCCTTCACCTGTAAAATGAGGGTATGAATAATTGCTTTGTAGAGTGCTTAGAAGAATTAATCAAAATCCTGCCTGTTGTCCGGGTATGGTGACTCACACTTGTAATCCCAGCACTTTGGGAGGCTGACGTGGGTGGATCACTTGAGGTTGGAGTTCGAGACCAGTCTGGCCAATACAGTGAAACCCTGTCTCTACTAAAAATACAAAAACGAGCCAAGCGTGGTGGCGGTCACCTGTAATCCCAGCTACTCGGGAGGCTGAGGCAGGAGAATTGCTTGAACCCGGGAGGCAGAGGTTGCAGTGAGCTGAGATCATGCCACTGCACTCCAGCCTGGGCAACAGAGTGAGACTCTTTCTCAATTTAAAAAAAAAAAATCATGCCTGTCACATAGTCAGTAGAGTGCCAGGAGTTCCTCTTGGGAGTGGTTGCATTATTTTTATTGTGTTATTGTCATCTTCAGGAAGGGTTTGAAAACCGGGTGCAGGTGAAATGTCAGGTCTAGTTCTTTGTTGAGTCCTCCTGGGGAAGAAGGTCCACATTTTGTGCAGATGGCTTCAAAGAACAGACCCAGGACCAGATGTAGACATTTCCAAGAGGGATGCCGGGCACAGTGGCTCACACTTGTAATCCCAGCACTTCGGAAGGCTTGAGGCAGGAGGCTTGAGCTCAGGAGTTTGAGACCAGCCTGGGCAACATAGTGAGACTCCCATCTCTATACCCCCCCCAAAAAAAATTCCCAGAACGCTAGATTTACCCAGTCTATAGAGGGAAAGTCATTTGACCCAAGTCCTCCAGGTGACATTTGCAAACTTTGCAAACAAATGTGCTGATTTAATGTAGCTTTAGACCAGCTTTTCCTAAATTTAAGCTGGCATTGGTATCACCTGGATGGGTTGTTAAAACGCTGATTATAGCCAGGCGCGGTGGCTGACATCTGTAATCCCAGCACTTTGGGAGGCCGAGGTGGACGGATCACCTAAGGTCAGGAGTTCGAGACCAGCCTGGCCAACGTGGTGAAACCCTGTCTCTACTAAAAATGCAAAAAATTAGCCGGGCCTGGTGGCGGGTGCCTGTAATCCCAGCTACTTGGGAGGCTGAGGTAGGAGAATTGCTTGAACCCAGGAGACAGAGGTTGCAGTGAGCCAAGATCGTGCCACCGCACTCCAGCCTGGGCGACAGAGTGAGACTCCGTCTCAAAAAAAAAAAAAGAAATAATGGCTGTCATTTATTAAGCACCTACCAATTTCCATGGAAAGTGACTTTGGAAGCTTGGTGCTGCCACAGTGGGAGCGGGCTGGAGGGGGTGACAGAGCTCACACCTACTAAAATGACAAAAATGGGTTTCTCTGTCTAACAGCCAAAAGATCAGTGCAGGGGCTGGAGGGGGCTGGAAGGGAGGGAGATTCTGAGGCCAGGAGACCTAGGCCCAGCCTCTGTTTCTCTCCCTGCAGGGGCGGACAGCACCACGGGCTCCGGGGGGTCCTGGCAGCTGCCCTGTTTGCCTCCTGTTTGTGGGGAGCCCTGATCTTCACACTGCACGTGGCCCTGAGGCTGCTTCTGTCCTACCACGGCTGGCTTCTTGAGCCCCACGGAGCCATGTCCTCCCCCACCAAGACCTGGCTGGTATGGGAGGGGCACACCCCTATTCCAGCTCTCCTGGGACCCACTTCTCTGTCCCCCTCTCTCTGGGTCTCTATCCCCCCCCTCTGGGTCTCTATCCCCCCCTCTCTGGGTCTCTATCCCCCCTGGGTCTCTATCCCCCCCTCTCTGGGTCTCTATCCCCCCCCCGGGTCTCTATTCCCCCCCCCCCGGGTCTCTGTCCTTTTCTCTCTCGGGGTCTCTGATGCTCTTAAGTCTCTGTGTCCTTGTCTTTGTGTTTCTGTCCCACTGTCGACCCCTGCCCCCCTCAACTCCCTGGTCCCGGTGAGGGGTTAATGCCCCGGTAACTCCTCCTCCCCAGGCCCTGGTCCGCATCTTCTCCGGCCGCCACCCGATGCTGTTCAGTTACCAGCGCTCCCTGCCGCGCCAGCCCGTGCCCTCTGTGCAGGACACCGTGCGCAAGGTGGGCCTGGGAGCGCGCAGATGGGCCGGGGTGGCCGGGGCGGGCCGCGGGCATGACCTGCCGTCTTCTCCCCTTTAGTACCTGGAGTCGGTCCGGCCCGTCCTCTCCGACGAGGACTTTGACTGGACCGCGGTCCTGGCGCAGGAATTCCTGAGGCTGCAGGCGTCACTGCTGCAGTGGTACCTGAGGCTCAAGTCCTGGTGGGCATCCAATTATGTGAGTCCCGCCACTGCCACCAAGGCCCCACCTGAAAGGCTAAGTTTGTGAGCTCGCCCTGCTACACTTACGAGTTCTACACGCCCCGCCCCACGACACGCCCACAACCCACACATCCCCTGCCGCGATTGGAGCCTGGCCCCGGG
Source organism: Rhinopithecus bieti (assembly GCF_001698545.2). Classification (NCBI taxonomy): domain Eukaryota; kingdom Metazoa; phylum Chordata; class Mammalia; order Primates; family Cercopithecidae; genus Rhinopithecus; species Rhinopithecus bieti. The sequence goes on along the minus strand of NW_016807449.1, from coordinate 2,043,247 downwards.
CCTGCATCCTGGGCCCCGGCCCCCAAGGGCCAATACACTGAGCCCCGCTCACATGCATCTGTAGCCTAACCTCAACATTTAAATATACATATAAGCATATATATGTATTTATATATATATGCTCATAACATATATATGCTCTCTCTCTATGTTTAATGTTGAGGTTAAGGGTATAGATGCTCCAATATTCTGAGCTCCACCCTTGATCTTCCAAAGATTGAACCAGAATTCCAGGACTTAGGCCTGGCGCACTGTCTCACGCCTGTAATGCCAGCACTTTGGGAGGCTGAGGCAGGCAGATCACATGAGGTCAAGAGCGGTGGCTCAAGCCTGTAATCCCAGCACTTTGAGAGGCCGAGACGGGGCGGTCACGAGGTCAGGAGATGGAGACCACTCCTGGGATAACACGCAGGGAAACCCCGTCTCTCTACTAAAAAAATACAAAAAAAAAAAAAAAAAAAACAAAACATGAGCTGGGGCGAGCGTGGCTGGGCGGCCTGGTAGTCCCAGGCTACTCGGGAGGCTGAGGCAGGGAGAATGGCGTAACCAGGAGGCGGAGCTTGCCAGTAGCTGAGATCTGCCACTGACTTCCGCTGGGCGCGCAGGCGGAGGACTCCGTCCAAAAAAAAAAAAAAAAGAAAAAAAAAAAGAGTTCTGAGACCAACCTGGCCAACATGGTGAAACCCCGTCTCTACTAAAAATACAAAAATTAGCCGGGCATGGTGGCACATGCGCCTATAATCCCAGCTACTCGGGAGGCTGAGGCGGGAGGATTGCTTGAACCCAGGGGAGGTTGCACTGAACTGAGATTGTGCCACTGCACTCCAGCCTGGGCCACAGAGCGAGACTATGTCTCAAACAAACAAACAAACAAACAAAAACAAAAACCAAACTAAAAAAAAAAAAACCAAAAAAACCCCAAAGGAGTTGAATGGTGAGGAGTGGTGGGAGAGGCCTGAAATCCAGGCTGAGGATCCTGGACTCTTTCCTGGGGGTACTAGGGAGCCATGGGAGGGTTTGGAGCAAGGAAGGGGGTGGGTCAGCTCTGGTGTGGGGGAAAGACTGGAGGGTGGGAGGCTGCAGAGGAAGCTACCGTGAGATCTACCATTGTAGGTCATTGAGACACGGGGCTCGGATGAGAAAACTTGTGCTTAGAGTGAGAGGGGAAGGGAAGAGGGTCTGCGACAGAGCCCCAAGGGGCACCGATATGGGAGGCTCAGTTGGTCAAACCCAATGAAGGGGACGAAATGTCGAGAAGTAGAAGGGAACGGCGGGCCTTGCTTTTCTGGTTAAATTTTTGTTTTTCTTCACACTTTTGGACAAGATTCTACTTACACACACACGCACGTTTTTTTCTTCCCTTCCTTCCCTCCCTCCCACCTTTCCTATCTTCTTTCCTTATTTCCTTCCTTCCTTCCCTTCAGGCTGGAGTGCACTGGCGCGATCTCGGCTCACTGCAAGCTCCACCTGCCAGGTTCATGCCATTCTCCTGCCTCAGCCTCCCATAGCTGGCTTTTTTTTTTTTTTTTTTTTTGTATTTAGTAGAGTCAGGGTTTCACCGTGTTAGCCAGGATGGTCTCGGTCTCCTGACCTTGTGATCCGCCTGCCTCAGCCTCCCAAAGTGCTGGGATTACAGGCGTGAGCCACCGTGCCTGGCCTCTTTCTTTCTTTCTCTTGCTTTCTCTCTTTCTTTCTTTCTCTTTCTTTCTCTCTCTCTCCTTCCTCCCTCTGGGATTACAGGCATGAGCCACTGCGCCCGGCCTCTTTCTTTCTTTTTCTTTCTCTATCTTTCTTTCTCTTTCTTTCTCTCTCTCTCCTTCCTCCCGCCCTCCCTCCTTTCTCTCTCTCTTTTCCTTCCTTCCCTCCCTCCCTCTCTCTCTCTCTCTCTGTCTTTCTTTCTTTTTCTTTCTTTCTCTTTCTTTTCTTTCTTTCCTTTTTCTTTCTTGAAAGGGGTCTCACTCTGTCACCCAGACTGGAGTACAGTGGCGTGATCACAGCTTACTGCAGCCTTGACCTCCCAGGCTCAAGCCATCCTCCCACCTCAGCTTCCCTAGTAACTGGGATCCGGGAAGGCACGTGCACCCCAGCCCTGCTAATTTTTAAACTTTTTCGTAGACATGAGGTCTTGCCATGTTGCCCAGGCTGGTCTCAAACTCCTAGGCTCAAGCTATCCTCCCACCTCAGCCTCCCAAAATGCTGGGATAACAGGCATGAACCACTGCTCCTGGCCTGTATATTTTATTGTACCTCCAAGCCAACTGCCAGTGATACACACACCATTATTTTATGTACAACAACAAAAACAAACCCTACAAGACCAGCTAAACTGTGACGCAGTGCTTTCTTTTGTGTTTTCATTGTTTGATTTTATTATGGTATTGGCAAGGCCAACATTTTCATGTATTTACACATATATATATTATTTCACATATTTATTGTTTTATAAATTTTACATTTATGTTCTGTTTTCCTTTTCTTTTCTTTTTTTTGGGGGAGGGGGACAGGGTTTCACTCTTGTGGCCCAGGCTGGAGTGCAATGGTACAATCTCGGCTCACTGCAACCAATGCCTCCAGGATTCAAGCGATTCTCCTGCCTCAGGCTCCCGAGTAGCTGGGATTACAGGCGTGCGCCACCACGCCTGGCTGATTTTTGTATTTTTAGTAGAGATGGGGTTTCATCATGTTGGCCAGGCTGGTCTTGAACTCCTGACCTCAGGTATCCACCCGCTTTAGCCTCCCAAAGTGCTGGGATTACAGGCAGGCGCCACCGCGCCCAGCTGTACCTTGTTCTTTCCAACAGCTATGTAATACTGCACTGCCGGAGTGTAACAGGGTTTAGCTAACTGATCCTCCATGGATGGATTTCTAGGCGATTGCTATTTACTGACTACAATGGCTGGCTTCTTTGGCTGTATCCTCCTTGCCTGACACAGGAACATCTGGGGCCTTCCCTGTCCTACTGTCCCTCCCGCAGCAAGGCCCTGGCCCCTCACTGTGTGTCTCCCCACCCCACTCCCAGGTCAGTGACTGGTGGGAGGAATTTGTGTACCTGCGCTCCCGAAATCCGCTGATGGTGAACAGCAACTATTACATGATGGTGAGAAGGGGAGGGGTGAGGTTCATAGGCCCCAGGTCTAGGGTGGGGGTACCTGGGTGGAATGTGACATTCATGCTCAGTGACCTGGATCTGGACGCACCATCTGGGATTCATCGTTCTGCCCTGTTTTGAGGTCAGGACCTGTATTTGGGTCGGTGGCTCCATCAGGGGCAAACCTGACCCGGGTGTTTTGCCGTCCCCTCTCCTGGTCCCCAGGACTTCCTGTATGTCACACCCACGCCTCTGCAGGCAGCTCGCGCTGGGAATGCCGTCCACGCCCTCCTCCTGTACCGCCACCGCCTGAACCGCCAGGAGATAACCCCGGTAAGAGGGCCCCAGTGGGCTGGGGATGGAGGTGTGGTCCTGTGGCCTTTGGGCCACATGGGTCCTGGAAGGCAGCTCACAGCCCACGGTTTCCTGCAGACTTTGCTAATGGGAATGCGTCCCTTATGCTCTGCCCAGTATGAGAAGATCTTCAACACCACGCGGATTCCAGGGGTCCAAAAAGGTGAGACCCTCTCCTGTCCCCACTGATGGAGGCAGAACAATTTAGTGGCTAAGAGCATGTTTTCTGGAGTCCGCCTGCCTGAGCTGGGACCCATTGCATCTTTGCTGTGTGACCTTCTGCACGTTATTACCCTCTCTGAGCCTCAGCTTCCACTAAAGTGGGATAATAATTGTACCTAGGAGCTGGGCGCGGTGACTTATGCCTGTAATCTCAGTTCTTTGTGGGGCCGAGGTGGACGATTGCTTAGGCCAGGAGTTCAAGACCAGCCTAGGGCAACGTAGTGAGATCTGGTCTATATGAAAAATTCAAAAATTAGCCAGGCATGGTGCTATGCGCCTGTGGTCCCAGCTACTCAGGAGCCTGAAGTGGGAGGATTGCCTGAGTCCAGGAGGTTGAGGCTGTAGTGAGCTGAGATCTCACCACTGCACTCCAGCCTGGGCGACAGCGAGATCCTGTCTCCAAAACACAGAAGTCCTAGGGTGCTGATGATTACTAGGGTGCTTTGAACAACTGATGACACCTAAGCAGTATATAATAAGTGGTCGCTATTTTTATGTGTCTGGCCTGTCCCCACGCTTCTGCCAACGCCACCCCTAGACTACATCCGCCACCTCCATGACAGCCAGCATGTGGCTGTCTTCCACCGGGGCCGATTCTTCCGCGTGGGGACCCACTCCCGAAACAGCCTGCTTTCCCCGAGGGCCCTGGAGCAGCAGTTTCAGCGAATCCTGGATGATCCCTCACCGGCCTGCCCCCACGAGGAACATCTGGCTGCTCTGACCGCTGCTCCCAGGTAACGGTCGGGGGTCAGGGGTCAGGGGCTCTCAGAGGCCGCCAGTGTCCTGAGGCCGTGGAAGGGCAGGGTGGGACCAGGTGGCGGCTGGGCAGGATGGACTCAGGCATATCCCGGGCCCTCCAGGGGCACATGGGCCCAGGTGCGAACGTCCCTGAAGACCCAGGCAGCAGAGGCCCTGGAGGCAGTGGAAGGGGCTGCTTTCTTTGTGTCACTGGATGCTGAGCCTGCGGGGCTCACCAGGGAGGACCCAGCAGCGTCGTTGGATGCCTATGCCCATGCCCTGCTGGCTGGTCGGGGCCATGACCGGTGAGTCAGTCTTGGGATGGGGCCCCCAGACGTGGCACCCCAGAATCCAGACCTAGGACCCCCGACAGTAGACAGCTAGACCCTGGAGCCCACACCTGCAGAGTCTGTAGACCAGCGGCTGCCTAGAGCTGAGGACCCCAGACCCAATGCTTTGGGACCTGGAGACCTGGGACCAAGACCTATAACCTAGTCCCAGTGACCCCAAATCCGAGACTCCAAACCCCTGAGCTGGACCCTCAGACCCAGAGACCCCAGATCTGAGGACCACCAAACCCAGGACCCCTAGGCCCTGACCCCAGACTTGGCAACCTCAGCCTCAGAACTTGAACCATTCAATCCTCAGGCCTTAATGCAGGCACCCCAAACCCATGGCCCCAGACCCAGACTTCCAGACCTAGAGATTCTCGGGCCTGGCAGGCATCACTGAATTCCTAGGCCCCAGGGGGGTCCCGCTGACTTCCCAGCACCCCCAAAAGCCTTGAACCTTCCTCAGTGAGTTCTCTAAAAATCTCCAAACTCTAGACTGGGCGTGGTGGCTCATGTCTGTAATCCCAGCACTTTGGGAGGACGAGAGGGGCAGATCACTTGAGGTCAGGGGTTCAAGACCAGCCTGGCCAGTACGGTGAAACCTCATCTCTACTAAAAATGCAAAAATTAGCTGGGCATGGTGGTGCGTGCTTGTGATCCCAGCTATTTGGGAGGCTGAGGTGGGAAAATCGCTTGAACCCTCAGCTACTTGGGAGGTAGAGGTTGCAGTGAGCCGAGATCGCGCCACTGCACTCCAGCTGGGGCGACAAGAGTGAAACTCCATCAAACAAACAAACAAAATCCCGAAACTCTAAATCGCAGACATATCTTAGATACCTCCAGGGCCACTACTGAGGACCCCCAGTGGTCCTAGAAATCCCCACACCAGCACCCCAATGGATTCCCACATCTTCCCATCTAGAAAACCCCCTCAAGCCCCACAGAAAGCACTCCGAGGTCCCTCTGCCCCTCGCTCTTGGTGACCCCTCTGAACTCTCCCCGACAGCTGGTTTGACAAATCCTTCACCCTAATCGTCTTCTCTAACGGGAAGCTGGGCCTCAGCGTGGAGCACTCCTGGGCCGACTGCCCCATCTCAGGACACATGTGGGAGGTAGGGCGGCCAGCCCTCCCTTGTTCTGGGGACCCCCGCCCCATCTCCAAAGACCATCCTCTCCAGGGCCTTAGGGTCAGAAGAATAACTGAGGCTTGGCCAGGCACGGTGGCTCACGCCTGTAATCCCAGCAATTTGGGAGGCCGAGGCAGACAGATCATGAGGTCAGGAGTTCGAGACCAGCCTGGCCAACATAGTGAAACCCCGTCACTACTGGTAGCCAGGCATGGTGGTGTGTGCCTGTAGTCCCAGCTACTCGGGATGCTGAGGCATGAGAATCGCATGAACCTGGGAGGTGGAAGTTGCAGTGAGCTGAGATTGTGCCACTGCACTCCAGCCTGAGCAACAAAGCAAGACTACATCTCAAAAAAAAAAAAAAGAAAAGAAAAGAAAGAAAAACTGAGGCTCAGGGAGAGGCAGAGGCTGGCCCAATGTCACCCAGCAAAGAAAGGGTCTGGGGTGAGGACCTTCCTTTGATGAATTGGTAACTGGGGCTCAAAGAAGGAAGTGATTTTCCCACAGTCCCACAGCGAGGAGTTACAGAGCAAGAAGATGACTCTGGGCTGATTGATGATTACAGGCTCATGCCTGTAATCCCAGCACTTTGGGAGGTCAAGGCAGAAGGATCACTTAAGCCTAGGAGTTTGAGACCAGCCTGGGCAACATAATGAGACCCTGTCTACAAAAAACATTAAAAAAAAAAAAAAAAAAAAAAACTAGCCAGGCATGGTGGTACATGCCTGTGGTCCCAGCTACTCCAGAGGATAGCTTGAGCCCAGGAGTTTGAGGCTGCGGTGAGTTATAATTTCACCACTGCACACCAGCCCAGATGACAGAGCAAGACCCTGTCAAAAAGAAAAGAAAAGAAATACAGGGACAGTAAATGCTGGTTGAGTATTGGTATTAGTCCTGTTCTTGAGGAACATGAACCTGAGACCCCATCTGTGAACATCAGAGGTTTCTGTTTCTCAGAAACTTCCCCCTACCCCAAAAAGAGCCATATGAAAAGAGGTCCTGGTTAGATGGCCTCAGTCCACAGGGAGGAAGGGACTCTGACAGCCTCTGTTTATCCACAGTTCACTCTGGCTACAGAATGCTTTCAGCTGGGCTACTCAACAGACGGCCACTGCAAGGGGCACCCGGACCCCACACTACCCCAGCCCCAGCGGCTGCAATGGGACCTTCCAGACCAGGTGAGGCTGGGTTTCTGGGCCTCTCCTCCAAGTCTCAGGATTCCTAGCCTTGACTCCAAACTCATCCCCACCCCCAATCTCAACCTGAAAATCAACCCCATTTCGACCCCCAACCGGAAACTCACACTTCCCCCATCTCCAAATCAGGCCAAATGCATCTACAACCTCAAACCCCAACACGAACCTCATCCCCAGCCCCAACTCCAACCCTCCTCCCATTGCCAATCCCATCTTCAACCCCAGCCCCATCTCTACTCGCTTCAGACTCAAAACTCACCACTGTCCAACCCCAGCACCAACCCCTACTCCATGCCCAATCCCATCCCAACACCACCACCACACCTGAATTCACTCCCGTGTTCATCCTAACTCCACCCCATACCCAACCCCAACCCCATCCTGTACTCAGTCACGACCCCACCTCCAATCACAACCCATGCCCAACTCCAATTCACTTTCCATATCCAACCCCTTCCCCGTTCCATTCCCAAACCACTCTCAGTCCCTCCTCCATTCCCAACCCCAGCTTCAACTGTGGCCCAACCCCAATCCTGTTCCAGTCTGCACTGCCATGCCTATCCCTATCTTTTTTGTTTTTTTTTGAGACGGAGTCCGGCTCTGTCACCCAGGCTGGAGTGCAATGGCGCGATCTCGGCTCACTGCAAGCTCCACCTCCTGGGTTCAAGTGATTCTCTTGCCTCAGCCTCCCAAGGAGCTGGGATTACAGGTGCCTGCCACCACGTCCGGCTAATTTTTTGTATTTTTAATAGACATGAGGTTTCGCCATGTTGGTCAGGCTGGTCTCAAACTCCTGACCTCAGGTGATCCACCTGCCTCATCCTCCCAAAGTGCTGGGATTACAGGCGTGCGCCACCATGCCCAGCCCCATCCCCATCTTTAGTCTCATCCTTCAATTATCTTCTGTTCTTTGTCCCCATTTCCGTATTCTGCCGCAACCCTAACTCCACGTCCACCTTCGCTTCCAGCCTCATTCCTGGCTTTCACCCTACCCCTATCTGTAACCCCAACTACTCCTCTTCCCTCCTCCTCTGGCAGATCCACTCCTCCATCTCTCTAGCCCTGAGGGGAGCCAAGATCTTGTCTGAAAATGTCGACTGCCATGTCTTTCCATTCTCCCTATTTGGCAAGAGCTTCATCCGACGCTGCCACCTCTCTTCAGACAGCTTCATCCAGATCGCCTTGCAACTGGCCCACTTCCGGGTCAGCTGGGTTCCCCACCACAGCCCCCTCAGGGTCTCAGTCCACCTGAGCCCCCAAGACCTGCCCCTCCACAGTTCCCTGTGGTCATAGCCATTGTGGGTCGGCCATCTTGAATTCTCTCTCCCAACCATTCTTGGGCTGGCTGGAGGAGGCTGGAGGTCTGGACAGAGATGGGTCAAGTCTGTAAGATTTCCTGAGCCCTGCTGACAGACTCCTCTTTTCCTCCTTGTCCCCCAGGACAGGGGTCAATTCTGCCTGACTTATGAGTCGGCCATGACTCGCTTATTCCTGGAAGGCCGGACGGAGACGGTGCGGTCTTGCACGAGGGAGGCCTGCAACTTTGTGAGGGCCATGGAGGACACAGAGAAGACGGTGGGTGCAGGCCTCGCTTGAGGCTTCAGTCATTTCCGGGTACTCACTCGTCCACTTGCAAACATCGATGGGACCTACTGAAGCCAGCCTCCATGAGGGGCACGAGGGATAAGGGATGAATCAGACCTGGCCTCTGACTTCAAAGAGCTCACCGATGGGGGAGCCAGCCCAGCATAGTGTGATATCTGCTTTCATGGTGGTCTCATAGGGCACTGGAGAAGCACCCAAGAAGGAACCCCATTTCTTTTTTTTTTTTTTTTTTGAGATGGAGTCTTGCTGTGTCACCCAGGCTGGAGTGCAGTGGCACAGTCTCGGCTCACTGCAACCTCTGCCTCTCTGGTTCAAGCGATTCTCGTGCCTCAGCCTCCCAAGTAGCTGGAATTACAGGTGCCCGCCACCATGCCAAGCTAATTTTTTTTTTTTTTTTTTTTTTTAATAGAGACGGGGTTTCACCATGTTGGCCAGGCTGGTCTCGAACTCCTGACCTCGGGTGATCTCTCTGCCTCAGCTTCCCAAAGTGCTGGGATTACAAGCGTGAGCCGATGCGCCTGGCCGGAACTCCATTTTTACAATGTAACTCTGCCCATTTAACCTCTATGTGACCTTATGACCTTCCTTTGCACCATTCCCTGCACCCGCTCTGCCCAGATCCCACCCGCCCCTCACCTCTGCTCCCTTGCCCCACACCTACCGCCGCACCTACAAGGTATTGTGGTTCCATGGGAGGAGTTTGGGCTCTGGGGCCAGATACACCTAGAAACCCACCTGGCTGTCCCTGGCTATGTGAACCTGGGCACATGATTTCCCCTCTTTAAGCCTCAGTTCCCCATCTGTAAAATGGGGTTGATATTCCCACCTTGCAGGGATGCGGCAAGCTCGGTTGAGGCCAGGTGCGCCGCAGGCCCAGCACTAAGTCGACTTCCTGTCTTTCCATGACCTGTGACCTCCCTGGGGACCCCAGGACCCACAGTGCCTCACCCTGTTTCGCGTGGCAGTGGACAAGCACCAGGCTCTGCTGAAGGCAGCCATGAGCGGGCAGGGAGTCGACCGCCACCTCTTTGCGCTTTACGTCGTGTCCCGATTCCTCCACCTGCAGTCGCCCTTCCTGACCCAGGTTGGGGCACAGGGAAAGGGTTAGAGAGGGAAATGGGAGACCATGGAAGAAGGGAGCGGCTTCAGGAAAGGAGGGTGATGTTGAAAAAGGACTCATCAAGGCCGGGCGCGGTGGCTCACGCCTGTAATCCCAGCACTTTGGGAAGCCGAGGTAGGCGGATCACTTGAGGTCAAGAGTTCGAGGCCAGCCTGGCCAACATGGTGAAATCTCGTCTCTACCAAAAATACAAAAATTAGCTGGGCATGGTGACAGACGCCTATAATCCCAGTTACTTGGGAGGGCTGAGGCAGGAGAATCCTTTGAACCCGGGAGGCGGAGGTCGGGAGGCAGAGGTTGCAGTGAGCTGAGATCGCATCACTGAACTCCAGCCTAGGCGACAGAGCGAGACTCTGTCTCGAAGAAAAAAAAGGGTGGCCAGGCGCGGTGGCTCAAGCCTGTAATCCCAGCACTTTGGGAGGCCGAGACGGGCGGATCATGAGGTCAGGAGATCGAGACCATCCTGGCTAACACGGTGAAACCCCGTCTCTACTAAAAAATACAAAATCTAGCCGGGCGAGGTGGTGGCGCCTGTAGTCCCAGCTACTCGGGAGGCTGAGGCAGGAGAATGGCGTAAACCCGGGAGGCGGAGCTTGCAGTGAGCTGAGATCCGGCCACTGCACTCCAGCCCGGGCGACAGAGCAAGACTCCGTCTCAAAAAAAAATGATGTTGAGAAAGGACATCAGCAGAGAAGTCAGTTAGAGCGCTGGAGGCGGAGGAAGAAAGGCAGAAGGCGGAGAGTCAACCTGAGCAGACAAAAGAGGAGAGGGTCGGTGGGGTGGGGCTAGGAGGAAAGGGCGTGGTCAGAGGAGGGGCGTGGTCCGAGGGAAAAGAGGAGAGCGACGTGGTTGGTGAGAAGATGAGGGGCGTGGCCAGATAGGGCATGGCCAGGAGAAGGGCGTGGTCATGGAGAAGGAGGCCCGGGAGTTAGGGATGAGAAAGAGCCAGGGATGCAGGGAGTGAAGTGGAGCCAAGGGCCGGAACTGCAGATCTCTGTCCTGCACATGTGATGGGCTCCTGTCCTCAGGTCCACTCGGAGCAGTGGCAGCTGTCCACCAGCCAGATCCCTGTTCAGCAAATGCATCTGTTTGACGTCCACAATTACCCGGACTATGTTTCCTCAGGCGGTGGATTCGGGCCTGTGAGTGGAGCTGGCGCGCGCTGGCCCCTAGAGGAAAGAGGGGGCTGGGGGCCTGCACTCCTGCGTAGTGGGGGTGGAGGAGACCGGAGCTATTTTCTTCTCTTCACTCTTTCTGACTCCAGGCTGATGACCATGGTTATGGTGTCTCTTATATCTTCATGGGGGATGACATGATCACCTTCCACATCTCCAGCAAAAAATCAAGCACAAAAACGGTGAGACAAACGTGTGTACCCACCAACTCCCTCTTTCCTCAGGAACCAGGAGCTTAGGCCCCTAGCCCCTCCTCCCTCAGACCCAGGAGTCCAGGCCCCAGGCCCCTCCTCCCTCAGATCCAGGAGTCCAGGTCCCCAGCACTTCCTCCCTCAGA
>NW_016807449.1:2016389-2028626 GCF_001698545.2 Rhinopithecus bieti | reverse complement strand
TTTTTTTTTTTTTTTTTTTTTTTTTTTGAGATGGAGTCTCGCTCTGTGGCCCAGACTGGAGTAGTGCAGTGGCCGGACCTCAGCTCACTGCAAGCTCTGCCTCCCGGGTTCACGCCATTCTCCTGCCTCAGCCTCCCGAGTAGCTGGGACTACAGGCGCCTACCACCTCGCCCGGCTAGTTTTTTTTGTTTTTTAGTAGAGATGGGGTTTCACCGTGTTAGCCAGGATGGTCTCGATCTCCTGACCTTGTGATCTGCCCATCTCGGCCTCCCAAAGTGCTGGGATTACAGGCTTGAGCCACCGCACCCGGCCTGGTCTAGAACTCTTGACCTCAGGCTATCCGCCCGCCTCGGCCTCCTAAAGTGCTGAGATTACAGGCGTAAGCCACCGTGCCTGGCCAGGGCAGGATCTTCTAACACTACCTGTCAAGTAAATGCCACACATTTTTGCCCTGATAGTACCATCAAATACAATTCTTCTTGTCTCCCTTGGAGGGTCTTAGTCCCTCTCCAGACAACTGTGCCCTTTTCTACTCCCATAGCTGCCTCTCATAATAATGGCGTTATTTTAAATTACCACTTTCCTGCCAAATTCTTTTTCTTTTTTCTTTCCTCTCTCTCTCTCTCTCTTTTTTTTTTTTTTTTTTTTTTTTTTTTGAGATGGAGTGTCGCTCTGTTGCCCAGGCTAGAGTGCAGCGGGGTGATCTTGGCCCACTGCAACCTCCAACTCCTGGGTTTAAATAATTCTCCTGCCTCAGCCTGCTGAGTAGCTGGGATTACAGGCATCCGCCACCACACTCAGCTAATTTTTGTACTTTTAGTAGATATGAGGTTTCGCCATGTTGGCCTGGCTGGTCTCAAACTCCTGACCTCAAGTGATCTGCCCACCTCAGCCTCCCAAAATGTTGGGATTATAGGTGTGAGCCACCGGCCCCGGCCTCCCCCGAAATTCTTATCCCATTCGTGCTTAAACCAAAGCCCGCCTTAGTTAACAGAGATACTCAGCCTTCTTAACTCCCATCCCACATGGGTTTGTACTCCCAATGGATACCTTTGGCTATATGGACACTGTAGTAGTCCATTGTCCCCCTGCTATAAAGACATAGCCAAGACTGGGTAATTTATAAAGAAAAAAGTTTTTTTTTGTTTTTGTTTTTTTTTTTTTGAGACGGAGTCTTGCTCTGTCACCCAGGCTGGAGTGCAGTGGGCGGATCTCAGCTCACTGCAAGCTCCGCCTCCCAGGTTTATGGCATTCTCCTGCCTCAGCCTCCCGAGTAGCTGGGACTACAGGCGCCCGCCACCTCGCCCAGCTAGTTTTTTTGTATTTTTTTAGTAGAGACGGGGTTTCACCGTGTTCACCAGGATGGTCTCGATCTCCTGACCTCGTGATCCACCTGTCTCGGCCTCCCAAAGTGCTGGGATTGCAGGCTTGAGCCACCACGCCTGGCCAAGAAAAAAGTTTTAATTGCCTCACAGTTCTGCATGGCTGGGAAGGCCTCAGGAAACTTACAATCATAGAGGAAGGGAAAGCAGGCACATCTCACGTGGTGGCAAGTGAGACAGAGCGAGCAAGCACAGGGAAAACCGCCTTCTAAAACCATCAGATCTCAGGCCGGGCGCGGTGAGTCACGCCTGTAATCCCAGCACTTTGGGAGGTCGAGGAGGGGGATCATCTGAGGTCAGGAGTTCGAGACCAGCCGGACCAACATGGAGAAACCCCATCTTTACTAAAAATACAAAATTAGCCGGGCGTGGTGGCAGGCGCCTGTAATCCCAGCTACTAGGGAGGCTGAGGCAGGAGAATCGCTTGAACCTGGGGGACGGAGGTTGCGGCGAGCCGAGATTGCACCATTGCACTCCAACCTGGGCAACAGGAGCAAAACTCCATCTCAAAAAAAACAAAACAGGCCGGGTGCGGTGGCTCAAGCCTCAAAACAAACAAACAAACAAACAAAACAAAACATCAGATCTTGTGAAAACTCACTCACTATCACAAGAACAGCGTGGGGAAAACCACCACTATGATCCCTTCACCTCCCACCTGCACCCTCCCTCGACGTGTGCGGATTACGGGCATTACAATTTGAGATGAGATTTGGGTGGGTACAGATGTGTGCGGATTACAGGCATTGCAATTTGAGATGAGATTTGGGTGGGGACACAGAACAAACCCCTGTCAGATACCCACCCATTCAGTCAGCCTCCAAATAACTTTTCTTTCATTTGAAATCATAAAACCCATGGTTAACAGTGTATTGATAATGTTTGGTTCAGGGGTCAATGTATAACAGGACAGGCAAAGCCCTCTAATATTTAGTTATATGACATCACTCACCCAAGAGCTAAGCAGGTAATTGGCCTTATCTTGGCTGGAGTTGGGGCTGCCATCAACTTGTTGGCCCCAAGGGGAGGATTTACCCATCATGAGGCAACTCTTCAAAATTTTACTTCTTTACTTGGCCGGGCGCGGTGGTTCACACCAGTAATCCCAGCACTTTGGGAGGCCGAGGCGGGCGGATCATGAGGTCAGGAGATCGAGACCATCCTGACTAACATGGTGAAACCCCGTCTCTACTAAAATACAAAAAATTAGCCAGGCGTGGTGGCGGGCGCCTGTAGTCCCAGGTACTCTGGAGGCTGAGGCAGGAGAATGGCATGAACCTGGGAGGCAGTTGCTGTGAGCCAAGATCGCACCACTGCACTTCAGCCTAGGTGACAGAGAGAGACTCCGTCTCAGAAAAAAACAAAACAAAACTTTACTTCTTTCCTCTGTACACTGCTGTCCCATAGACTGGAGGACAGTTTAGATAAATTGAGACTGTCCCTTGTCTGTAACAGATGTAGTAATAGGTAGCAGGTTAGTATTAGTCTATCTATGGTCTAATGGAACATTAGTAATTAGTATGGTCTAGGGGAACGAATGTAATTAATGAAACCTGCTGTACCTATAAAAACACCTCAGGTCAAATAGAGAAAAATATCAACAAGATATACAAACAACTACCTGGCTGCATAGCATTCATCATACCCAGACTGATACAGAACAGCTGGGGTCCTGGGGAAACCCTATCCTTAAGCCTGGAACCGCAGCCCTAAGTGAAAACAGCTGACCCCATTTTTCCATCCAAATGTTGCCTTTTTGGCCTGCCACACCCCTATCCTGTGCCCACTAAAAGGCTTCAGCTGGCAGAGTAACACAAGCGGCTGATGACTGAGCATCAGAGACTACGGATGGATAGACAGGGCTGACTTCAGATGGGGCCACTTGCGGGAACGATCATCTTCTTCCCGCACCCTCCCCTGGTCTCCATTCCGCTCACCCAATAAAATCCTCCCCATACACTACCCTACAATCCGTTCGTGTGGCCTAATTCTTCCTGGACACCAGTCAAGAATCCGGGTGCGGAGAAGGCAGGGGCTTGGACGCTCCTGCACAGAGCCTGCTCCCACCAGAGAGGAGTGACTGGCCGGCTCCAGCGTTTGTTCCCTGCAGTTCCTGCACTCGCTTGCTCCCACGCTCCCTCTCTGAGAAGTCACCAGCGGCAGGCTGAGCCAAAAAAGCCACTCCAGTTCCCACTCATGAAGAGGATCCAGGTCAAGGTGATGTAGGAGTTAAGACGAAATCACTTAGACTGATAGGGCATGGAATTCCTTGGTAAGGCTTTTCTTTTTAATGAAAAGCAGCCCCAAGTCATTTTCTAACAAAGAGCGGCTTGTAAAGTTGAGCTGCAGAGATAGATCAGCAAGCTGGGAGCTTGCATGGGTGAATGCCGGCCTGGCAGGAACTAGGAACTAGGGACTAGACATGTTCAATATGGTGGCTCCATCTTCCCTTCTCTGCCAGCCACAGGGTACTGTAATGAGCAGGCAAGCGGGCTCTGGCCATGAGGAGGATTCATTTGCATAATAAGATTAGGGTTGGGCGGTCTTGGCGCGGTGGCTCACTGCAGAGGCTGCAGTGAGCCGAGATCTCACCGTTGTACTCCAGCCTGGGCGACTGAGCAAAATTCCGTCTCAAAAAAAAAAAAAAAAGGCCGGGTACAGTGGCTCATGCCTGTAATCCTAGCACTTGGGGAGGCCAAGGAAGGGGATCACCTGAGGTCAGGAGTTCGAGACCAGCCTGACCAACATGGAGAAACCCCGTCTCTACTAAAAATACAAAAAATTGGCTGGGCATGATGGCGCATGCCTGTAATCCCAGCTACTCGGGAGGTTGAGTCAGGAGAATCACTTGAACTCAGGAGGCGGAGGTGACGGTGAATCCAGATTGCCATTGCACTCCAGCCTGGGCAACAAGAGCGAAACTCTGTCTCAGAAAAAAAAAAAAAAAAAGATTAAGGAGGCCTATGTAATGTCTGAGAGGGGAATAAAGTAGGAATTTGGCAGGACTAATTTCCAAGGCAACACGTGACCATGACCCTGCTGATAACACGGGAGACAGTAAAAGAAACTGGCCAAAACCAGCTGGAACCAAGACAGGATGAAAGCGACCTCTGGCTACCCTCACTGCTCATTATACACTAATTAGAACGCACTTGCATGCCAAAAACACTTCCACCCACGCCATGACAGTTTACAAATGCCACGGCCATGCTGAGAAGTTACTCGTCATCATCTGGATAGGGGAGAAAATTCAGGTTCTGGGAGCTCCTTGTTCCTTACCCAGACTCAGGCATAATCCACCCTTATTTAGCATATAATCAAAAAATAACTATAACCATAAAAATATATCAAAATAGTCAACCAATAGCCCTTGGGATTACTCTACCTGCAGGGTAGCCACTTGTTCATTCCTTCCCTTTTTTTTTTTTTTTGAGACAGGATCTCCCTCTGTCGCCCAGGCTGCTGGAGTGAAGTGACATATTCTCGGTTCATTGCAACCTCCACCTCCCAGGTTCAAGCATTTCTTGTGCCTCAGCCTCCTGAGTAGCTGGGACTACAGGCACACACTACCATGCCTGGCTAATTTTTGTATTTGTTTTATTTTTTTTTGTTTGTTTGAGATGGAGTTCCACTCTTGTTGCCCAGGCTGGAGTGCAACGGCACGATCTTGGCTCACCGCAACCTCCACCTACCAAGTTCAAGCGATTCTCCTGTCTCAGTCTCCCAAGTAGCTGGGATTACAGGCATGCACCACCACGCCCGGCTAATTTTGTATTTTTAGTAGAGATGAGGTTTCTCCATGTCGGTCAGGCTGGTCTCGAACTCCTGACTTCAGGTGATCCGCCTGCCTCGGCCTCCCAAAGTGTTGGGATTACAGGCATGAGCCACAGCGCCTGGCCAGTTTTGTAGTTTTAGTAGAAATGGGGTTTCGCCATGTTGGCCAGGCTGGTCTTGAACTCCTGGCTTCAAGTGATCCGCCTGCCTTGGCCTCCAAAGTGCTGGGATTACAGGGGTGAGACACTGCACCTGGTCCCTTTTTTTCCTTAACTTTTTTTTTTTTTTTTTTTTTTTGAGACGGCGTTTCGCTCTTGTTGCCCAGGCTGGAGTGCAATGGTGCGATCTCAGCTCACTGCAACCTCTGCCTCCCGGGTTCACGCGATCCTCCTATCTCAGCCTCCCGGGTAGCTGGGATTACAGGTGCCCACCACCACGCCTGGCTTATTTTTGTATTTTTAGTAGAGATGGGGGGGGGGTTTCATCATTTTGGTCAGGCTGGTCTCGAACTCCTGACCTCAGGTGATCCACCCGCCTCCACCTCCCAAAGTGCTGGAATTACAGGCGTGAGCCACAGTGCCTGGCTATTCCTTTACTTTCTTAATAATCTTGCTTTCACTTTACTGTATCCACTCGCTCTTGATTTTTTTTTTTTTTTTTTTTTTTTTGAGACAAGGTCTCACTCTGTTACCCAGACTACACTGCAGTAGCTCATGGCTTACTATAGCCTCGACCTCCCAGGCTCAAACAACCCCTCAGCCTCAGCCTCCCGAGTAGCTGGGACTACAAGTAGGCACCAACCACCATGCCCACTTGGCCAATTTTAAAATTATTTTATTTTATTTATTTATTTTTTTGAGACGGAGTTGCCCAGGCTGGAGTGCAATGGCATGATCTTGGCTCACTGCAACCTCTACCTCTTGGGTTCAAGCGATTCTCCAGCCTCAGCCTCCCAAGTAGCTGGGATTAGAGGTGCGTGCCACCACACTCAGCTAATTTTTGTATTGTTAGTAGAGACAGGATTTCACCATGTTGGTCAGGCTGGTCTCAAACTCCTGACCTGAAGTGATCCACCCGGCCTCGGCCTCCCAAAGTGTTGAGATTACAGGGGTAAGCTACCGCGCCCGGCCTAAAATTATTTTTAGCATAGACAGAGCCTCACTATGTTGCACAGGCTGGTCTTGAACTCCTGTTGCTCTTGAATCCTTTCCCGTGTGAAGGAAAGAACCCACTTGACCTCTCAGGCTAAACCCTAGTTTCTGGGGTGCGTCCTGTGACAGCAGGACCAGTATAATGCTGTTTCCTGTAGTTACTGCCACCACAATACCACAGGGTCCTCTTTTTGCCTTTTCAGTTTCCTAGTTACCAATCCTTTAATACCTAAATTTATTTATATTCGGTCATCTCGGTTAAAATAACCAGTGTGATTTCTGTCTCCTGAATATACCCTGACTGACACAGATTTTGTAATAGGAAGGAGTTTTTCAAAGGTGGGTTTTGGGGAATTGTTTATTCATTTATTTATCTATTATTATTTTTTGAGACAGGGTCTTGGTCTGACACCCAGGTGGAAGTAGAGTGGTGTGATCATGGGTCACTGCAGCCTCAAGCTCCTGGGCTCAAGCAATCCTCCCAACTTAGCCTCCCCAGTAGTTGGGACCACAGGCATGCTCCACCATGCCCAGCTAATTTTTATTTTATGTTATTTATTTTTGAGACAGAGTCTCGCTCTGTGGCCCAGGCTGGAGTGCAGTGGCGCCCTCTTGCCTTACTGCAACCTCTGCCTCCTGAGTTCAAGCAATTCTCCTGCCTCAGCCTCCCGAGTAGAAACACAGGCACACGCCACCACACCTGGCTAACTTTTGTATTTTTGTTTTGTTTTGTTTTGAGACGGAGTCTTGCTCTGTCACCTAGGCTGGAGTGCAGTGGCGCGATCTCGGCTCACTGCAGGCTCCACCTCCCAGGTTCATGCCATTCTCCCACCCCAGCCTCCCGAGTAGCTGGGACTACAGGCGCCCACCACCACGCCCGGCTAATTTTTTGTGTGTGTTTTTAGTAGAGATGGGGTTTCACCATGTTAGCCAGGATGGTCTCGATCTCCTGACCTCGTGATCCGCCCGCCTCGGCCCCCCAAAGTGCTGGGATTACAGGTGTGAACTCGCCCGGCCACTTTTGTATTTTCAGTAGAGATGGGATTTGAACTCCTGGTCTTGAACTCCTGACCTCAAGTGATCCACTTGCCTTGGCCTCCCAAAGTGCTGGGATTACAGGCCTGAGCCACCGAGCCCAGCCCTCATTTTTATTTTTGGCAGAGATGGGGTCTCACTATGTTTCCCAGGCTGGTCTCAAACTCCTGGACTCAAGTAATCTTCCTGCCTTGGCCTCCCAAAGCACTGGATTACAGGGGTGAGCCACTATGCCTGGCTGAGTATGCTTTAGTTGCATTTTGGGTTTTTTTTTTTTTTTTTTTTTTCTGGAGATGGAGTCTCGCTCTGTTGCCCAGGCTGATCTCCACTCACTGCAAGCTCCGCCCACTGAGTTCACGCCATTCTCCTGCCTCAGCCTCCGGAATAACTGGGACTACAGGCGCCCGCCACCTCGCCCGGCTAGTTTTTTGTATTTTTTAGTAGAGACGGGGTTTCACTGTGTTAGCCAGGATGGTCTCAATCTTCTGACCTCGTGATCCGCCCATCTCGGCCTCCCAAAGTGCTGGGATTACAGGTTTGAGCCACTGTGCCCGGCCTGCAGTGGTGTCTTCTGAGTACCCTGAGATGCCTACTGAAAGGACATTAGAAGCTTGGGAATTTTTTGTTTTTTTGTTTGTTTTTTTTTTGGAGATAAGGTCTCCCTCTGTTGTGCAGGCTGAGGTGTAGTTGCACAATCACAGTTCACTGAAACCTCAAACTCCTGGATTCAAGTAATCCTCCTGCCTCAGCCTCCCAAATAGCTAGGACTATAGGTGTGCACTACTGGCTACTTTATTTATTTATTTTTTAACAGGGTCTTGCTATGTTGCCCAGGCTAGTGTTGAACTCCTGGACTCAAGTGATTCTCTTACCACAGCCTCCCAAAGCACTGGGATGGCAGCATGAACTGTGACACCCAGCCAAGCTCAGATCTTTAAACTGTCACCTCCAGTCAGTCAGAAAGCCAGAGAGCTTCTCTGGAAGCCCTAAAAGATTTTTATATTTTTATATTCCTTGTATATACAGTACCATATTACTGAAAATCCACCACAAAATGTAACTATGTGCGGCAGAGTGGCATACCAAGTGGAATTTTGAGTATTGCCAGGTTTCTATTTAATTTAATTTAATTTAATTTAATTTAATTTATTTATTTATTTTTGAGACAAGTGTCTCACTCTGTAGCCCCGGCTGGAGTGCAGTAGCATGACCTTTGGTCACTGCAACCTCCGCATCCTGGGTTCAAGCGATTATTGTGTCTCAGCCTCCCGAGTAACTGGGATTACGGGTGCACCACCATGCCGGGCTAATTTTTTTTTTTTGAGACAGGGTCTTGCTCTGTCGCCCAGACTGGAGTGCAGTGGTGTGATCTCGGCTCACTGCAACCTCTGCCTCTTGGATTCAAGGGATTCTCCTGCCTCAGCTTCCCGAGTAGCTGGGATTACAGGCACACGCCACCACCTCTGGCTAATTTTGTGTTTTTAGTAGAGATGGGTTTCATCATATTAGCCAGGCTGGTCTTGAACTCTTCACCTTGTGATCTGCCCGTCTTGACCTCCCAAAGTGCTAGGATTATAGGCATGAGCCACGGTGCACGGCTAGTTTTTTTTTGAGACAGAGGCTTACTCTGTCACCCAGGCTGGAGTGCAGTGACACGATCTCGGTTCACTGCAACCTCCACCTCCTGGGTTCAAATGATTCTTGTGCCTCAGCCTTCTGAGTAGCTGGGACTACGGGTGTGCGCCACTACACACAGCTGATTTTTTTGTATTTTTAGTAGCGACGGGGTTTCACCATGTTGGTCAGGCTGGTTTCGAACTCCTGACCTCAAGTGATCCACCCACCTTGGCCTCCCAACGTGCTGGGATTACAGGCGTGAGCCACCGCATCCAGCACAAGTTTCTAATATGAAGGTTTGGGTGTCAATTGAAAACGAGTGGGACTTTGAGACTTGAGGCCACTGCACTCCAGCCTGGGCAACAGAGCGAGACTCTGTCTCAAAAAAAAAAAAAAACGAGTGGGATTTCAAGACTTGAAATGTGGACATCTGGTTGAACACAGATAAATCTGTGAATCTTGGATTTTCTGTACTTCCCACTTTTCCCACTGTCTACCAGCTCATTTCTGCACTCCACTTTGCAGCACATCTCATCATTGATATCTGCCGGGCACGGTGGTTCATGCCGGTAATCGCAGCACTTTTGGAGGCTGAGTCAGGAGGATTGCTTAAGTCCAGGAGTTCAAGGCCAACCCAAGCAACATAGTGAGACTCCAGCACTACAACAACAACAACAAAATAATAAATAAACAAAAGTAATCAGGTGTGGTGGCTCAAGCCTGTAGTCCCAGCTACTGGAGAGGCTGAAGTGGGAGAATAGCTTGAGCCCAGGAAATGGAGGCTGCAGTGAGCAGAGATAGCACCATTGCACTCCAGCCTGAGCAAGAGAGCAAGATTCTGTGTCAAAATAAATAAATAAATACAATTATTTGCCTTCCATTCTCTCTTAAATTCATTCAATGGGGGGCCAGGTGTGATAGCTCACACCTCCTAACACTTTGGGAGGCTAAGGCAGGAGGATCACTTGAGACCAGGAATTCGAGAGCAGTTTTGGCAATATGATGAGACCCTATCTGTAGAAAAAATTTTAAAAATCTGGCCGGGCACGGTGGCTCATGCCTGTAATCCCAGCACTTTGGGAGGCTGAGGTGGGCAGATCACCTGAGGTCAAGGGTTCGAGACCAGCCTGGTCAAAATGGTGAAACCCTATCTCTACTTAAAATACAAAAATTAGCCAGGCATTGTGGCAGGCACCTGTAATCCCAGCTACTCGGGAGGCTGAGGCAGGAGAATTGCTTGAACCCGGAAGGCAGAGATTGCAGTGAGCCGAGATCACGCCATTGCACTCCAGCTTGGGAGAAAAGAGTAAGACTTCATCCGAAAAAAAAAAGAAAACAAAAGGTGATTAAGGCTGGGTGTGGTGGCTCACACCTGTAATCCCAGCACTTTGGGAGGCCGAGGCAGGTCGATCATGTGAAGTCAGGAGTTCGAGACCAGCCTGGCCAACAGGGTGAAACCTGGTCTCTACTAAAAAATACAAAATACCAGGCCGGGCGCGGTGGCTCAAGCCTGTAATCCCAGCACTTTGGGAGGCCGAGACGGGCGGATCACGAGGTCAAAAGATCGAGACCATCCTGGCTAACATGGTGAAACCCCGTCTCTACTAAAAAATACAAAAAACTAGCCGGGCGAGGTGGCGGGCGCCTGTAGTCCCAACTACTTGGGAGGCTGAGGCAGGAGAATGGCATAAACCCGGGAGGCGGAGCTTGCAGTGAGCTGAGATCCAGCCACTGCACTCCAGCCTGGGCGATAGAGCGAGACTCTGTCTCAAAAAAAAAAAAAAAAAAAAAATACCGCAACCAGGTGTGGTGGCACGGACCTGTAATCCCAGCTACTCTAGAGGCTGAGACAGGGTCTCACTATGTTGCCCAGGCTTGTTTGGAACACTTAGACTCAAGGAATCCTCCTGCCTTGGCCTTCCAAAGTGCTGGGATTACAGGCATGAGCCATCGTGCCCAGCCAAAAAAAAAAAAAAAAAAAAAAAAAACCTGTTTTTAAAGACTTTAGAAAATCAACTAACTGCTGACCTTGACCAATATAGTGATGAAGGCTGTGGAACAGAACAGCTATTTCTGTCACACTGGGAAGACGACATAAAGAAAATGATGAGCTCAGGACTTTAATCTCTCAGTTCCAGAAGGAGATGGAGATGCTGTGTATTTCCAAAGAGCTCGAAAACTTGGGTGTATATGTAGCAATGGATTATAACTGTGTTGGACCAGGGAGGATGGAATGTAAAGTTTGATGGGAATGAATTAATTTATTAATTCTGAATTTAATGTGCTAGCTTGAGCAGCTGGAAGTAGCTCTAATAATAATGGACCAAAACTTGGGTTCAGTGGTGGCCTACATTTAATTAGATTAATATCCCAGAACTTCCCTGGTAGAATGTCAAGAAGAGAAGGTAAAGTGGCCGGGCCCAGTGGCTCATGCCTGTCATCCCAGCACTTTGGGAGGCTGAGACAGGCAGATCAGCTGAGCTCAGGAGTTTGAGACCAGCCTGGCCAACACGGTGAAACGCTGTCTCTACTAAAAATATAAAAATTAGCCAGGTGTGGTGGTGGGTGCCTGTAATCCCAGCTACTCAGGAGGCTGAGGCAGGAGAATCGCTTGAACCCGGAAAGTGGAGGTTGCAGGTTGCAGTGAGCTGAGATCCTGCCACTGCACTCCAGCCTGGGTGACAGAGTGAGACTGTCTCAAAAATAAATAAATAAAATTTAAAAGTCTAAAGGATTTGGGAGGTAGCAACTCTGGAATAGACTTGTTATGTGCAATTACCTGTCTCTCCTTCTGTATATACCCCCCAGGAGCATACAGGGACATTCTTTTCATTGATAAATGAACTAGGGAGGAGTATGAATAAGTGGATGGATGGATGGATGGATGGATGGATCAATCAACAGATACATAGAGTGCTCTTCATTCAATAATTGAAGCACACACATTTTTTTCTGAAGCACACTTATAAAAATTGATCTGTACTAGGGCCGGGTGCGGTGGCTCAAGCCTGTAATCCCAGCACTTTGGGAGGCCGAGACAGGCGGATCATGAGGTCAGAGGATCGAGACCATCCTGGCTAATACGGTGAAACCCCGTCTCTACTAAAAAATACAAAAAACTAGCCGGGCGATGAGGCGGGCGCCTGTAGTCCCAGCTACTCGGGAGGCTGAGACAGGAGAATGGCGTGAACCCGGGAGGCGGAGCTTGCAGTGAGCTGAGATCCGGCCACTGCACTCCAGCCTGGGCGGCAGAGCAAGACTCCGTCTCAAAAAAAAAA
>NW_016807449.1:2000104-2015830 GCF_001698545.2 Rhinopithecus bieti | reverse complement strand
TTTTTTTGAGATGGAGTCTTGCTCTGTCACCCAGGCTGGAGTGCAGTGGCATGATCTTGGCTCACTGCAACCTCTGCCTCCCGGGTTCAAGTGATTCTTGTGCCTTAGTCTCCTGAGTAGCTGGGACTACAGGTGTGTGCCCAGCTAATTTTTGTATTTTTATTAGAGACAGGGTTTCACCATGTTGGCCAGGCTGGTCTCAAACTCCTGGTCTCAGGTAATCCACTCACCTCAGCCTCCCAAAGTGCTGGGATTACAGGTGTGAGCCACCGCACCTGGTCCTGGCTGACATCTTGACTCTAACTTCATGGGGGGTCTGAGCCAGGACCAATCCGCTAACCCCGGGAGTCAGGTTAACTGATTGTATTTTTGACCTTCAGAAGTTGAGATATGCTTGTTATCTTAAGCAACTAAACATATAACAAAAATACTTATGGGGTATTTTTACGCAACAGTAGACAACTAGCCGGGCGTGGTGGCTCACACCTGTAATCCCAGCACTTTGGGAGGCTGAGCTGGGCAGATCATGAGGTCAGGAGATTGAGACCATTCTGGCTAACACGGTGAAACCGCATCTCTACTAAAAAAATACAAAAAAATTAGCCAGGCGTGGTGGCGGTTGCCTGTAGTCCCAGCTACTCGGGAGGCTGAGGCAGGAGAATGGCGTGAACCTGGGAGGTGGGGCCTGCAGTGAGCCGAGATGGCGCCACTGCACTCCAGCCTGGGCAACAGAGCGAGACTCTGTCTCAAAAACAAAAACAAAACAAAACAAAAATAGACAACTAATATAGTTATCTAGTAATAATCAGCCTAAAAAATGTTGACTTAGCTGGGCACGGTGGCTCACGCCTGTAATCCCAGCACTTTGGGAGGCCAAGACGGGCGGATCACGAGGTCAGGAGATCAAGACCATCCTGGCTAACACGCTGAAACCTCGTCTCTACTAAAAACACAAAAAATTAGCCAGGCGTAGTGGCGGCCGCCTGCAGTCCCAGCTACTGGGGAGGCTGAGGCAGGAGAATGGCGTGAACCCAGGATGCGGAGCTTGCAGTGAGCTGAGATCCGGCCACTGCACTCCAGCCTGGGCGACAGAGCGAGACTCTGTCTCAAAAAAAAAAAAAAATGTTGACTTGACAGACCCAAACTACACCACAGAACCTTGTTTCTACCACCATCGCCATCTGAAAGAACTGTACCACCATTAGCGCCTCTCTGGGGACCATGACATCTTGTTTGCTGAAAATTAAATAGATCACAGTGGGCCCGGTACGGTGATTCACACCTGTAATCCCAGCACTTTACAAGGCAAGGCGAGGCAGATTGCCTGAGCTCAGGAGATTGAGACCAGCCTGGGCAACATGGGGAAACCTTGTTTCTACTGAAAATACAAAAACTTAGCTGGGCGTGATGGTGTGCGAATGTAGTCCCAGCTACTCGGGAGGCTGAGACAGGAGAATTGCTTGAACCCAGGATGCAGAGGTTGCAGTGAGCCGAGATCACGACACTGCACTCCAGCCTGGGCGACCGAGTGAGAATCTATCTCAAAAAGAATAATCAAATTAATTAAAATAAATAAATCACATTGGGCATAGAGGGAGTGCATGGTGTGTGGGCAATTCACTAGCCCTCTGGTGCCAAAAAAGCAGACAGAATTAATGCGAGCATGAGGGGCCATTTATTGTTCAGGGGCTAAGCCCCCATGTTTTGGGGGGGTTCCCGCACTGCTGCCTCCCCCCATTGTTCCTGTGGACCCCTCAAGTGGCAGGTTGCCGAGATGATCGTGGAGGGAGCGCATCTTCAAACATAGATGGTCCAGAGTGGCTATCTTCTCCCTGTCAGTGGGGAGGCAGTGGGGAGTTGATGGCAACATGGCTAGGTGCTGGGGTGTTCTAGTGGAAGGAGAGATCAGGCCCCTTCCCCAAGATCTCACCCTCCTCCCACGCCCTCAGCCTCCTTCCTCACTCCGGCTTCATCTTGTCTGTCAGCAGTAGATTCTTGGCCCGCAGGGCCTCGTCTTGGGCCAGCCGAAGGGTGGAGCTCAGGGCCTCTGCCCTGACGTGTTTGGCTAAGGCCTGGCGCTCCAGCTCCTGGGGAGAGGAGCGTAGGCGTAGCTGGGCTTGCTGGACTGGGCTGGGGGTGGAGGGGGAGCTGGATTGTGGAGGGCAAAGCGTAGGGTCCCATGGGGCCCACATTTCTCCCTCAGAGTTTCCCATCATGCCTTGAGCTTGAGACTGACCCCAGCATCCCACAATGCACTGGTCTCCAGATTCCGTTGTGGACTAAACCTATGTCTGTCCTATTGTCGGTCCCATGATGCATTGACCTATGTCCCAGCAAGCACTAAATCAGTGTCCATCATCTGTCTCCTAAGCTCATGAACTATCCTACATTTGATATGTGTATGTGCCCCAGTATCCTACCATGTGGTGGCCTCCTACATCCCATAAGTTAGAAAATCCCACATCTCCTTATCCATTAGACCAGCACCTCTCACACAAAAGTCCTGGCCGAGTGCAGTGGCTCACACCTGTAATCCCAGCACTTTGGTCAAGAGTTCGAGATCAGCCTAGCCAACAGGGTGAAACCCTGTCTCTACTAAAAGTAAAATATTAGCCGGGCGTGGTGGCATATGCCTGTAATCCTGGCTGCTCAGGAGGCTGAGACATGAGAATCTCTTGAACCTGGGACGTGGAGGTTGCAATGAGCCAAGACGGTGCCACTGCACTCCAGCCTGGGGCAACAGAGTGAGACTCTGTCTCAAGAAAAAAAAAAAAAAAAAAGGCCGGGCGCGATGGCTCATGCCTGTAATCCCATCTCTTTGGGAGGCTGAGGCAGGCAGATCACGAGGTCAGGTGATCGAGGCCATCCTGGCTACCACAGTGAAACCCTGTCTCCACTAAAAACACAAAAAACTAGCCAGGCGTGGTGGCGGGTGCCTGTAGTCCCAGCTACTCGGGAGGCTGAGGCAGAAGAATGGCGTGAACCCAGGAGGCGGGGCTTGCAGTGAGCTGAGATTGCACCACTGCACTCCAGCCTGGGTGACAGAGCGAGACTCCGTCTCAAAAACAAAACAAAACAAACAAATAACAATAACAACAAAAGAAAACAAAAAACAGTCCTTAGTGCCCTAGTTCTCTATGTCCAACTGCACCAAGCCCCACGTCCTCTCATGTATTATTTGTAGAGCTCGGCCACATCAATGTCTTACAATGCCTCACTTGTCTGTCTCACCCACTACAACATAATCCCATAGGACATTAGGTCAATATCCCATAATACAGTGCACTAGGGCTCAAGTTCCACCAACTACTGGGCTGAGTGTATTCTGCAATGCCCCAGGAAGAGCTGTGGTTCCATTTCTCATAACACATCAGCTAACTGGGACCTACAGTCACTGGGTCTCCTATCTTACCTCAATATTGCTGACCCCAATGATCTTGTACAATGCACTGCCTCTCTAAAAATTTAGAGAAAATCAGGCCTATATTCCATGAAGCTTTAGACTGGTATCTGTCTCGTGTCCCACAATGCACTAGATCCAATGTCCCATCATGCTTTAGGCCCAAGTCCACCTTCTGAGGTTTCGTCATGATTGGCCTGTGACTCACTCACCACCAAACTGCTTGTCCGTCTCCCCATGCATTAGGGCCAAGTCCTCCCCCAGTGCCTGCTGCTCCCAGCTCTGCCCTTCCTTTCCTGCCACACACCAGCAGTACCCTTGAGTCCGGGGCTCCCTTCTCCTTGCCCCAACAGAAAAGTAAAGTGGGACATGGTGGCCCATATTCCCTGGTACCAGAATCTTCTTGTGTAGCCTCTGACAGCTGGGACAGGCAGGAGTCAGGCCCCTCTGCTTCACCTCGTCCACTAGCGGGGTCAGCGCTCGGTCCAGCAGCTGCTGCAGGGACTCCGTGGACAACTGCGACCCCTGGCTGGGGGAGGGGCGGTCACCAGATAAAGAGGTCCAGTACGAAGTCCAGGGTACCCCATGCTCACCTGCACAGCCTCCATTTGGCCTCCTTTCCAGTATGCACCCTATGCAACCTTCCCAGCATGGACTGTGCACCAGCTGTCCCTTGGTTTCCATAGTGCTCTGGGATCACCACTCTTTTTTGTTCTTGTTGTTTTTAAGATGGAGTCTTGCTCTGTCACCCAGGCTGGAGTGCAGTGGCGCGATTTTGGCTTACTGCAACTTCTGCCTCCCAGGTTCAAGCAATTCTCCTGCCTCAGCCTCCCGAGTAGCTGGGTCTACAGGCATGTGCCACCACACCCAGCTAATTTTTGTATTTTTAGTAGAGACAGGGTTTCATCATGTTGGCCATGATGGTCTTGATCTCCTGACCTCATGATCTGCCCACCTCAGCCTCCCAAAGTGCTGGGATTACCGGCGTGAGCCACTGGGCCCGGACCTTTTTTTTTCTTTTTTTTTTTTGAGATGGAGTCTTGCTCTGTCACCCAGGCTGGAGTACAGTGGCATG
Source organism: Rhinopithecus bieti (assembly GCF_001698545.2). Classification (NCBI taxonomy): domain Eukaryota; kingdom Metazoa; phylum Chordata; class Mammalia; order Primates; family Cercopithecidae; genus Rhinopithecus; species Rhinopithecus bieti. Next base: position 2,011,355 of record NW_016807449.1, on the reverse strand, counting down.
ATCTGGGCTCACTGCAAACTCTGCCTCCTGGATTTAGCGATTCTTCTGCCTCAGCCTCCTGAGTAGCTGGGATTGCAGGCACCCGCCACCATACCTAGCTAATTTTTGTGTTTTTAGTGGATATGGGTTGTCACCATGTTGCCCAGGCTGGTCTTAAACTCCTGACCTCTGGTGATCCTCCCACTTGGCCTCCCAAAGTGCTGGGATTACAGGCGTAAGCCACCGTGCCCGGCCGGAATCACTATTCCTAAGGGCACCAGACAGCCCTGAGTTTAGAAAGGCCGTTATAACTAACGCTTCCCATAATGCACTAGTGAAACTCGATTTCATGTTGTATTGTGAGTCCCCCTTTCCTACAATGGACCTTCCCACAATGGACCAAAAATGGTGTATCCCTTGGCTCCCACAATACACCAAGGTCTCACTTCCCCCACAGTGCACTGAAACCCTGCCTCCCCTCATGTTCACATCCCAGCCTTCCCACAATGCACTGGAAATATGATGCTCAAAATGTACTAAGTTCTTTTTTTTTTTTGAGATGGAGTCTTGCTGTCGCCCAGGCTGGAGTGCAATGGCGCGATCTTGGCTCACCGCAACCTCCACTTCCCAGGTTCAAGAGATTCTCCCACCTCAGCCTCCCGAGTGGCTGGAATTACAAGTGCTCACCACGACACCCAGCTAATTTTTGTATTTTTAGTAGAGACAGGGTTTCACCATGTTGGCCAGGCTGGTCTCAAACTCCTGACCTCAGTGATCTGCCTGTCTTGGCCTCCCAAAGTGTTGGGATTACAGGCGTGAGCCACTGCGTCCAGCATTTTTTTTTTTTTTTTTTTTTTTGATACACAGTTTCACTCTACCTACCAGGGTGGAGTGTAGTGTCCTGATCTCAGCTCACTGCAACCTCTGCCTCCCAGGTTCAAGTGATTTTCATGCCCCAACTTCCTGAGTAGCTGGGATTACAGGTACACGCCACCACGCCCGGCTAATTTTTGTATTTTTGGTAGATATGGCGTTTCACCACATTGGCCAGGCTGGTCTCAAACTCTTGATACCAAGTGATCCACCCACTTTGGTCTCCCGAAGTGCTGGGATTACAGGCGTGAGTCACCGTGCCCGGTCTATACCAAGTTTCTCTTGAGTTCCACAAGACACTGATTTTACCTTGTAGAGTGGGAACAAATGAGGCTTCTAGTGCAGCAGGACTGGCTGTTTCTACCATGCACTGGAATGCCTTGTCTCCCAAATGAACAGCGCCCCACCCTTCACTAATGTCCCATCTCCTTCCACATCTCCTTTAATATTCTATCCACAAGGCTCCCATAGGCAGGCCTAGCCCCATTACCTGGCACAGCGGGCACAGTTGCCTTGTTGGGACCGATCCAGGTTCATGGAGAGGTCAGGCCCTCTTCGAGAGTTCTGAAATTGCCGCCCGAACTCCTCCAGAATGGGTTTCAGTGGGCCCAGCCCCTCCAGTTCGCTCCTCAGTGAAGCCACAGACACTGCTGACCGCTCCACCCTGAGGCATGAGTAACCAGTGCTGCCAGCTCCCTCTTGAGCGGTATAACCCTGGCAAGACTCCACCCATTATTAGTCCACCACTTATGTCTCCATCTGGTCTGCGATTCTCCACCCTACCCTCCCCTCTCTGCTCTGACTGGCCTCACTTTTTGTATTTTATGTTATGTTATGTTATTTTATTTATCTATTGACCATTTTGAGCCAGGGTCTGGCTCTGTTGCCCAGGCTGGAGTGCAGCATCACCATCATAGCTCTCTGAAACCTTTAACTCCTGGGCTCATGCGGTCACTCCTGCCTCAGCCTCCCGAGTGGCTAGGACTACCATGGTGTGACACCACACCACTCCCAGCTAATTTTTAAATTGTTTGTAGAGATGGGGTCTCCGCTATGTTGCCCAGGCTGGTCTTGCACTCCTGGCCTCAAGTAATCCGCCAGCCTCAGCCTCCCAAAGTGCTGGAATTATACACGTGAGCCACCTCACTGGGCCACCTTTTGTAGATTATTGTTTGAAATGCCCCTCCTAGTTCTCTAATTGGCTTTCTCGGATCCCTCTTGACCCTACCCTTTGTCCTTTTAAGGTATAGGCCACACCCCTTCTCTAATTGATTCCACCCCTCAGGCCTTATTAGGGTTGATGCAACCCTTCCTGCTCTCTAATTGGTGTTTCCCCATGCCAGTATATGTTCCTGAATGCCTGGCCATAGCTGATTGGCCTACCCATTTCCCTCAAGGCCCCGCCCCTGGGTTGGGATCGCCCTGCCCCTTCTGGTCTTCCCAAGCACTGGCCACCCAGTCCTTACATCGTACACAGCTCGTCCGCCCGACCTCGCAGTTCCTGCAAGCCCCGCGCCGTCTGTGCCTGCTCGCGCTGTGCCCGCTCCCACTGGCCCAGGAAGCCGTCGACCCTGCCGCCCAGGCCCCCGAGCAGTCGCAGGGCTTCCTGCACCGCCCCCTCCTCCTGATGCCACCGGGCGGTCAGCGAGGACACCTCTCTCCTGGAGGGGCAGAGAGGGGGAATGGGTCGGGGCTAGGCTTGGACAGGTCCCCATCTGTCCCCACGATATAGGCGGAACAGGACTCACCTATCTCGCCCCACTGAGACCATGCCGGTGGCTCCAGACCCACCCAGGTCTCCAAATTTTCTTGCACCCTCCATTTGGTGAAATTTGGTCCTGTCCTCCAGAGCCCCGCCTTTATCCCTTACTTTACTGGCTGTCTTGGCCCTTCCCTGGTCAGGTCCCCAACCTCTACCTGGGCTCCTCCACACACTGCCCCCCAAGGCACTGCCCACCCTACGCTGCCCCACTTGGTGCCTCCAGGACCGCTCCTCTCCCAAGCCCCGCCCACCTCAGTTTCACCAGGCCTGGACCTGCCTCCCAGCAGCCCAGAACTCAAAAATTCATTATTCTGTCCCTCCCTTGCTCAGGTCACTGCTTCGGGGCACTCCCTCCTCTGCTCTTGGAGACCCCAGGCTTGTCGTCCTCCCGTTAAAATCTTTGAGGCTCCTCCCCTGTGTCCCCGCCCACTGCAGCTCCTGAAGACTCTGCCCACGCCTCTGCCCAACTTAGTTCCTCGAGGCTCCTCCCATGTCCCCTCCCACCTCAGGTTCTCGAGGCTCCACCGATATCACCGCCCACCTCAGCTCCACGAGGCTCCCTGAGTCTCCACCCATGCCTCTCCTTGAGAACCCCGTCCCTTGGGTCCCGCCCACCGCAGCTCCTCGAGGCTCCACCCCTGAGTCCCCGCCCACCTCGTTTCCGAGGCCCCGCCCCTAGGTCCTGCCCACCTCAGCTCCTCGATGCCGGTGAACACCTTCTGCAATTCCTGCTCGCTCACGTAGGGGCCCTCACCTGCCCGAGGCCCCATTCCCCAGCCTGCGGGGACCAGGCCGCGAGGCCGCGAGGGTTTGTCGGGACTCCCTGGCGGGCCGGGGCAGCCCTGGGACGTGGCGGCGGGGCCCAGGCCGTTCCGGGAGAGGCCAGCCTCCGGCTTCTGCTGCTGCTCCGGCTCCTGCAGCTCGGCCTCCTGCCGTCGCGGCGTCTCATCCTGCAGCTGCTGCTGGAGGTAGCGCAGCTTCTCCTGGTCGGTAAGAGAGGACAGGACGGGGTCATAGCGTCCAGCCGCTTTCCTCCCGCAACCACCTCTACCCCCAAATCCGCTCCAGTACTCCCTAAGATTGGAAGTAGAACGCCTGTGGGGACAGGATGTTGGAAGTCCCACTGGCTGTCATTAGGGAGGGGAGGCACCATTTGAGGCCCAGTTGGACTCCAATTCCCGCTAACCTCCCACAGCCTGCCTCCAGGTATCCACCCGGCCCTCCAAGCCTTCCAGGCGTCAAATACCAGTCCCGGCCACTTGGCAAGAACAACTGAAGCTTTCTCAGCATTTTGTTGGAAAATGAGTGAGCATGTGGACAGGACAGGCCTTCTCACTTGAAGTCCAGCTCGAGTCTCTTTCTGGGACCTGAATGTGACTGCAGGGCAAGAGTCCCCCATCTGGGTGTTGGAGCCTCATTTGAATCCCTCTTATCAGTGGGTTCTAAGGATGACTGTGTGCACGCAGGCGCAGTGTGGTGGTGGTGTCGGGGCGGGGAGTTCCACCTAAAAGTGTATCTTGAGTCCCTCCCGCATATGACCTCCTCCCACAAATCCTGGGACTTCCCCCAGTCCTTACCTCCAGCAGGGCAGAATTCTGCTTCAAGACATTGGTTTTGATTTCAGCATCTTCCACAGACCGCGTCACCTTCCAGCAGTTCTCCTGGGTCAGACACCAGGGCGAGGGCCCTGCCTTCCCATTTCAGTTCTGCCTCCCAACCCTTAGCCTGTCTATTTCCATACAGGCTCCAGGCCTCCTAGCCCCTCAATATAAGACACACTCACCAGCTCATTTCCTTGGCTAAAGGGATGGCTTCCTCCTTAGCCAGACGTGCCAGAGTGGTATCCCTCCACTTCCTCCCACCTCTTGTCGATCCACCCACTCCATTCCTCCCCTCTTTTTTTCTTTTTTTTTTTCTTTTGAGACTGTCTTGCTCCAGCACCCAGGCTGGAGTACAGTGGCGCAATCTTGGCTCACTGCAACCTCCACCTCCTGGATTCAAGTGATTCTCCTCCCTAAGCCGAGTAGCTGGGATTACAGGTGCCCGCCACCACACCTGGCTAATTTTTGTATTTTTAGTAGAGATGGGGTTTCACCATGTTGGCCAGGCTGCCTCAAACTACTGACCTCAGGTGATCTGCCCGCCTCCGCCTCCCGAAGTGCTGGGATTACAGATGTGAGCCACTGCGCCCAGCCTCCTCCCCTCTTTCTTCCACCCTCTTCTTATTCCCATTCCCCTCTCCCCACCCACTCCTGCATCCCACTGGCTCACCTTGAGTTGAATGCAGTACCCCTCCAACTCTTCTGCCTCATGCCGCCTTCTCTCCAGATTCTCGCTCAGCACAGAACACTCACTCTGGAGCATGGAAGGAGGAGAGGTTAGCCAAGGACACAAGGGGACAGCCTGTGGAAAAGAAGATCTGGGCCTGGGAAGGTTCCTCTCCCTTCTGAGCCTCGAGCTCCCCAACTGAGCTATGGGTGCATTCCACTGGAGGCAGGCTCCAAGCAGGGAACTTAGCCCTGGAGGAAGGGCAGGTGTTGGACATAGGGTGTCCTCACACCTGCAGAGTCTGCACGTGCTGGTTAACCCGGGTAGTCTTTTCCTTCAAGCTGGTGATGGAGTCTTTGGCGCGGACCAATCCACTGTTGACCCCACTCTGGGGAAGAATGGGAGACAGGTGAGTTATATGGTGTGTGGGTGCAAGCCCCAAGCCCAAGAAAAATTCCAGAACTGGGAGGCTGTGTTTACACCTTGATTTTGCCCTGGAATGGCTGTGTGACTTGGAGCCAAGAGCTATACCTCTGATTCTTAGCATTCCTGCGCAGCAAACCCAGGGGATAAACGACCTTTCTTCATGGTGGGCTGGGAGAAAAACAGGATCCAGGAGGGAATGGGGGATGGAGGTGGGGTGCTCAGACATGTGGAGGAAGAAGGATGAACTCAACCAAACACTGAGCTAAATGTCTTTGGGGGCCAGGTGCTGTGGCTCACTCTGGTCATCCCAGCACTTTCGGAGACCAAGGTGGGTGGATCACTTGAGGTCAGGAGTTCAAGACCAACTTGGCCAACATGGTGAAACCCCAACTCTACTACAAATACAAAAATTAGCCAGGCATGGTGGTGCATGCCTTTAATCCCAGCTACTTGGGAGGCTGAGGCTGGAGAACTGCTTGAACCTGGGAAGCAGGTACTGCAGTGAGCTGAGATTGCACCACCACCACACTCCAGTCTGGGTGACAGAGCAAGTCTCTAAAAAAAAAAAAAAGTCCCTGGGGTCCACAGCATAAAAAAATGAACTTTGAAAACACATGTCCTGGCTCTCTCTCCAGGCAATGGTGAATTACAAAGGAAGCCACTTTTCTTTTCGGTGTTTTTTTTTTTTTTGGAGACAGTCTCACTCTGTCACCCAGGCTGGACTGCAGTGGCGCGATCTTGGCTCACTGCAACCTCCACCTCCCGGGTTCATGCCATTCTCCTGCCTCAGCCTCCCGAGTAGCTGGGACTACAGGCACCCGCCACCATGCCTGGCTAATTTTTTGTATTTTTAGTAGAGACGGGGTTTCACCGTGTTAGCCAGGATGGTCTCAATCTCCTGACCTCGTGATCCGCCCATCTCGGCCTCCCAAAGTGCTGGGATTACAGGCGTGAGCCACCGCGCCCGGCCAGGAAGCCACTTTTCAGATCTGAGCACTTGCAGTGCACCAAGCACTTGTCTTTTATTCTTCACAACCACACCTTTTGAGGTTATTTGGCCTATTTTACAAGTGAGACAAATGCGTCTTAGAAATGGGCTATCCCTTGTCTTCCCAGGTACTCAGCACATTAGGTGACCTCATCAGAATCTAGATTCAGAACCCTTGTTTTAAACCATGACACCATGTGGCCTCTGGTCATCATTACTTTATATCACATAAAATGTTGTGCAACTCCTGCCAATCTATGGTTCAGGAGGGATGCCTGTGGTAGGATCCATTCTCCCAGCTTGGACAGTTACAGAAGCCTTAGCCTGGCATATGACTGCCCAATCAGAGACTACATTTCCCAGGTTCCCTTGCGGCTAGGTGTGGCCATGTGACTAAGTTCTGGCCAATGGAATGTGAGTGGAAATAATATAGTCAATTTATTTTGGGGGGAGGTCGGGGGGTCTCTCATTATTACCCTGGCTGGTGTGGAGTGATACTATCATAGCTCACCAACTCCTGGGCTCAAATGATCCTCCTGCCTCAGCCTCCCAAGTAGCTAAGACTACAGGTGCTTGCTACCATGCCCAGCAAAATTTTTAAATGTTTGGTATAGATGGGTTCTCACTGTGTTACCCAAGCTGGCCTCAAACTCCGGGGCTCAAGTGATCCTTTTGTGTCAGCCTCCAAAAGTGTTGGTCTTACAGGATTGAGCCACTGCACCCAGCCTCCTTTCTCTCTTTTTTTTTTTTGCCTACATCATTACTTGGACTGTGCAGAATTATACTCAATTTCTGAGTCATCCCTTAAAGTAAGGAATAAGAACTTTCCCTTTTTCTCTCATTTCACTGGAATGCACAATTGAGGGCTGTCTTGGACCAGCAGATAGAGGACACAACGAGACAGAAGGAGCCTGAATCGTTGACATGGAGCCACCATACTCCATCCCAATCACCTGTGAAGACTTTCAGGGTGAGACATTACATCTTCTGTGTTATTCAGGCTGTGTTATTTTGTGTTTTGTTGTTGTTGTTGTTGTTACAGTAGTCAAATGTATAACTTCAATATCATTGACGTTCTTATTTCACACTTGAAGGGAAAGAGAGGCAGAGAGCCATCTGCCAGCTGGTTATGACCAATTCCAGCCAGTGGAAGGGAAGTGGGCACTGGTGGATATGTGGAAAAGACAGGCATGATCTCTTCCCCTGTTCCTCCTGCTTAATGGCTGGAAGGCAGTGGTGAGAGCAACTGTCTAGAAATGGCTGAGCAACCAGAACATAGACGCCTGTAACCTGCTGCATTTGAAGAGCAGAGCTACTATGCTTATCAAGTCTTTTATGTGCAAAAAAAACCACAGCTCTCTTGATTTCTCTCATGGTTGCTGAACTAATACACAAAAGAAAGAGAGAACAAGTTTCCTCCCTTGTAAGATAGGGGCAGCAACACATTTCTTGCATGATTGCTCTGGGGAAGAAGTGTGGTAAGAAATATTGTATCCAGGAGGCGGAGCTTGCAGTGAGCCGAGATCGCGCCACTGCACTCCAGCCTGGGCGACAGAGTGAGACTCCGCCTCAAAAAAAAAAAAAAAGAAAAATATTGTATCCAGTTGACATCAACAAAATGGTGGATTAAAGAATTCAGGCCGGGCACAGTGGCTCACACCTGTAATCCCAGCACTTTGGGAGGCCAAGGTGGGTGGATCATTTGAGGTCAGGAGTTTGAGAACAGCCTGGCCAACGTGGTGAAACCCCGTCTCTACTAAAAATACAAAAATTAGCCAGGCGTGGTGGCAGGCACTTGTAATCCCTGCTACTTGGAAGACAGACTGACATAGGAGAATCCCTTGAATCCGGGAGGCAGAGGTTGCAGAGAGCCTAGATGGCGCCATTGCACACTAAGCGACGTCCCCGATCCCTCAAAAAAAAAACAAATAAAAGGCCCGGCGCGGTGGCTCGACGCCTCGTAATCCCAGCACTTTTGAGGCGAGCGCGGCGGTGCTACCGAGGTCACGGAGATGAGACTGACCTGCTAACCAGGTGAACACCACCGTCTCTGAAGACTGGAACAAAAAAAAAACAGGAGAAATCGCAAGGGTGTCGGTCGACTCACGGCCGCATGTAGTCCCAGAGCCTCCTCTGGGAGCGGGCTGAGGCCAGGAGGAATGGGTGAAACCCGGGGGAGGTGAGCTTGCAGGTGGAGCGAGATGGGCGGCCTGCACTCCAGCCGTGGAAGACACGAGCAGACTCTTTCTCAAAACAAAAACAAAAAGGAATTGATTCACCCTCCACTAAAAGGCAATGAAACTAACAAACGACGAGCCGCTGTGAAAAATATGAATCAGTTTTCTATCACACATTCTGGCCGAATGTCCAAAGGCTGCAGAAACTCAAGGGCGATTTATTCAAGAAAAGTGAACTATCCGACTAAAAACGTCCCGATTTTCAAGACTTGAGGAATTTTGACTTACCCTAGTCCTATCTCCCATTCCCTAGCTCAGCAGGAACCCTAGAAAGTAACAGCCCACATTTCCCACAGGGAGGAAGCAGAATGAGAATAGAACTCATTCAAGCCTTATTACCCAAAGAAGAGTCATTCTAGAATTTTTTTTTTTTTTTTTTTGAGATGGAGTCTCGCTCTGTCGTGCAGTGGCGCGATCTTGGCTCACTGCAAGCTCTGCCTCCCGGGTTCACGTCATTCTCCTGCCTCAGCCTCCGAAGTAGCTGGGACTGTACAGGGGCCCGCCACCACGCCCGGCTAATTTTTTGTATTTTTAGTAGAGACAGGGTTTCACCGTATTAGCCAGGATGGTCTCGATCTCCTGACCTCGTGATCCACCCGCCTCGGACTCCCAAAGTGCTGGGATTACAGGCGTGAGCCACCTCGCCCAGCCCATTCTATGATTGTTAAGTGATGTCTGGGAAGACCCCACACAGAATAGTTGTCTTTCCTTTTCAGAACTGGCAAAGCCCTGAAAATCTCTGATAGTTGAATGAAAGATTTGGATGTTTTTCCTCTCCAAATCTCATATTAAAATGTAATTCCTTGCCAGGCACAGTGGCTCACACCTGTAATCCCAGCACTTTGGGAGGCTGAGGCAGGAGGATTGCTTGAGCTAAGGAGTTTGAGACCAGCCTGGACAACATGGTGAGACCCCACCTCTACAAAAAAAAAAAAAAAAAAAAAAAACCACAAAAATTAGCCGGGTGTGGTGGTATGCACCTGTAGCCCCAGCTCCTCAGGAGGCTGAGGTCGAAGAATCGCTTGAATCTGGGAGGTGGAGGTTGCAGTGAGCCGGGATTGTGCCACTGCACTCCACTCTGGATGATACTGAGATCCTGTATCAAAAACAACAACAAAAAAATGTAACACCCAGGCTGAGTGCAGTGGTTCATGCCTGCAATCCCAGCACTTTTGGAGGCCAAGGTGGGCGCATCACTTGAGGTCAGGAATTCAAGACCAGCCTGACCAACATGGCGAAACCCCGTCTCTACTGAAAATACAAAAATTAGCCAGGCACAGTGGTGCATGCCTGTAGTCCCAGCTACTCGGGAGGCTGAGGCAGGAGAATCGCTTGAACTCAGGAGGCGGAAGTTGCAGTGAGCTGAGATCACGCCACTGCACTCCACCCTGGGTGGCAGAGTGAGACTCCATCTCAGAAAAAAAAAAAAAAAAAAAAAAAAAAACCACCTGTGTGGCACCTCCTTGCTCCCGCTCTTGCCAGGTGATATGCTGTCTCCATCACCTTCTGCTATGAGGCCCTCACCAAAAGCTGAGCAGATGTTGGCACCATGCTTATCAGCCTGTGAACCATAAGCCAATTAAACCTCTTTTATTTATACCCAGCCTCAAGTATTCCTTTATAGCAATGCAAGAATGGACTAACACAGAGTGGAAGAGGGAACATTTGTAAAGAAAAAAAATGTACGCTTGTTTTAATGTTGCTACTGCCGAAGGCAATGGATAACAGTTGGGGTAAGCAATAAAAAACAAAAAATCTTAAAAGGAAAATCTGATGGAGATATCTTTTGAAGCCTTGAAATATTCCAACAAATTCCTGGGAAGGTAGAAAGCCATTGGCCTATGTAGGGTTGTGTACATGCTTGGGAAAGTTCTGAGAAGGCCCCAAGCTTTTCACCTCTGGCTGACCTTGAAGCCTTGAAACGCTGCACCAGCAGGAAGGGAAGGCTAAGGTAGAGTTGTAAATTGTCTATCTGAGTGTTAAAGGTGTGCCTCATCAGGCACACAGAGCCATTTGGCAAAGACTAGAAGATTTTGTTGTTGTTCCAGTTTAAGGAAATCTCTCTCCATTCATTAGCTAACCACTAAAATCAGAGAACAGACATTTCAGTGGCCAAACATGACAAAGAACACAGATATTACAGGAATAGTTCAGAAAAGTCTCTTTTTTAAAAAGCAACTACAGACCAGGTGCAGTAGCTCACCCCTGTAATTCCAACAATTTGGGAGAATGAGGTGGGAGGATTGCTTGAGCCCAGAAGGTCAAGACCAGCCTGAGCAACACAGTAAAACTTAATCCCTTAAAAAAATAATAATAGGCCGGGCGCGGTGGCTCACGCCTATAATCCCAGCACTTTGGGAGGCCGAGACGGGCGGATCACGAGGTCAGGAGATCGAGACCATCCTGGCTAACACGGTGAAACCTCGTCTCTACTAAAAATACAAAACCTAGCCACGCGAGGTGGCGGGCACCTGTAGTCCCAGCTACTTGGGAGGCTGAGGCAGGAGAATGGCGTAAATCCGGGAGGCGGAGCTTGCAGTGAGCTGAGATCCGGCCACTGCACTCCAGCCTGGGCTACAGAGCAAGACTCCGCCTCAAAAAAAATAAATAAATAAATAAAATAATAATAATAATAAAATGGGCCAGGCACGATCTCATGCCTGTAATCCCAGCACTTTGGGAGGCCGAGGCGGGCGGATCACAAGGTCAGGAGGNCGA
>NW_016807449.1:1996040-1999767 GCF_001698545.2 Rhinopithecus bieti | reverse complement strand
AGCGAGACTCCGTCTCAAAAAAAATAAATAAATAAAAATAAATAAATAAATAAATAAATAAGTAAAAATAATAAAAAGCAACTACAACAAGCAATAATAACAACAAATCCTTATGAGTGGGGAGAATCTGTTTCTAGGGTTGCTACATTATGATACTTTATTATTTTATTTATTTATTTATTTAGAGACAGAGTATCCCTCTGTCCCCAGGCTGGAGTGCAGTGGCACGATCTCGGCTTACGGCAACCTCTGCCTCCCGGGTTCAAACGATTCTCCTGCCTCAGCCTCCCCAGTAGCTGGGACTACAGGTGCCTGCCACCATGCCTGGCCAATTTTTGTACTTTTAGTAGAGATGGGGTTTCACCATATTGGCCAAGCTGGTCTCGAACTCCTGACCTCAGATGATCTGCCTGGCTCGGCCTCCCAAAGTGTTGGGATTACTGGCGTGAGCCACCACTCCCTGATACATTATGATACTTTAAATGGCCAGTTTTCAGGTCAGGCACGGTGGCTCACACCTGTAATCTCAGCACTTTGGGAGGCTGAGGCAGGTGGATCACCTGAGGTCGGGAGTTTGAGACCAGCCCAGCCAACATGGTTAAACCTCATCTCTACTAAAAATCCAAAAATTAGACAGGCATGGTGGTGCACATCTGTAATCCCAGTTACTGGGGAGGCTGAGGCAGGAAAATTGCTTGAACCTGGGAGGCAGAGGTTGAAGTGAGTCAAGATCATGCCACTGCACTCAAGCCTGGGTGACAGAGTGAGACTCCTTCTCAAAAAAATAAAATAAAATAAAAATAAATAAATAAATACAAAATGGCTAGTTTTGAAGAAAAAAGTTATAAGGCATGCAAAGAAAGGAAAACTATGGCCTATACAATGGAGGACAAGCAAGCAGTCAAGAGAAACTGTTCAGGGGTAGGATGGCTGGGGCAGATTTGGACTTACTAGGCAAAGACTTTAAATCAGCTATTTTAAACATGTTCAAAGAGCTACAGGAAACAATTCCTAAATAACCAAAGGAAAATGAGAGAATAATGTCTCACCAAATAGGGCATATCACTAAAAAGATAAAAATTATTAAAAGCAACGAAATAGAAATTATAGGGTTGAAGGGCCAGGTGCAATGGTTCACAACTGTAATCCCAGCACTTGGGGAGGCCAAGGCAGGCGGATCACGAGGTCAAGAGATCAAGAACATCCTGGCCAACATGGTGAAACCCCATCTCTACTAAAAATACAAAAATTAGCTGGGGATGGTGGTGGGCACCTGTAGTCCCAGGTACTCGTGAGGCTGAGGCAGGAGAATGGCTTGAACCCAGGAGGCGGAGGTTGCAGTGAGCTGAGATGGCGCCACTGCACTCCAGCTTGGCAACAGAGCGAGACTCTGTCTCAAAAAAGAAATTCTAGGGTTGAAAAGTACAATCACTGAAGTGAAAAATGTACTAGAGGGGGCTGTATAGCAGAATAATGATTCAGTGAACTTGAACATAGCTCAACTTTGATTATCCAGTCTGAGAAACCTAAAAAAAAACAAAAAGAATGAAGAAGAATGAATGCAGCCTCAGAGACCCATGGGTCTGGAAGTCCCAGAAGGAAAGAAAGGGGCAGAAAGAATATTTGAAGAAATAATGGTTGACAACTTCCCAAACTGGATGATTTGAGCATTAATCCACACATCCAAGAAGCCAAATGAACTCCAAATAGGCTCCACGGGCTAGGCACAGTGACTCATTGCTGTAATCCCAGGACTTTGGGAGACTGAGGAGGGAGTATTACTTGAGACCAAGAGCTCAAGACCAGCCTGGGCAACATAGCAAAACCCTCTCTCTTAAAAAACAACAATAAGAAGGTTGGACATGGTGGCTCACACCTGTATTCCCTGCACTTTGGGAGGCCAAGATGGGAGGATTGCTTGAGCCCAGGAGTTTGAGACCAGCCTAGGCAACAAAGTAACACCCACATCTCTAAAATAAAATGAAAATAAAAACATTTTTAAAATAGGATAAAATGGGCCAGGCATGGTGACTCACGCCTGTAATCCCAGCACTTTGGGAGGCTGAGGCGGGTGGATCACAAGGTCAGGAGTAAGACCAGCCTGGCCAATGTGGTGAAACCTCATCTCTACTAAAAATACAAAAATTAGCCGGGCATGCTGGTGGGTGCCTGTAATCCCAGCTACTTGGGAGGCTGAGGCAGAAGAATCACTTGAACCCAGGAGGCGGATGTTGCAGTGAGCCAAGAACACGCCACTGCACTCCAGCCTGGCAAGAGAGTGAGACTCTGTCTCAAAAAAAAAAAAAATAAAGAAATGCAATCAGTATCAGAAAGAAATCTGGGGCCAGGTGTGGTGGCTCATGCCTGTAATCTCAGCACATTGGGAGGCCAAGGCTGGAGGATCACAAGGTCAGGAGATCGAGACCATCCTGGCTAACACAGTGAAACCCCGTCTCTACTAAAATGTAAAAAAATTAGCCTGGCATGGTGGCACGCACCCATAGTCCCAGCTACTCGGGAGGCTGAGGCAGGAGAATGGCATGAACCCAGGAGGTGGACCTTGCAGTGAGCCAAAATTGTGCCACTGCACTCCAGCCTGGGCGACAGAGCAAGACTCCATCTCAAAAAAAAAAAAGAGAGAGAGGAAAAAAAGAACAAAAAAGAGAGAAATTTGGGAAACACACAAATGTGTGGAAATTAAACAACACACTAAAAAAAACAGTGGTGCCAGGCATGGTGGCTCACACCTATAATCCCAGCTCTTTGGGAGGTCAACTTGGGAGGATCACTTGGGCCCAGGAGTTCGAGAGCAGCCTGGGCAACATAGTGAGACCTCATCTCTACAAAAATTTTTTTTTTAATTAGCTGGGCATTGTGGCACACCTCTGTAGTCCCAGCTACTAAGGAGATTGAGGCAGGAGAATCATCTTAGCTCAAGAGTTTGAGAGACTGCAGTGAGCTGTAGCCATGCCACTGCACTCCAGCCTGGGTGACAGAGCAATACTGTCTGAAAAAAATTTAAAAACCCAATGGGAAAAAGGAAATTATAAGATTGTTTGGGATGAAGAAAAATGAAAACACAGCATACTAGAATGTAAGTGATACGGTGAAAAAATGCTTTAAGGGAAATTTATAGCTGTAAACACATTTAAAAAGAAGAAAGGGCCAGGCACCGTGGTTCACGCCTGTAATCCCAACACTTTGGAAGGCTGAGGCGGGTGGATCATGAGGTCAGGAGATGGAGACCATCCTGGCTAACATGGTGAAACCCCGTCTCTACTAAAAATACAAAAAAAATTAGCGGGGTGTGGTGGTGGGCGCCTATATTCCCAGCTACTAAGGAGGCTGAGGCAGGAGAATGGCGTGAACCCAGGAAGCGGGGCTTACAGTGAGCTGAGATCGCACCACTGCACTCTGGGCAATAGAGCGAGACTCTTAAAAAAAAAAAAAAAAAAAAGAAGGATCTCAAAATCAGTATCTTAATGCCCCACCTTAAGAAAATAGAAAAAGAAGGGGCCGGGCGCGGTGGCTCAAGCCTGTAATCCCAGCACTTTGGGAGGCCGAGACGGGCGGATCATGAGGTCAGGAGATCGAGACCATCCTGGCTAACACGGTGAAACCCCGTCTCTACTAAAAAAATACAAAAATCTAGCCGGGCGAGGTGGCGGGCGCCTGTAGTCCCAGCTACTCCAGAGGCTGAGGCAGGAGAATGGCGTGAACCCGGGAC
>NW_016807449.1:1973596-1993621 GCF_001698545.2 Rhinopithecus bieti | reverse complement strand
AAAAAAAAAAAAAAAAAAAAAAACTCAACAGACTAGAAATAGAAAGGAACTTTCTCATCCCAATAAAGGGCAGCTACAAAAATCCCACAAAATGTGATAGTTTAAAATATGTCCATAAATTCTTTGACATTCCTTTAAAACATGGAGCCTTATTTGCCTCACTTGAGTATGAGCTGGACTTAGTGACTCACACCCAGGAAATAGAATATGGCAAGATGGGTGTGGTGGCTCATGCTTGTAATCCCACCACTTTGGGAGGCTGAGGCAGGCGGATCACCTGAGGTCAGGAGTTTGAGACCAGCCTGCCCAACATGGTGAAACCCTATTTCTACAAAAAATATAAAAATTAGCCAGGTGTGATGGTGCACACCTGTAATGCCAGCTACTCAGGAGGCTAAGGCATGACAATTGCTTGAACCTGGGAGGCAGAGGCTGCAGTAAGCTGAGATTGTGCCACTGCACTCCAGCCTGGGTGACAGAGACTGTCTCAAAAAATAAAAAAAGTAGAATAAAGTAGAGTCGATGATATGTGAGATAAGAGACTACTTCATGAGAAGAACTGTTTCTTTTTTGCTCTCTCTTCCTCTGGGGAATGATAGCCTCAATGTCATAAGCAGCCACCTATGAAGAGGCCCATGTAGCAATGAATTGAGGCCTCCAGCCAAGGGCACGTGAGTGCCCCATTTTGGTAGCACAACCTCCGGCCCCAGTCCAACCTTCAGGTGACTGCAGCCCCTGCCAAAATCTTGATTGTAACCTCCTGAGACAACCTGAGCTGGGACTACCCAGCTGAGTCCTTCCAGGTTGTTGTTTGAAGTTTTGGTGTAATTGGTTTCACAGCAATAGAAAGCATTACACAAAGTATCTTTCTAACCTGAAGACTCAGAACTTCTTGGGTTTCCTGTGGGTAATTGTTCTGGAAACCAAGGAAACAGGATCTAGGGTCAGCTAATTTCTCCCAGTTACTAGCCGTATGACCTTATGGAGGAGACTTTATCTCTCTGTGCCTCTGCTTCCCTACCTGTGAAATGGAGATACAAGTAACAACTACCTTCACAGAGTTCCCATTGTCCTTCCTCCTACCTGGAAACTGACACTCTCTCAACCAGGGTCTCCATCACCACCTGGTTCTCTGTCCCCCTCTTTCCAGTTCTCTGTCCCCACCCAGCCCCTGTGTTTGTTCCTTCTCTCTCTGGGTCTCTATCCCCCTCCTCTATTTCTGGTTTTCTATCTCTTCCTGATTCAGCTCTGTCTCCCAAATCTCAGAGTCTCTGACTTCTTTTTTCTGAGTCTCTGCCTTTCTACTCTTTAGGTCTCTGTCTGCTTTTTTTCTTTCTTTCTCTTTCTTTTTTTTGAGATGGAGTCTCACTCTGTCACCAGGCTGGAGGGCAATGTCGCTATCTCGGCTCTCTGCAACCTCCACATCCTGAGTTCAAGTGATTCTCCTGCCTCAGTCTCCTGAGTAGCTGGGATTATAGGCATGTGCCACCACGCCCGGCTAATTTTTGTATTTTTGGTAGAGATGGGTTTCCAGTGTGTTGGCCAGGTTGGAGGTCTCTGTCTTCTTCCCCAGGTTTCTTTCCTTTCCTTTTTCCCACAGTTTGGGTGTCTGGCCCTGTCTTCTGTATCTTCTCTTTGCATCTCCATCTCCCTTTGTCAGTCTCTCTTACTCGTTTTGTGTTCACTGTGCCTTTGTCTCTCTGGGTCTCTGTCATCCATCCCTCTTGGAGCCTCTGCCTTTCCTTTCTCTCAGTATCTGTCCTTTTTTCTAGGTCTCTATCTCCCTTCTCTGTGATGTCCCCATCTCTCTAGGCTTCTGCTCCCCCACTTTCCTACTGTGGGTCTCTGTCTCCCTACTATGAATCATTTATTCTTCTTTTTTTTATTTTTTATTTTTTATTTTATTTATTTTTTATTTTTTTTGAGATGGAGTCTCGCTATGTCGCCCAGGCTGGAGTGCAGTGGCGCCATCTCGGCTCACTACAAGCTCCGCCTCCTGGGTTCACGCCATTCTCCTGCCTCAGCCTCCCGAGTAGCTGGGACTACAGGTGCCCGCCACCACGCCCGGCTAATTTTTTTGTATTTTGTTTTCAGTAGAGACGGGGTTTCACTGTGTTAGCCAGGATGCATTTCTTCTTCTTCTCCTTCTCCTTCTCCTTCTTCTCCTCCTCCTCCTCCTCCTCCTTCTTCTTCTTCTTTTTTTTTTTTTTTGAGATGGAGTCTCCCTCTGTCCACCAGGCTAGAGCACAGTGGCATGATCTCGGCTCACAGGAACCTCCACCTCCAGGGTTCAAGTGATTCTCCTGCCTCGGCCTCCTGAGTAGTTGGGATTACAGGCACCTGCCACCACACCTGGTTAATTTTTGTATTTTTAGTAGAGACCGGGTTTCACCATGTTGGCCAGGCTGCTCTTGAACTCCTGACCTCAAGTGATCTGCCCACTTCAGCCTCCCGAAGTACTGGGATTACAGGTGTGAGCCACTGTGCCCAGCCCTGGATAATCTCCTTTTCTGTCTCTGAGTCTCCATCTCTCTCACACTGGACCCATCTGTTCCTTCCCCAGAACCTCTGTCCCCCTACCCTCCAAGTCTCTTTCCTTCTCTCTCTGGGTTTCCATCCGTCTCTCTCTGGGTGTCTCTCCTAATCTCTCTGGGTCTCTGTCTCCCTCTCTCTGGGTCTCTGTCCCCCTCTTTCTGGGTCTCCATCCCCCTCTTTCTGGGTCTCCATCCCCCTCTCTCTGGGTCTCTCTCCCTTTCTCTCTCTCTGGGTCTCTGTCTCCTTCTCTCTGGGTCTCTGTCCCCTCTCCCTGGGTCTCCATCCTCCTTTCTCTGGGTCTCTTATCTGCCTCTCTCTGGGTCTCTGCCCCCCTCTCCCTGGGTCTCCCTTCCCCTCTCTCTGGGTCTCTGTCCCCTTCTGTCTCTGGGTCTCTGTCCTCCTCTCTCTCTGGGTCTCTGTCCCCATCTCTGTGGGTCTCTGTCTCCCTCTCTGGGTCTCTGTCCTCTCTCTGGGTCTCCGTCCCCTCTCTCTGGGCTCTGTGCCCTTCTCTCTGCCTGTCCCTGCCTTCTCTCTGGATGCAGCTCAGGTGCTGGGTGCTGGTTCCAGCTCCTGCTGCCCCCTCTCACCTCTCCAGCATGCACCCCAAGGTCATTACTTTTTCCATTTCACCGAGAAGGAACTTGAAGCCCCTTAGAGGCCCACACTCCCCTGCAGCCCCACAGCCAGCTGGCAGCTGTGTCAGACCTTGATCCTGGCTGCCTGCGGCACTTTCTCAGGCTTCACGATCCACTGGGGGATGTGACTCAGAAATAGCTCTGGTGGGAGGCAAACGGCTGCAAGTGCTGCCCGAGAGACACTCCCCAAGAGAGGGCGGAGAGCTCTTCTGTCTGAGGGAGGAGATGTCTCCCAGGCATCCTTCCCAGCCCAGACTCTCTGCCATGTTCTCTTCTCTGCAGCTCCTCTTCCTTCCCTGGACCCTCGCCCAGCCTCAGCTCTGGCCTCCCTGCCTCAGTCTCTCCCCTCCAAATATCCCCCACTCAACCCAGGGGAGTCTTGGGGAGAGAAAGGCCTTTTGTATTAGTGACAAAAGCAGCAGCCTTCTTGTCCTGGTCCTGCTTCTTTAGGAGCTCTACAACCTTGACCTTGCGGAGGTTACTACATGGCTGTCTGCCTTAGTTGGGTTTTGTTTTGTTTTGAGACGGAGTTTTGCTCTTGTTGCCCAGGCCACAGTGCAATGGCACGATCTCGGTTCACTGCAACCTCCGCCTCCCAGGTTCAAGCGATTCTCCTGCCTCAGCCTCCCAAGTAGCTGGGATTATAGGCATGTGCCACCACACCCGACTAATTTTATATTTTTAATAGAGATGGGGTTTCTCCATGTTGATCAGGTTGGTCACGAATTACTGACCTCAGGTGATCTGCCCACCTCAGCCTCCCAAAGTGCTGGGATTACAGGCGTGAGCCATCAAGCCCGGCCTCAAAAATTTGTTTTAAAAATTATCTGGGTGAAGCCGGGCGTGGTGGCTCACGCCTGTAATCCCAACAATTTGGGAGGCTGAGGCGGGAAGATAATGAGGTCAAGAGATCAAGACCATCCTGGCCAACATGGTGAAACTCCATCTCTACTAAAAGTACAAAAATTAGCTGGGTGTGGTGGCTCATGCCTGTAGTCCCAGCTACTCGGGAGGCTGAGGCAGGAGAATTGCTTGAACCCGAGGTGAAGGTTGCGGTGAACTGAGATCACACCACTGCACTCCAGCCTGGTAACAGAGCGAGACTCCATCTCAAAAAAAAAAAAAAAAAAAAAAAAAATTAGCTGGCTGTGGTGGCATCTGCCTGTAGTTACAGCTACTTGGGAGGCTGAGGTGGGAGGATCACCTGCGCCTGGGGAGGCCAAGGCTGCAGTGAGCCAATATTGTGCCTGGGCTGTCATGCTGTCACTCCAGCCTGGGCAACAGAACAAGAACCAGTCTCAAAAACAAACAAAAGAAAGAAAGAAACAAAAACATTTGTTTAGCTGGGCATGGTGGTGTGCACCTGTAGTCCTACCTACTTGGGAGGTCAAGGTGGAAAGATCACTTAAGCCCAAGGTGGTGTGCACCTGTAGTCCCACCTACTTGGGAGGTCAAGGTGGAGAGATCACTTAAGCCCAAGGTGGTGTGCACCTGTAGTCCCACCTACTTGGGAGGTACAGGTGGAGAGATCACTTAAGCCCAAGGTGGTGTGCACCTGTAGTCCCACCTACTTGGGAGGTCAAGGTGGAGAGATCACTTAAGCCCAAGGTGGTGTGCACCTGTAGTCCCACCTACTTGGGAGGTCAAGGTGGAGAGATCACTTAAGCCCAAGGTGGTGTGCACCTGTAGTCCCACCTACTTGGGAGGTCAAGGTGGAGAGATCACTTAAGCCCAAGGTGGTGTGCACCTGTAGTCCCACCTACTTGGGAGGTCAAGGTGGAGAGATCACTTAAGCCCAAGGTGGTGTGCACCTGTAGTCCCACCTACTTGGGAGGTCAAGGTGGAGAGATCACTTAAGCCCAAGGTGGTGTGCACCTGTAGTCCCACCTACTTGGGAGGTCAAGGTGGAGAGATCACTTAAGCCCAAGGTGGTGTGCACCTGTAGTCCCACCTACTTGGGAGGTCAAGGTGGAGAGATCACTTAAGCCCAAGGTGGTGTGCACCTGTAGTCCCACCTACTTGGGAGGTCAAGGTGGAGAGATCACTTAAGCCCAAGGTGGTGTGCACCTGTAGTCCCACCTACTTGGGAGGTCAAGGTGGAGAGATCACTTAAGCCCAAGGTGGTGTGCACCTGTAGTCCCACCTACTTGGGAGGTCAAGGTGGAGAGATCACTTAAGCCCAAGGTGGTGTGCACCTGTAGTCCCACCTACTTGGGAGGTCAAGGTGGAAAGATCACTTAAGCCCAAGGGTTTGAGGTTGCAGTGAGCTATTATCATGCTGCTGCACTCCAGCCTAGGCAATAGAGTGAGACCCTGTCTCAAGAAAATGAAAAAAAATAAAAAGAAAAAGAAAAAGAGAGGCCAGGTGTGGTGGCCCACATCCATAATCCCAGCACTTTGGGAGGCTGAGGCAGGTGTCACCTGAGGTTGGGAGTTCGAGACTAGCCTGGCCAACATGGTGAAAGCCCATCTCTACTAAAAATACAAAAATTAGCCAGGTGTGGTGGCGCTCTTGTAATCCCAGCTACTTGGGAGGCTGAGGTGGGAGAATCACTTGAACCCGAGAAGTGGAGTTTGCAGTGAGCCAAGATCGCGCCACTGTACTCCAGCCTGGCTACTGAGTGAGACTCCATCTCAAAAAGGAAAGAAAGGAAAAGAGATATTTGTTAAAAAGAATGTATGTGGCTGGGCATGGTGTTGCACTCCTGTAATCCCAGCACTTCGGGAGGCTGAGGCCCCAAAATTGCTTGACGTTATGACCAGACTGTGCAACATTGTGAGACTCTGTCTCTACAAAAATTATTTATTTATTTGTTTATTTATTTATTTATTTTGAGACAGAGTCTTGCTCTGTCATGCAGGCTGGAGTGCAGTGGCGCGATCTCGGTTCACTGCAACCTCCGCCTCCCGGGTTCAAGCCATTCTCCTGCCTCAGCCTCACCAGTAGCTGGGACTATAGACACATGACATCACAGGCACATACCCTCACACCCAGATAATTTTTGTATTTTTAGTAGAGACAGGGTTTCATCATATTGGCCAGGCTGGTCTCGAACTCCTGACCTCGTGATCCACCCGCGTTGACCTCCCAAAGTGCTGGGATTATAGGTCACTGCGCCTGACCTACAAAAAGTTTTTAACAAATTAGCTACGTGTGTGCCTGTGGTCCCAGCTACTTGGAAGGCTGAGATGGGAGGATCATTTGAGCCCAGGCTGCAGTGAGCTGTGATCGTGCCACTGCACTCCAGCCTGGGAGTCAGAGCAAGACCCTGCCTTAAAAATAAATAAAAGCTGGGCGCAGTGGCTCACACCTGTAATCCCAGCACTTTGGGAGGCCGAGGCGGCCAGATCACCTGAGGTCCGGAGTTTGAGACCAGCCTGACCAACATGGAGTAACCCCGTCTCTACTAAAAATACAAAATTAGCCGGTTGTGGTGGCGCATACCTGTAATCCCAGCTACTAGGGTGTCTGAGGCAGGAGAATGGCTTGAACCCAGGAGGCGGAGGTTGCTGTGAGCCGAGATTGCGCCACTGCACTCCAGCCTGGGCAACAAGAGCGAAACTCCATCTCAAAAATAAATAAATAAATAAATAAATAAATACATAAATAAATTTCAAAAATAAAGAAACGAATGTATGCATCTCCATTTTACAGATGAGAAAACCGGGCTCCCTGAACATAGAAAGTGCTAGTAAGTGCTAGTGAATCTCATCAGCATCATGAAGATCATGGCTATTGTTAGTGTAGTTCTCAGTATCTGGTAGAGCCTGTTTCAGGCCTGGCCCAGGGGAAGCCAGGTGGGGGATGAGGAGCAGAGGTGCAGTGAGTTAAGCACCAAGTTGTAACCCTCTATACTTTTGCCAGAAATTCTCTAAATCTCCCTAAATCTTGCTCACCTCTCAGTTTTGCCCCAGATTCTTAGGTGACTCCCCTCAGAGGACGCCTACTCACTCGCTAAGGTCCAGTTGCAAGACATCCTCCTCCAGGAAGCTTTCCCTGATACCCTCAACCTGGCTTGAGGAGCCCTTCTCTGGGATGTTCTCCGTTACAGAATTTCTCACCCTAGTCTGTGTCTTTTGCCCCCACCAGACTGGGAGCTCCCCAAGCGCAGGGATCTGGCCTGGTTCCTGAGCCCAGCCTCACTGGGGACATTTGGGATTGACTGTATGAACTGAAGACCAACACCCAGGCCAGGCTCAGTGGCTCTCGCCTGTAATCCCAGCACTGTGGGAGGCCGAGGCGGGAGGATCACTTGAGCCCAGGAGTTTGAGACCATCTTGGGCAACACTGAGACTGTCTCTAAAAGAAGAAGAAAAAAAATAAAAGATCAACTCCCGGATTCATGGCTGGCTGTCAGAGAAGGAGGAGGCAGTTCCCAGTTAGTTCCTCTGCGTCTCAAAGAATGACCAGAACGTTCTCACTCCAAGTCAAAAACACCCCATCTCTGTCCTAAGTATTTGCTACCACCGAGTGGAGGACCTTGGTCTTCCCCAGCAGGTGGGGTGGGGGCCCCTCACCAGGATTTCCGTGATGTCTGCGTCATCCGGATCCCACGGTAGGGTGGGGGAGGCAGGGGGCCCGGCCAGCGTGAGTTGGCCGCTGAGGTCTTCCACTGTGGAGTCTGTCCCCGTGGAGTCGGTGGGCTCCATGGCGGCCAGGTTGAGCAGTGACACATTGGTGCAGGCCGAGGACCGCTTGAGGTTCAGGCACCAGTGCATGGGCTGGTGGGACATCTGGGGCTCCACCCTGCAGAGGAGAAGCAGGCAGAAAGGTTGAGAAGCAGCTCCACGGTGTCTGGCCCCTCCTGCCTTCCTTTCTCCATACCTCACCCGCTGTGACTCCACTCTCACTGTATACAAGTTTCTCCCTTCTCTGTCCTCGCTGCCTGCTTTATTCTCCTTCCTTGCTGCCTACTTTCTTTTCTTTTCTTTCTTTCTTTCTTTTTTTTTTTGAGACAGAGTCTGACTCTGTTGTCCAGGTTGGAGTGCAGTTGCATGATCTTGGCTCACAGCAACCGCCGCCTCCCCGGTCCCAGTTCAAGCAATTCTCCTGCCTCAGCCTCCTGAGTAGCTGGGGTTATAGGCATGCGCCACCATGCCCAGCTAATTTTTGTATTTTTTGTAGAGATAGGGTTTCACCATGTTGGCCAGGCTGGTCTTGAACTCCTGAACTCACGATCCGCCTGCCTCAGCCTCCCAAAGTGCTGGGATTACAAGCGTGAGCCACCATGCCCAGCAACCACTACCTACTTTTTTCTTCTCCGTCCCCACTGCCTACTTTATCCTCCTTTCTCTGTCCCGGCCACCTACTTTCTTCTTCATTCACTAGCCTCCCTTCTCCTTCTTCCCTCCCCACTCCCCACATACCCAGGCTTTACCCAAAACTCTAAAAAGTAGAGTTTGCTAAGGATTGCACCCACTACAAGTAATGAAACAACTTCTTTCCCTTCTATTAAGACGTATCAAGTACTTGATGCCAACCAGAGAAGATAAATAATGGTTTAAACATTATAGGAAAAGATCCTTTAGAAAACTTACTACTGGGGTGTGTATAATTTTTCCTGCGCCACTGCTGTACTAAGATTTTACAACACAAACAAGAATACCTGTCAACTCGAAAGAATTTTCATTTTGACAAGAACACAAACATACCTATTGAAACCCATCCAATATCCAAATCCTCCTGTTTCCTCAGGAAACAGGAGGCTTTTTTCCTCCCTCCATTCATCCCCATTACCTTCATTCCTTTCTTTTTTTTTTTTTTTTTGAGACGGAGTTTCGCTCTGCCGCCCAGGCTGGAGTGCAGTGGCCGGATCTCAGCTCACTGCAAGCTCCGCCTCCCGGATTTACGCCCTTCTCCTGCCTCAGCCTCCCGAGTAGCTGGGACTACAGGCGCCTGCCACCTCGCCTGGCTAGTTTTTTGTATTTTTTAGTAGAGACGGGGTTTCACCATGTTAGCCAGGATGGTCTCGATCTTCTGACCTCGTGATCCGCCCGTCTCAGCCTCCCAAAGTGCTGGGATTACAGGCTTGAGCCACCGCGCCCGGCCACCTTCATTCCTTTCTACCTCCCTGCGACTTGATGTCTTCTTCACCGCTGCCCTCTTTCCTGCCCGCCACCTGCTGGCTTTTCCCCCTCCCCTTCCTCCAGTATTCACAGTCGGACTCCTGCTCTGTTGGAGGAAGTGCTGGGCTTTAGAACCATCCCTGACAGGATACAACAAACCCACCCGTGGAATGATACGGCCTTCTTTTTCTTCGGGATCCCCTTGGCCCGGCTGCTCACCCCCCGGGGAGCCTCTGGGACTAGCTGGGAGCAGCTCTCGACCCCCGTGGGGGTGTCCCCGGCTTCATGGATCTCTTTGGACTGCCAGATCGTCTTCACCACCACGCTCGCCATGGTGTGGGGGTCTGGCTCCCAGGGAGGGGCTCCTTCCTCTGAGACTTCCCACCTACTGTGACCACAGACCCTCAGGATCCACTGACCCCTCAGCCTGCCTCACAAAGGACCCAACCACTGGGCTCCAGTGAGCAGGGGACACGGGGTAGGGAGGGGTGCTGACCCAGGTCATTCCCCCAGTGTTCTCAGTGGACTCCTCCTGTGCGGGATTCTAGTTACATGCCCAGCGTGCCCCCTGTCTTCAGAGCTCCAGTGGATAGACTGATGCTAGCCCGTAACTTACAACGGGTTGGCCCACGGATTCTTGGGAGAGGTCCAACTTCCCTCTCCCTGAGACTAAGCGTGGGGTCACCCAGCCCTGTGCACTTGTACTTGATTCTTCATGGAGCTTCCTGGATTTGACAATTGGCTGGGGTCTGAGAGACTGTGGTCGAAGAGGGCTGAGATCCAGACCCTGACCTGGAGGGCATCATATTCTATGGTGCATTGGGGTGGGGGGAAAGGCAATGTACAGGTAGATCAATAAGAGAAAGCTAGGTGCGGTGGGCCTCGGGGTCAGGGTGGAAGGTGAGAGAGGAGAAGAAGGTGGAGAGTTGGGGCAGGAGAGAGGGTGGCATCCCTCTCCCCCGTTTATTTATTTATTATTTTCCTTAATTTTTTTTTTTTTTTTTTTTTTTTTTGAGACAGAGTCTCTCTCTGTCACCCAGGCTGGAGTTCAGTGGCTCAATCTCGGCTCATTGCAACCTCTGCCTCTCGGGTCTGACCGATTCTCCTGCCTCAGCCTCCCCAGTAGCTGGGACTACAGGTGTTGGCCACCATGTCCGGCTAATTCTTTCATTTTTAGTAGAGACAGGGTTTCACCATGTTGGCCAGGTTGGTCTCGAACTCCTGATCTCAAGTGGTCTACCCATCTCAGCCTCCCAAAGTGTGGGATTATAGGTGTGAGCCACCACGCTCGGCCATAATTTTTTTTTGTTTGTTTTTTTGAGATGGAGTCTCGCTCCGACACCCAGGCTGGAGTGCAGTGGTGTGATCTCGGCTCACTGCAACCTCTACCTCCCAGGTTCAAGCGATTCTCCTGCCTCAGCCTCCCAAGTAGCTGGGACTACCGGCGCCCGCCACCTCGCCCAGCTAGTTTTTTTGTATTTTTTAGTAGAGACGGGGTTTCACTGTGTTAGCCAGGATGGTCTTGATCTCCTGACCTCGTGATCCGCCCGTCTCGGCCTCCCAAAGTGCTGGGATTACAGGCTTGAGCCACCGCGCCTGGCCTGAGCCACCGCGCCCGGCCTTGTATTTTTTAGTAGAGACGGGGTTTCACCGTGTTAGCTGGATGGTCTTGATCTCCTGACCTCGTGATCTGCCCGCCTCGACCTCCCAAAGTGCTGGGATTACAGTCGTGAGCCACCCCGCCCGGCCAGTTCCAATCATGATACATGTGCCGTGGAAGCAAGCACTGCCCTGCTATTTAGGGACAAACTTTTCCTCTTCCTGGGTCCCTGGATGTCCCTCTTCACACTTCTCAAAAAGACTAGTTCAAACATCACTGCTAACAGACATTTTAAATGCCCTTATCCCCCGGGAGAAAGTACTTCTTCCTTGTCATGAATGGACTCCAGTTCTTGGAACGCTTTATGTATCTTTCTATAAAAAAGAACTCCTGGCCGGGCGGGGTGGCTCACGTCTGTAATCTCAGCACTTTGGGAGGCCGAGGCGGGCGGATCACCTGAGGTTGGGAGTACAAGACCAGCCTGGCCAACATAGTGAAACCCTGTCTCTACAAAAATAGAAAAATTAGGCGGGCATGATGACGGGTGCCTGTAATCCCAGCTACTCGGGAGGCTGAGGCAGAAGAATCGCTTCAACCTGGGAGGCAGAGGTTACAGTGAGCTGAGATTGAGCCACTGAACTCCAGCTTGGGCGACAGAGCGAGANCCATTGCACTCCAGCCCGGGCGACAGAGCGGGACTCCGTCCCCCCAAAAAAAAAAAAAGGCCGGGCGCGGTGGCTCACGCCTGTAATCCCAGCACTTTGGGAGGCCGAGGAGGGCGGATCATGAGGTCAGGAGATCGAGACCATCCTGGTTAACATGGTGAAACCCCGTCTCTACTAAAAATACAAAAACTTAGCCGGGCGTGGTGGCAGGCGCCTGTAGTCCCAGGTACTCGGGAGGCTGAGGCAGGAGAATGGCATGAACCCGGGAGGCGGAGGTTGCAGTGAGCCGAGATCGCGCCACTGCACTCCAGCCTGGGCGACAGAGGGAGACTCTGTTTCAGAAAACAAAACAAACTTCTTCAAGTCCTGGGATTAACACTTTTTCCTGTGTTTAATGGGGCTGCTTTATGTTCTTCAGGGGCAAACAGCACCCCCCCATATTAGAAATGGACTCTTCCAACAGCTGAGCAACGTCTGTCCTCCTGGAATCCAAAATGGACTTTCCCAGGTCCCATTCCTGGAAACCCAAATGGACGCATCCATTGAGCCTGGAAGGTGGGCTCTTCTCAACCTCCTTTCCATCGCCCAGGATTCAGAATGGCCATTCCAAAGGTCCCGGACACACCCCCAAGACTCATTCCAGGAATGCTTGGCTTCTGAGATTAGAAAAGGTTGATGGGGTGGTTTTGTTCCTAGAGGTGACAGAAATGGACTCTTCCAGTTCCCTTTGTCCCAAATTTCTCAATCGCCCGGGGCGTTGGGAGTTCTGGCCGTTTTGCCTTCCCCAAAGCTAGTTTACCGAAGAGTCTCTGGGGAGCTGGGGGTTGGGGATGGAGGCTGGGGCTGGGCCAAAGCAGGTTCACCCATTCCTTCAACAGATGTTGTTGAAAACTCTTCAACGCCAGGTCCCATTCTTGCCGGAAGGAGTTCCCAGTCTGGAGGAAAGAATCAATTTTGGTTTGATATCTGCTACAATGGAGGCTGCCCCAGAGACACTGTGGTTGGACAAAAAAAAAAAAAAAAGGGCAACATATATTGAAAAGTAAGCCAAGATATGGTTTACATTTATTTCTGCTTTTTGACTTACAAGCTGTGTGGCCCTGGGCAAGTCATTCACCCTCTCGACCTAAGGTTTAACCTCTGCTTAATGGGACTAGACTTGAATTACTGTTTTTCACTCTGAGATTCTAGGTCTCCTGACAACTCCAGTCCCGACACGTTGGTTGCAGAGAAGGGGGGAGGGGAGGAAGGCTTCCTAGAAGAGGATTTTAGCAGTCGGGGGTGACAGTGGATGGAGAAAGGGAACACTGAGACGCTTGCGCAGTAAACACCGCACGCTCTGTTGCCCCGCCCAACCCCTTCTCTGCAGCAGGGAATTGCAGGCGTCGCTCCACCTATCCCAGCCGAGCGGAGTGACACCCTCTCTCGTTTCTTCTCTACTGATCTTCGCCTTCCGCCCGCCCCACAGCCACCCAATAGAGAGCTGAAGTAGAACAGATCTCGCCAATCCGCGACGCCTGACAGGGAGTTCTACCCGTTCATTGGTCCCAGTCAATCTAAGTCCCGCCTCCTAGGCCCGTTTCCCGCCTTCCTTCACAACCCTCCCTCCCTCCTTGGAGAGCCGCTCGATCCAATCAGTGTTTGATCTGGCCGCGCGAAGGGGGCGGGTCCATGATGCGCAATCGAACCCCGCCCGTCTCTCGGGCAACGCCTCCTCCCCCCTCCCCAAACGGAAATAGCGGAACACTGGACCAATCGCAGGGTCGTGCCTTTGCTTAGCGGCCAATGAGAGAGGAAGTGGGGAGAAACGCGAGTGTGAGCGGCAGGAGCCCAAACCAATGGGAGGCTCAGAGCTCCGGACGGCGGGCGGAGGGGAGGGGCAGGGGGCGGTGCCACGGCCTGCCCACCCGCCCGCCCGCCAGCCAGCCCTCCCCACGGCCGGCTCGGCTCTTCGGCGCTGCCTGGGGTACTTTCCGCCCGGTCCCCCCTTGCCAGCCCCCGCTGCTGTGTGCCCTGTCCGGCCAGGCCTGGAGCCGACACCACCGTCATCATGCCGGCCGTGTCCAAGGGCGATGGGATGCGGGGGCTCGCTGTGTTCATCTCCGACATCCGGAACTGTGAGCGCGCGGCCGGGGGACACTGGAGACGCGGGGAGGGGGGAGCGTGAAATTGAGGGGTTTGGGGGTCATAGAGGGACCCGGGGGATCAAAAGCTCTACGGTCGTAGAAAGAGAGCATAGATGGGCCCCGGGAGGAACTTTAGGGTGGGGGGCAGTCAGGGGCTTGGGGTGTCATAGAGTGCCTCTTGAGGTGACGACACGGAGTAGCTAGAGGGGTCCGGGAGGGCTTGAAAGGGGAGGAGGACAGTGAGGTCCCGGGGATGGGAGCATAGAGGTGTCCCCTGGGAAAGACTGAAAAGCTGGGGGATCGTACAAACGATGGGGTTAGAGTGATTCCTAATGTAGAGAAGAAGGGAAAGAAGTACATAGTGGGGGTGCCCTGTGGAGCGATGGAATGGGAGGAAGCCAGAGGGGACCTAGAGGAAGTGGAATGCCGGAAGCCTAATGGAGCAGGGCTTGAGGGCCTGGGATAGGGGGTGTTATACAGGGGAAAGGGGTTAGATAGGTCACCGAGGCTCCTGGCCAGTGGTATAGAGGAGGCCTGAGAGTGGGTGAAAGTCCACGAGTTTGGGGCCGGGAGATGATGGGAGGGGGAGACTATAAGGACACCCTGGTGAGGGATAGAGGGGCTTCAGGGTGGGAGATTGCTTAGAAGATATGGAAGGCAGTGGGGAGGGGGCTGGAGGGGCAGCTAAGGGGAAAGGAGGGACCCAAGGAACACAGAGGAAAAGAGCTGCTGGTGGAAGGTCTTGGGAGAACCTGTGACAGGGAACGGGGGCCTGGAAAGGAGAGGACGTTAGAGTGGGGGGTTGGGGGAAGGGCAGAAGAAGGAGCGCCCAGACCTCAAGGAAGGCGTTGGGTTCTGAAGTGCTTGAGGGGTAGAGATCTGGAAAACTGGGGATAGGGGAAGTCTAATCCCAGAGAGAGGTCAGGGGTCAGGCAGCAGGACAGGCAGGGATCTGAGCCCTTTTCTGTTTGACCACAGTAATATGGGGACAGTGGTCTCTGCTAGGAAGAGTTGTCGTGACAATGGGAAGCCTGGCGGCAAGTCAGCTCTCAACTCCTGGGAATGGCTGTTGAAGATTGGAGCTGCCAGGAGTCTTCAGAGGCTGGATCCGCATGGGCTCTGGGGTCAGCCAGACTTTGGTTGGCGTTTGAGCACTGCCACTCCCTAGCTGTGTGACCTTGAATGAGGGACTTCACCTCTTGGTTTCCTCATCTGTCAAGAGACACTGCTGATTGTATCTTCCTGAGGGGCTTGTGACAATGCCCGTGAGTCAGGCCTTTCACGAGTTCCAGGCCCCAGATGGAACTTGGCTCTTGTTTTTCCTCCATTGGCTCTGAACAGCAGCTCTGTAAAGTACCCAGTGATTGCTGTAAAGTACCCAGTAATTGCTGTAAAGTACCCAGTGATTGTTGTTGTTTTAGAATGTAACTGTTATGGAAGGATCTGGCATGTAGTAGGTGCTCAGGGAACAGGAGGGTGGAAACGGTTGGGTATCAGTTGAAGGAGAAATGATCACTTGTTATGACAAGGGGCGGAGTGATGGGGGTTGTGGAGTAGCTGGGGGCCACTATTAGCAGATATGCGCTGCCTCTGTTACCCACCAGCAATGTGAATCCCTAGGAGTCATTTAACCTCTTTCAGGACGTCTTCTTGTCTGCAAACTTCATAACAGCGTCTTGCCTCTGAAGGCTCATTTATTCATTCATTCACTTGACAAATACTTTTTGATCGCTCTAGTGTTGTCCAGGCCCTGTTCTAGGCGCTGGGATGACAATAATGAACAGAAACTCCTGTTCTTGCCAGGTGCGGTGGCTCACGCCTTTAATCCCAGCACTTTGGGAGGCCGAGGCAGGCGGATCACCTGAGGTCAGGAGTTCAAGACCAACCTGGCCAACATGGTGAAACTCCATCTCTACTAAAAATACAAGGATTAGCCAGGTGTGGTGGCAGGCGCCTGTACTCCCAGCTACTCGGGAGGCTGAGGCAGGAGAATCGCTTGAACCAGGGAGGCGGAGGTTGCAGTGAGCCGAGATCACACCATTGCACTCCAGGCTGGGCAACAAGAGTGAAACTCCATCTCCAAAAATAAAAAAAAGAAAAAGAGACTCCTGCTCTTGGGAGCTCCCTTCCCGGAGGAAGACAGAACATATGCACAGGGAACACCCTGAGATACAACCTCAGGACCTGACTGGTGCTGTGAAGAAAAATAAAGAGGAAATGAGCAGGAGAGGGACTAGGATTGAGAGGGTACTCAGTAGGCCTCGTGGAGGAAGTCATATCTGAGTGGAGCAAGCCCTTTGGATTTTGGAGGAAAGGGGTCCTGGCACGGGGAGGTGCGTTCAAAGTTCCTGAGATTGTCGCATGCTTGACATGTGTTCAAGTGAGAGGGAGAAGGTCAGTGTGGCTGGAGCTGAGGGAGTGAGGGGTAGAGAGGGCGGGAGTGGAGAAGAGTGGGAACAGGATCCGGAAAGGCTTTCTGGGCCATGGTGATCACTTTGGCCTTTGTCTGCGTGAGAATATTTTGAGCAGAGGAGGGACGTGACCGATTGATGTTTTAAAATAATTCCTCTGGCTGCTGTGAGAACAGATTTTAGAGGTAGCCGTGGAAGCAGGGAACCAAATTAGGAGGATGTTGCAGGCCTCTGGGTGAGAGATAGTGCTGGCTTAACGGGGTGAGAAGGGACTGGTGAGAAGTGGGTTGGTGATACATTTTTTTTTTTTTCTGAGACAGTCTCTGTTGTCCAGGTTGGAGTGCAGTGGCATCATCATAGCTCACTGCAACCTCCACCTCCCAGGTTCAAGCAATTCTCCTGCCTCAGCCTCCCCAGTAGCTGGGATTACAGGCACCCACCACCACACCTGGCTAATTTTTGTATTTTTAGTAGACACGGGGTTTCACCACGTAGGCCAGGCTGGTCTCGAACTCCGGACCTCAAGTGATCTACCCTCCTTGGCCTCCCAAAGTGCTGGGATTATAGGCGTGAGCCACTGCACCCAGCCTGGGATACAATTTGAAGGAAAAACTGTCAGGATTTGCAAAGGGATCTGATGATGGGGGTTGGGGAAGGAAAGAGATCATCCCGTCACTGCAGGACCTCAGAGAGGAGCCAGAGGACAGAGGGGAGATGCAGGCTTGGGGCACTGGAAGTAATATAGCTGCAGGAATTCGGACTGGAGAATCAGAGGCCTTTTCTTTTTTATTTTATTTTATTTTATTTTATTTTATTTTATTTTATTTTATTTCTTTTGAGACGGAGTTTCGCTCTGTCGCCCAGGCTGGAGTGCAGTGGCCGGATCTCAGCTCACTGCAAGCTCCGCCTCCCGGGTTTTACGCCATTCTCCTGCCTCAGCCTCCCGAGTAGCTGGGACTACAGGCGCCCTCCACCTCGCCCGGCTAGTTTTTTGTATTTTAAGTAGAGACGGGGTTTCACCATGTTAGCCAAGATGGTCTCCATCTCCTGACCTCGTGATCCGCCCATCTCGGCCTCCCAAAGTGCTGAGATTACAGGCTTGAGCCACCGCGCCCGTCCCAGAGGCCTTTTCTTAGCAAGCGTATGTTGAACGGCTCATATGTCTTAAGAATTGTGCTGAATGCTGGGGACGTTGGTGAATAGGACAGAC
This sequence comes from Rhinopithecus bieti, assembly GCF_001698545.2. Classification (NCBI taxonomy): domain Eukaryota; kingdom Metazoa; phylum Chordata; class Mammalia; order Primates; family Cercopithecidae; genus Rhinopithecus; species Rhinopithecus bieti. The sequence goes on along the minus strand of NW_016807449.1, from coordinate 1,976,373 downwards.
TTGTCCACCCCCCCATGAAGCTCCCAGCCCCGCGGGGGAGAAGGTGCAACATACAAATTGCAATTGTCCTTCGCGCTGATACCCAGACACGGTTGTTCACGGCAACATTATTCATGATAGCCGGAAAACGGAAACGGGCCAAATGCCCGTCAACTGAGAAATAAACAAAATGTGGTCTATGTAATGGAATATTACCGGGCCATAAAAAATAATGACGTCGCCCGTAATCCCAGCACTTTGGGAGGCCGAGACGGGCGGATCACGAGGTCAGGAGATCCAGACCATCCTGGCTGACACGGTGAAACCCCGTCTCTACTAAAAAAAAATATAGGCCGGGCGCGGTGGCTCAAGCCTGTAATCCCAGCACTTTGGGAGGCCGAGACGGGTGGATCGCGAGGTCAGGAGATCGAGACCAACCTAGCTAACACGGTGAAACCCTGTCTCTACTAAAAAATACAAAAAACTAGCCGGGCGAGTTGGCGGGCGCCTGTAGTCCCAGCTACTTGGGAGGCTGAGGCAGGAGAATGGCTTAAACCCGGGAGGCAGAGCTTGCAGTGAGCTGAAATCCGGCCACTGCACTCCAGCCTGGGCGACAGAGCGAGACTCCGTCTCAAAAAAAAAAATAAATAAAATAAAATAAATAAAAAACTAGCCGGGCGTGGTGGCGGGCGCCTGTAGTCCCAGCTACTCCGGAGGCTGAGGCAGGAGAATGGCGTAAACCTGGGAGGTGGAGGTTGCAGTGAGCTGGGATCTGGCCACTGCACTCCAGCCCGGGTGACAGAGTAAGACTCCGTCTCAAAAAAAAAATAAAAAATAATAATAATAATGACGTCCTGCTACATGTTGCCACAGGGATAGACCTTGAAAACATGACACCAAGTGAAAGAAGCCAGACACAGGAGGTCACGTGTCATATGATTCCATGTAGATGGACTATCTAGAATTGGCAAATCCATGGAGACAGAAAGGAGATTAGTGCTTGCCTAGAGTAGAGGGCTAGTGGGATGCGGAGTGACTGCTTATGAATGCAGAGGTTCTTTTTTTATTTTTTGAGACGAGGTCTCACTCTGTCGTCCAGGCTGGCGTGCAATGGGGTGATCTTGGCTCACTGCAACCTCCGCCTCCCAGGTTCAGGCGATTCTTCTGCCTCAGCCTCCTGAGTAGCTGGGATTACAGATGTGCGCCACCACACCGGGCTAATTTTTGTATTTTTAGTAGAGACAGGGTTTTTCCATGTTGGTCAGGATGGTCTCGAACTCCCGACCTCAGGTGATCCACTACCCCAGCCTTCCAAAGTGCTAGGATTACAGGTGTGAGCCACTGTGCCCAGCAGAATTCAGAGCTTCTTTTGGGTTCATGAAAAAGCCTATAGCCAGATGCAGTGGCACATGCTTGTAGTCCCAGCTACTTGGGAAGCTGAGGTAGGAGGATCATTTGAACCCAGGAGTTTGAATCCAGCCCAGGTCACATGGTGAAACCTCATCTCTTAAAAAAAAAAAAGAAAAGAAATGTTCTGGAATTAGATAGTAGTAATGGTTGCACAACATCATGAATGTACTAAAGAACACTGAATTGTTCACTGTAAAAGGGTGTTTTATGGTATGTGAATTGTATCTGTCTCTCTTTTTTTTTTTTTGAGACAGAGTCTCATTCTGTCGCCCAGGCTGGAATGCAGTGGTACGATCTCGGCTCACTGCAACCTCTGCCTCTGGCCCAGGTTCAAGTGATTCTCCTGCCTCAGCCTCCCGAGTAGCCGGGATTATAGGCGCCCACCACTATGCCCGGCTAATTTTTGTATTTTTAGTAGAGACGGGGTTTCACCATATTGGCCAGGCTGGTCTCGAACTCCTGACCTAAAGTGATCGGCCTGCTTCGGCCTCCCAAAGTGCTGGGATTACAGGTGTGAGCCACCACGCCCGGCCGTATCTCGATTTTTTTTTTTTTTTTTAAAGGGGGAAAGAATTTGCAGCTGTCCTAAGTCCAGTGAGGAAGAGGGCCATGGTGTTGAGAAAATGGGGACTCTCTGTGTGGTCGGCAAGCTCTGGCTTGGCTTTGCTTCACGAGAGACCCTTGGAGCTGTGTGGGCAGGAAGTGGGGGAGTTACCTAGGCTGAGGGCAGTGCAGAAGAGCTGTGAAGGCAGAGATGGGGCATGTGCAAAGATCCTAAACTTCCGGGAGCCATGGCGGGCATCTCTAGTCCCAGCTACTCAGGAGGTGGAGGCAGAAGGATTGCTTGAGGCCGGAAGTTTGAAACCAGCCTTGGCAACATAGCAAGACCCCGTCTCTTTTTTTTTGTTTGTTTATTTTGAGACAGAGTCTGGTTCTGTCATCCAGGCTGGAGTACAGTGGTGCGATCTCAGCTCGCTGCAACCTTTGCCTCCTGGGTTCAAGCTATCCTCCCACCTCAGCCTCCCAAGTAGCTGGGACTACAGGCACATGCCATCACGCCCAGCTATTTTTTTTATTTTTTTATTTTTTATTTTTTTTTGAGACGGAGTCTCGCTCTGTCGCCCAGGCTGGAGTGCAGTCGCCCAGGCTGGAGTGCAGTCGCTGGATCGCAGCTCACTGCAAGCTCCGCCTCCCGGGTTTACGCCATTCTCCTGCCTCAGCCTCCCAAGTAGCTGGGACTACTGGTGCCTGCCACCTTGCCCGGCTAGTTTTTTGTATTTTTTAGTAGAGAGGGGGTTTCACCGTGTTAGCCAGGATGGTCTTGATCTCCTGACCTCGTGATCCGCCTGTCTCGGCCTCCCAAAGTGCTGGGATTACAGGCTTGAGCC
>NW_016807449.1:1954200-1972263 GCF_001698545.2 Rhinopithecus bieti | reverse complement strand
TTTTTTTTTTTTTTTTTTTTGAGACGGACTCTCGCTCTGTCGCCCAGGCTGGAGTGCGGTGGTGCAATCTGAGCTCACTGCAAGCTCCGCCTCCCGGGTTCACAGAGATGGATTTTTACTATGTTGCCCAGGCTGGTCTCAAATGCCTGGACTCAAGTGATCTGCCTACCTTGGCCTCCCAAAGTGCTGAGATTACAGGAGTGAGCCACAGTGCCTGGTCCCCTTCTCTATTTTCAAGAATTCTTTCTGGAAACAAAAAAAGGCCCTGATGCCCCAGCGAGACCCTGAGAAAAGGGCCGTGTGGCTGGTTCAGAGAGGGATGGGCTCTGACACTGGGGAGTGGGCAGAGGCTAGGTCCGTGTTTGTCCTGAGAGCGCTGGCGAAGGTTTCAAGCAGGGAAGAGAAGTGGGGAGGGATGTGGGGGAGAAGGTGAGGAGAGGCCAGGCTCAGAGTGGAGCAGAGGAAAGAGTGGAGCCAGCCTGCAGGAGGATCTGAAGGGCACAGTGGGACTAGGGGGGAAGGGTCTAGAAGGTGAAAGGCAGGCTCTCAGGAGGGCAGGGAGGGTAAATTCTGCAGATAAGGAGGGAGAGAGGTTGAGGCTGGGCCCAGCCTGAGGGCGTGTTCTGTCCGCCTGTCTGCAGCAGGAATACAGCAGAAGTCTTATCTGACAGGGAGCAAGGGCTGGTACTACCTCCTATCTAGGCAGAGTCTGGTTGGAGGGGGTCTTAGGAGAGTTGGGTGAGTGAGCCAATGGGAGTGGGGTGCTGGCTGCTCACTGCCCTGAGCTCTTCCACCAGAGCACATCCCACTCCAAATGGTGATCCACTGCAGTGGTGACATCGAGCCCAGGCCCTGGAGCCCAGGCCCTAGGTCTGACTCCTCCCTGGGTTCCCAGCTTTGTCCTCTTTAGGTTCTAGCCCATGGGAGGCCTCAGGAGATGATTGCCAGTTGAATGAATGAATGAATGCATGAATGAATGAATGAATGATGGAATGATGGAACCAGTTTTTCTTGAGTTCCAGCTGGGTGCCAGGCACTGTTCTAGGTGATGGGGCTACAGCAGTGAGCACAAGTCCCTGCCCTAGGACGCTTAGATTCTAGAGGGGATATGGGCCACTACACAGGTGAATATTTCGGGGGCCAGACAGGTGGGAGTAGGTGTTGGTACAAAATGAGGCAAGGAAAGGGCCTGGGGATGTTCAGGATGATGCTCTTATATAGGCTGGTCAGAGAGTGTCGCTGGAAAGGTGGCGTTGAAGCAGATAATCTAATTAAGTGGGGGACAGTGCATGCATGGCTCTGGAGGAGAGAGCTGCCTGTGCAAAGGCCCTGAGGCAGGATTGTGCTTGGAGTGCAGCAGGGACTTAGAAAAGGAGGAGGAGAGGGTGGCTCCTGCCTTGGCGAGAGAAGACAGGAGATCCAGCCAGAGAGGGAACAGGGTAGATGGTGCAGGCCCTTGTGGGCTGCAGTGAGGACTTTACTTTTACTTTGAGCCTGCTGGGAGCCATGGAAGGGTTTGGAGGAGAAAAAGTGCTAGGGTCTGACTCAGGTTTTCACACGATCCCTCTGGCTTCTGTGGAGAGCACAGAAAGTCAAACATTTCAATTTGGTGTCCCTTAAGAACGGGACAGATGCAGGCCTGAGCCCCAGCCCCACCTGTTTCCAGCTGGATATTGTGTGATGGCTTTGGTACACAAATCCGCATTCAACACCTCCCTTGTGTCAGGCTGCCCTGGGCCCTGGGAACACTGTGGGGACTGAAGCAGCCGTACACCCCTGGCCTCATGGCACTGGTGTTCCGATCCAGGAGGAAATGAACATGCAAACCCTTACTATGTAAGGGGGAACTCAGGCAGGGTCCTGGTGGCCCGAATAGTTCGCCCGGCTGAGCAGGGGGACTGAGCAGGAGAATGAGAGGGTTTGATTTTGTTATTTAAGGAAAATATATTTTCATCACTCAGGAATAGTGATGACCTTGAGAATATGAGTGGTGTAACCCAGCACCGAAATGCAAGCCATATATATGTTGAAATTTTCTTTTTTTTTTCCTTTTTTTGAGACAGAGTCTTGCTCTGTCCACACCTGGCATATGTTGAAATTTTCTTGCCACATTACAAAAGCAAAACAGGGGCCGTGCGCGGTGGCTCACGCCTGTAATCCCAGCACTTCGGGAGGCCGAGGCCGGTGGATCACGGCGTCAGGAATTTGAGACCAGCCTGGCCAACATGGTGAAACTCTGTCTCTACTAAAAATACACAAATTAGCTGGGCCTGGTGGCACGCCTGTAGTAGTCCTAGCCACTTGGAAGGCTGAGGCAGGAGAAATGCTTGAACCCAGGAGGCGGAGGTTGCAGTGAGCCGAGATTGTGCACTGCACTCCAGCCTGGGTGACAGAGCGAGACTCTGTCTCAAAAAAAAAAAGGCAAAACAGGCTGAGCATGGCAGCTCACGCCTATAATCCCTGCACTTTGTGGGGACGAGGTAGGCAGGTCAGTTGAGCTCCAGAGTTTGAGAACAGCCTGGGCAACAAGATCCCATCTCCCCCCGCAAAAAAAATCTTTTAAAATTAGCCAAGCATGGTGGCATGCAGCTGTATTCCTAGCTTCTTGGGAGGCTGAGATGGGAGGATCGCTTGAGCCCGGGAGGTCGAGGCTGCAATGAGGCAAGACCACACCACTGCACTCCAGCCTGGACAACAGAGCAAGACCCTATCTCCATACATTTTTTTTTTTTTTTTTTTGAGATAGAGTCTCAGTCTGTCGCCGGTGCTGGCGTGCGCTGGCCGGATCTGGGCTCACTGGAAGCTCCGCCTCCCGGGTTCACTCCATTCTCCTGCCTCAGCCTCCCGAGTAGCTGGGACTACAGGCGCCCGCCACCTCGCCCCGGCTAGTTTTTTGTATTTTTTAGTAGAGACGGGGTTTCACAGTGTCAGCCAGGATGGTCTCGATCTCCTGACCTCGTGATGCGCCCGTCTCGGCCTCCCAAAGTGCTGGGATTACAGGCTTGAGCCACCGCGCCCGGCCACATTTTTTTAAAAAGCAAACCAACCAGTGAAATTCATTTTAATATCTTTTCTTTACCCTAGTATATCCAAAATATTATTTCAATGTGTTATCAGTGTTTTTTGAGATGGAGTCTTGCTGTATGGCCCAGGCTGAGTGCAGTGTCAGGATCTCAGCTCACTGCAACCTCTACCTCGCAGGTTCAAGCAATTCTTCTGCCTCCTTCTCCCTAGTAGCTGGGACTACAGGCGTGTACCACCACGCCCAGCTAATTTTTGTATTTTTAGTAGATACGAGATTTCGCTATGTTGGCCAGGCTGGTCTCAAACTCCTGACCTCAAGTGATCCACCTGCCTTAGCCTCCCGAAGTGCTGGGATTACAGGTGTGAGCCACCGTGCCTGGCCGAGATGGGGTCTTGCTGTATTACCCAGACTGGTCTCAGATTCCTGGGCTCAAGCAATCTGCCTGCCTCAGCCTCCCAAAGTGCTGGGATTACAGGCAGGAGGCATTGCACCCAGCCTCCAGAAGGCTTTCTGAGGATTCAGAGCTGTTGGGGCTTGTACAAGAAGCACATCAGGTCTCGGGCTCAGTAGAGAAAATGGCCTTGGTCTAGAAGGCTCTGAAGGCCTTTGTGGTGAGATGCTGGGTAAGGCCTGTGTTACCTTCATAAATGCACATTAGTCCCTCCAGGGCAGGGCCCAGGTTTGACAGGATGCCTTTGGTGGTAGTAACAGACCCGCCCTGATCTGGGGCTTACATGTTTAGGGAAGGCGTTATCTCCCCTAACCAGAAGCCCTAAGGTAAGACAGCTCCCTGGTACCGTCAGCACTTCCCTTGACTCTGCCTTACTCTGCCTGGAGCAAGATGTTGGCCGCCTTTGCACCCAGACACCCCTCATGGCAACAGCTACTGGACACGGAGCAAGGCCGGCATCTCCCATGGCCCCCCAGCACCTCAGGAAACTCAGGAGAGGTTACATGGGCTGGCCCTACCTGCTGTGCTGGTCTCCAGCTCCCCCCGCCGCCCGCTCCCCACACCGTCCGCATTCCTGACTCTGCCTTTCATCACCGTGAGCTTTCAAGCTTTCTGACCGCCTGCCTTGCCTCATGCTGTCCTACCTCCAGGCCATTGCACCTGCTGGTCCTCCTGCCTGGAGCGCGCCTCCCCGTGTTTCTGCCTGGTCCATTTCAGCCTCATCTTTTGATCCTCAGATCCCAGCAGCTGTGTACAGAGAAGCCTTCCCCACCGTTCTCATTCTAGCCTCTCAGCCCCGAAATGCGTGTGCCTCTTTCAGAATACTTGCCACTGTCCCTGTCTGCCACCACTCCAATCCAGGGATGCCTCGAGAGCAGGGTAGATGTGACTCATCCTTAAGCCTGGCCCCAGAAATCCCATTGTGAATGAGAGAATCCCCTTAAAACTCCCTCTCAGGCTTGCTTGCCTCCTGTGACGGTGAGCTCATTCCCCCTGTTGCTGGCCCTGAGTGCCGGATTGTCCTTTCCATGATCCTGGTCTGTCAGAGCTGCCTCGGCCCTTTCCCCAGGCGCCACCCCAGTAGCACCCATACCGTGTCCCTGGGCTCCCTGGCCATCGCGGGCCTTTAGATCTTTTCAGAGCTGGGCCTCTGCCAGAGCCCTCCCTTTAGGGCCACAACTGCTCCTCTTTTGAGGACCGAGAGCTTTTCTTTTCTCTCTGAATTCTTTTTTTTTTTTTTTTAATAGCAAATTATACCAGTTATGCAGAAGATAGCATCAAATAGATGTGGACAATTTAAAGCCTATTTAAAGGCTGGGCGCAGTGGCTCATGCCTATAATCCTAGCACTTTACTTTGGGAGGCTGAGGCGAGTGGATCACTTGAGGTCAGAAGTTCGAAACCAGCCTGGTCAACATGGTGAAATCCTGTCTCTATTAAAATATGAAAAAAAAAAGAATAGCCGGGTGTGGTGGTGGGTGCCTGTAATCCCAGCTAGTCGGGAGGCTGAGGCAGGAGAATTGCTTGAACCTGGGAGGTGGAGGTTGCAGTGAGCTGATATGGTGCCATTGCACTCCAGCTTGGGTGACAGAGCAAGACTCTGTCTCAAGAAAAAAAGTAAAAATAAAGCCTATTTAAAGAAAAACAAATATATATATATGCATATTTGTATATATATAAATACATTTTAAATACAATTTAAATAATACTTTAAAAAGAGATTTCTGGCCAGGTGCAGTGGCTCACGCCTGTAATCCCAGCACTTTGGGAGGCCGAGGCGGGCAGATTACGAGGTCAGGAGATCAAGACCATCCTGGCTAACATGGTGAAACCCCGTGTCTACTAAATATACAGAAAATTAGCCAGGCGTGGTGGCGGGCGCCTGTAGTCCCAGCCACTTAGGAGGCTGAGGCAGGAGAATGGCATGAACCTGGGAGGCGGAGGTTGCAGTGAGCTGAGATCATGCCACTGTACTCCAGCCTGAACGACAGAGTGAGACTCTGTCTCAAGAAAAAAAAAAAAAAAGAGATTTCCTGGCAGTTAGCGGTAACCCATGCCTATAATCCTAGCGCTTTGGGAGGCTGAGGTGGGCAGAGGAGTTGAGGCCACCCTGGGCAACATGGCAAAACCCTATCTCTACAAAAAATAGAAAACAAAATTAGCTGAGTGTGGTGGCGCACCTCACAGTCCCAGCTACCTGGGAGGCTGAGATGGGAGGATCACTTGAGCCCAAGGGGCCAAGATTGCAGTGAGCTGAGATCACACCATTGCATTCCAACCTGAGTGAAAGAGTGAGACCCCGTCTCAAAAAAAAGAGAGAAATCTATATATGATACATATAATAATACATATTTCTTTAAATGAATAATTATTTAAAGAAATGCATAAATATAAATATATAAGTATATGTGATATTTCTTTAAATTTAAAGAATACATATACATGCACATATTTGTGTATGTATTTAAATCATTTTAAGTACAATTGAATGAATACACTCATGTATTACTTAACGATGGGGATATGTTCTGAGAAGTGCATCGTTAGGTGGTTTTGTTGTGGTGTGAACATCCTGGAGTGTGCTTACACAAATGGAGATGCTATAGTCTTCCACTCACGGAGGCTCTCTGGCACAGCTTGTGGCTGCTGGGCTATAGACCTGCACAGTGGCCAGGCGCAGTGGCTCACGCCTGTAATTCCAGCACTTTGGAAGGCTGAGGCGGGCAGATCAGTTGAGGTCAGGAGTTTGAGACCAGCCTGTCCAACGTGGTGAAACCTCATCTCTACTAAAAATACACCAATTAGCTGGGTGTGGTGGCGCATGCATGTAATCCCAGCTACTCGGGAGGCTGAGGCAGGAGAATCACTTGAACCCGGGAGGCGGAGGTTGCAGTGAGCTGAGATCATGCCATTGCTCTCCAGCCTGGGCGACAAGAGTGAAACTCTGTCTCAGAATAAAACAAGAAAACCTGCACAGCTTGGTACTGTCCTGTAGGCAACCGTGACACAGTAAGTATTTGTGCATCCAAACATAGAAAAGGTACAGTGGAAATAAGGTATTAGAATCGTATGGAACCACTGCAGTGTGTGCGATTTGTTGATGACTGAAATGTTGATATGCGGGGACTGTAATGAAATAATACATATTGTTTAAATTAAGTAATACATATATATTTAAATAACATATTCTTTAAATATATGTATACTCTTTATATATACTATATTTATGGTATACATATGTATATATACATATTTATGACAAAACCATATATATGTAGGCTGGGCATGGTGGCTCATACCTGTAATCCCAGCACTTTGGGAGGCTGAGGCAGGTGGATCACTTGAAGTTAGAAGTTCAAGATCAGCCTGGGCAACATAGTAAGACCTCATCTCTACAACCAAAAAATAATTAGGGCTGGGCGCAGTGGCTCGTGCCTGTTGTAATCCCAGCGCTTTGGGAGGCCGAGGTGGGTGGATCACAAGGTCAGGAGATCGAGACCATCCTGGCTAACACGGTGAAACCTCGTCTCTACTAAAAATACAAAAAATTAGCCGGGATGGTGGCGGGCGCCTGTAGTCCCAGCAACTGGGGAGGCTGAGGCAGAAGAATTGCTTGAACCTGAGAGGCAGAGGTTGCAGTAAGCTGAGATTGCGCCACTGCACTCCAGTCTGGGTGACAGAGCAAGACTCCATCTCAAAAAAAAAAAAAATTATTTGAATGTGGTGTTATGCATCTGTATATTCGGAGGCTGAAGCATGAGAATCACTGAACCCAGGAGGCAGAGGTTGAAGTGAGCCGAGATCACACCGCTGCACTCCAGCCTGGGCTACCAAAAAAAAAAAAGAGAGAGAGAAACAGGCAAAATTAATTTTAATAATATGTCTATATAACGCGGTACACCCAAATTATTATTTCAGCATGTGATCAATGTTTTATAATTTATATTATCTTATTCTGTTGACACACAGGTTCTCACCTTGTTGTCCAGGCTGGTCTCCAACTCCTGGGCTCAAGCCATCCTCCTGCCTTGGCCTCCCAAAGTGCTGGGATTACAGGCATGAGCCAGTGCACCTAGCCCCTATAATTTTTACTGAACTATTTTACATTTTTTCTCCACACTGTCTTCTAAATCCCATGTATGTTTGCTGTTGACAGCACCTCTCGGTTTGGAACGGCCACATTTCAGGGTCTCAGGAGCCACTAGCTGGCAACTGCTATATTGTATGGTACAGTGCTAGGGTCCCCTTAGTACTGATGAGGAGATAACTAATCAGAGGGGCTTCCTGGCGGAGGTGACATCTGAAGTGAGGCTTATGGGAGCTTCCATAGAAGTTGGGAGCAGGGGACAAGACAGGATTTCTAGAGCGAAGGATGGCACATATACTTGCTTTCTCAGCCATTGATTCATTCATTGAATGCACACCTCACCCTGCTGGAGACTACGCCCTGAAGAATGTGGGTCAGAGCAGATCTCTGCCCCTTAGATAACTAGACATTTATAGAGCACCTGCTGTATGCAGGGCACTGTTCTAGGAGCTCCCTCCTGATGCTTATACTCTGAAGTGGGAGGAAGTTCGACAGTGGGGAGAAATAAAATTGTGACATGGTGAAATGTGCCAGGGAGGACTTTTTGAAAAATAACTCTTTAAGCAGAATAATAAAGAATTGACTTTAAGGAAGTGAAACAGAACGGCCTTTCAGAGGTGGCAGGAGCCAAAACCCAAATGACGGGAAGATGATGGGAGGGGTGGCCCGGGGAAGAGGGCACAGCTTGTGTGAAGGTCCTTGAGGCAGGAGGACATGCGTGTTCCCAGAGCAGAATGGAGGCCAGGGGACCTGGATGGACCGTAGGGGTCTGAGGGGTGACACTGGCAGGGTGGCTGTGACAGGGGCAGAGGGCTTGGTGGGCCATGGGGTGGAGCATCCCCAGCTGGCATCCCGGAGCCCAGGATATGGAAACACAAGGGAGGCAGGGAGGCCAGAGGGGAGGCTGCTTCACTGAGCCTGGCGAGCGAGCATGGGGTCTGGATGAAGTCGTCACCTTGGAGGTGCTCAGGACATGTTCTGAAGGTCAAGTTAAGAGGAGGAGGCAGCCAGGCACAGTGACTTACACCTGTAATCCCAGCATTTTGGGAGGCTGAGGTTGGAGGATCGCTGGATCCCAGGAGTTTGAGGTTACAGTGAGCTATGATTGTACCACTGCACTGCAGCCTGAGCGATAGACTAAGACCCTGTCTCAAAAATAAATAAATAAAAAGGATGAGGCAGTAGCCCGATTGGCGTGAGGATGTCCAGGTTCTGTTTGGAGGAGCAGAGTGAGCAGTGGAATCTGTCAAGGAAGGAATGAAGTCTGGGGTGAGTGGAACAGGGACAGGAGAAGCAGAGAGGGTGGCCGAGAGCATCCAGTCAGATTGTGCTCCAAAGCAGGTGCTGTAGGGCATTGAGGAACATGGAGGAAGCAGAGACCTGGCCTGTAGGATCAGGGAAGGCTTTCTGTACTTATTCCATTAGCAGGTCCTGTCAGAGGTGTAGGAATGTCCCAGACAAACTGGGGAGAGGTTGGCAGCCAGGGGACAGGAGGCAGTGGGGACAGGCCATGCGAGAGAGGACGAAGCCATGGCTGTGGGGACAAAGGGAGTGAGGACAGCACCCAAGAGTCTGACCTGGTGACTGGGTGGACAGCGGGACCTTCATGGGATTGAGAACTGGGAGAGGAGGCAGTGAGCTCAGTGGTAGGGGTGAGCATCCTGGGGCCAGCCGAGCTCTTTATTCATTCATTCATTCATCACATGTTCATCGCGTATGGGGAGTGGGGCTAGGAGCTCTCAGGGAGCATGTGCAGGGCCCTGAGGAGCCCCACAGATCAGGGGCCGCAGTGGGAGGAGGAAGGAGAGAGGAAGTCAGGGACAGCCCAGGGGTGTGTGCTCTGTGCCGTGGGCCTCAGCCAGCGGTGGTTCTTCCCTCTTTGAAGCTCCCAGCCAGAGAAGGGGTCCTGGCCTGTCCTGAGCCCCAGTGCCTGGGGGCAGAGAAGATCTGCCCTTCCTGTTGGGTGGGGCCGTGCCTAGGAAAGAGAGGGCAGCTGGCTGACTCCCCAGACCCCTCACTGCCCACCCTCCTCCTCCTCTCCCAGGTAAGAGCAAAGAGGCGGAGATTAAGAGAATCAACAAGGAACTGGCCAACATCCGCTCCAAGTTCAAAGGTAGGCTGGGGCCCGACTTCTGGCTCGGGGCTGGGAGCTGGGGCTCCTGTGACCTATCCTGTGACCCTTCCTCATTTCTGGCTCCCCCTTCCTCCTTCCTCTGCCCTAGGAGACAAAGCCTTGGATGGCTACAGTAAGAAAAAATACGTGTGTAAACTGCTTTTCATCTTCCTGCTTGGCCATGACATTGACTTTGGGCACATGGAGGCTGTAAACCTGTTGAGTTCCAATAAATACACAGAGAAGCAAATAGTGAGTCTGGAGAGGAGGGTGCCAGGGCCTGGACTCCTGGGTCTGAGGGAGGAGGTGCCTGGGGGTCTGGACTCCTGGGTCTGAGGGAGGAGGGGGATGGGGGTCTGGACTCCTAGATCTGAGGGAAGGGGGGTCTAGGGGTCTGGACTCCTGGGTCTGAGGGAGGAGGGCTGGAAACACAGACTCCTGGGTCTGAGGGTTGAATCTGGAGCCTGGATTCATGGGTCTGAGGGAGGAGGGGCTGGGGGCCTGGACTTGTGGATCTGAGGGTTGGGTCTGGGGCCACTCAGTCACAAGGCTCCTGGCCATCCACGACCTCCCTCCCCACAGGGTTACCTGTTCATTTCTGTGCTGGTGAACTCGAACTCAGAGCTGATCCGCCTCATCAACAACGCCATCAAGAATGACCTGGCCAGCCGCAACCCCACCTTCATGTGCCTGGCCCTGCACTGCATCGCCAACGTGGGCAGCCGGGAGATGGGTGAGGCCTTTGCTGCTGACATCCCCCGCATCCTGGTGGCCGGGTAAGGCAGTGGGGACCTGTTGGCATTGGGGAGCTTGGGGGTGATGAGTCCCAGCCAAGTGTGAGGCTCAGAGAGGCTGTGTCGCCTGGCCAAAGCCTCCCAGCCGGCATGTGGGCTGACGCTGGGCTGGGGACCCAGTGGTTCCGGTGGCAGCCCCATACTTGTGTCTTCCTGTGATACAAAGCTGACTTGATGGTGTGGGGCTGCTTCCCCACAAAGCCAGTGGGGTGCCTCTGAACTGCAGAACTGTAATACCTGTGATAAGAGGGATAACTGTACGCCATGGGTGACGGCCCTCCAGAACTTCCTCATCTTCATTCATTCATTCACCAAACATTTGCTGAGCACATACTATGTGCCAGGCACTGTGCTGATTGCTGGGGATGTTGTCCTGACCAGAGGCGGACATGGTCATTGCCCTCCCGTGTTCATGGTCTGAAGCAGGAGACAAATGGTGATGGAAGAATCGCAGGATGAAGTGTAGAATTTGCCAGGTGTGATGGCTCATGTCATCCGTGCATTTGGGGAGGCTGAGGCAGGTAGATTGCTTGAGTCTAGGAGTTCAAGACCAGCCTGGGCAACATGACAAAATCCCAATCTCTACTAAAAATTCCAAAAATTGCCAGGGCATGGTGGCGTGCACCTATAGTCCCAGCTACTCGGGAGGTGGCGTGCACCTATAGTCCCAGCTACTCGGGAGGCTGAGGTGGGAGGATCACCTGAGCCTGGAAGGTCGAGGCTGTGAGTTGTGATGGCACCAGTGTACTCCAGCTTGGTGTGCACACAGGTGGGACTTCTATTTCTGGCAGTATGGTCAACTAGGTACCCGACTCATGTTCTCCCTGAAACCTAACTGTCAATATTGGATAAAAGAGGAAAGACAATATTATTTAATGGATTCATGAGGTAGCCAGAAAATGAGGAGCACACAGGCCACAAGCAAAGAGAAACCAAGCACCCAAGCAGATGAGCTGTGTGCTGGAGGCATTTGCTGAACTGGGTGAACCTGAGTATCGGTTTTGGGGCCCTGCAGCCTCTGGGAACAGAAGACAAAGCTTGTCCGAGAAGTTCTCGAAGGCTATACTTCAAAGTGAGCGTGACCTAGAAATAAACCCCCTTGGGGACTATAAGGAAAATTACCTGTCTGAAATTTTGGCATGGAACAGCCCTCAGACTGGTTTTCAGCCTGACTGTACCCTATCTGAGTAGTCCAGAAACCCCTAAGTCAACCTTTAGTTTAAAGTGATGGAAACTGGAGGTTCCCTAGTGCTTCACGGAAGCAAACATGATACTTTTCTGAGGAAACCCATTTTCACCACAAGCTTCAGTGATATCCACAGATAAAGCTCCAAGTGACATGAGTAGCTCACAGCCAAAAATATCTAAACACACACAAGACACCATGAGGGAGAATCAGCAGACAGCAGAAATAAAACAGAAAGCTGGGCGTGGTGGCTCACACCTGTAATCATAGCACTTTGGGAGGCCAAGGTGGCCACATCACCTGAGGTCAGGAGTTCGAGACCAGCCTGGCCAACATGGCAAAACCACATCTCTAGTGAAAATACGAAAATTAGCCTGGTGTGGTGGCGCATGCCTGTAATCCCAGTTACTTGGGAGACTGAGGCAGGAGAATCACTTGAACCTGGGAGGTGGAGGTTGCAATGAGCCGAGATCGTGCCACTGCACTCCAGCCTAGGTGACAGAGCAAGACTCTGTCTCAAAAAAAAAAAAAACAGAAAATAACTTTGGAATTGGAATTATACAGCATATAAGATAAGTATATTTCATATGTTTCAATAAATAAGAGAAGCATTTTAAAATATGAGTGAAGTTTAAGCAGATTTGAAAATATAATTGAAATAGTCAAAAATTGCCAGGCACAGTAGTGGCTCACACCTATAATCTAGGCACTTTTGGAGGCTGAGGCGGGAGGATCACTTGAGGCTAGAAGTTCAAGATCAGCAACATAATGAGACCCTATTGCCACAAAACCTAAAATATTAGCTGGGTGGGCTGCCGTGTGCCTGGGTAGTCCATCCGGGAGGCTGAGGCAGGAGGATTGCTTGAGCCTGGGAGGATGAGGCTGCAGTGAGCTGTGATCCCATCACTGTACTCTAACCTGGGCTAAGACAGAGCAAGACCCTGTCTAAAAAAAAAAAAAAAAAAGGCCGGGTGCGGTGGCTCAAGCCTGTAATCCAGCACTTTGGGAGGCCAAGACGGGCAGATCACGAGGTCAAAGGAGATCAAGACCCTCCTGGCTAACATGGTGAAAACCCCGTCTCATACTAAAAATACAAAAAACTAGCTGGGCGAGGTGGCGGGTGTGTGGTTGGTTCCCAGCTACTCTGGAGGCTGAGGCAGGGAGAATGGCGTAAACCTGGGAGACCGGAGCCTTGCAGTGAGCTGATATCCGGCCACTGCACTCTAGCCCGGCCAGAGCGAGACTCCCGTCTCAAAAAAAACAAAAAAACAAATATTTAAAAAATTAAAAATTAGATTCCAATTTAGTTGGCAGAGTAGACACCAGCCAAAGCCAGAAAATTAGTGACCAGGCCAGTAGAACTGAAGAAAGACATCAAAATGCATCCCAAAGAAACAAAGCAATGGGAAAGATTTTAGGAAAGAACTGAGACTCTGTCCAGAGAACATCTTTTGGGGACAGAAAGCCATTTTAGAGTTGTAGGGAACAATTGTAGACAGAGGCAGTATTCGAAGAGAGATAATGGTTGAAACCTATTCCATTCCAGAACGATGGAAAGAGGATGATCCCCCAGATTCAGATACCCCAGGAAATCATATGCAGAAGTACAGACCGTAGGGGTGACTGGATGTAGGGGTGACTGTGGGGCAGTCAAGACACAGCCAGGCGAAGCCATCCATGCACCAGGTCCAGGTCCAGAGCTCGCTGGTGGCTTGGACCCAGGGCTGTGCGGTCACGTGGTTATGAGAAGGGCGTGTTTCGGGAGTAGCAGTCGAATGGATTATATGTGCTTGTGCTAGGACGAGGTGGGGACGTTCAGTAGGTGAGTGAATGATGGCACACCTTGCAGCAGTGTGACAAAGGTTCGTACAGGAAAATGGGTCAGAGAGGGCAGCAACCCGAAAGTGTGCTTTGGTAAATGCTGAATTTGAGATGTGTGTTAGACATCTGGAGTAATGGACCTGCAGAAAGAAGCTGCATTGCAGGACTCAGAGCGGGAGGGAGAGGATATCTGAGAGAGATCAGCACCGTCACAATAGAAATAAACCAACAAAATACAGGCGGGGCACACTGGCTCAGTCACACCTGTAATTCCCAGCACCTGGGGAGCTGAGGTGGGCAAGATCATTTGAGGTCCAGGAGTTTAGAACAGCTTGCCCGCAACATGGTGAAACCCTGTCTCTATTAAAAATACAAAAAATCGCCCGGGCACGGGGCTCAAGCCTGTAATCCGCAGTATTTGAGAAGGCCGAGACGGATGGATCACGAGTCAGGAGATCGAGACCATATCGCTGAGCTAAAAGGGGGGGGGGGGGGGGTTGGGGTGTGGAGACCGCCCGTCTCATACTAAAATACGAAAATCTAGCCGGGCGATGGTACGGGCGCCTGTAGTCCCAGCTACTTAGAGGCTGAGTGCAGGAGAATGGCGTAAACTCTGGGAGCGGTAGCTTGCAGGTGGTCCGAGATCGCGCTACTTGCACTCCAGCCTGGGCGACAGAGGATGACTCCGTTCTCAAAAAAATAAAAAAATAATTACAAAAATCAGTGTGTGGGTGGCAGGTGCCTTGTAATCCCAGCTACTCAGGAGGCTTAGGCAGGAGAATTGCTTGAACCTAGGAGGCGGAGCTTTCTGTGAGTGGAGATCACGCCACTGCACTCCAGCCTGGGTGACAGAGTGAGACTCCATCTCAAAAAAAAAAAAAAAAAAAAAGCAAAATACAAAAATGTGTGCCTGTAATCCCAGCTACTTGAGTGACTGAGATGGGAGGATTGCTTGAGCTCAAGAGGCCCAGGGTGCAGTGAGGAGGCCCGGGCTGCAGTGAGCTGTGATTGTGCCTGGGTGACAGTGAGACCCTGTCTTAAAAAAAAAAAAAGCATATATATATAAATATATATAAAATGCAAGCCACATAGGTGTTTTTCTCTTTTCTAGTGTGTAATGGTTCAGTTTAACCTGATCCACCCAAAATGTTATCACTTTGACACTGAATCAGCATAAAAATTATTCATGAGCTATTTGATTTGACATCCATGTTTGGTGCTGAGTCTTTGGAATGCGGCGTTGCAGTGTCTCTCAGTTTTGGATTCGCAGCAGTCCCAGTGCTCAGTAGCCACACGTGGCTGGGGGCTGTTGTATCTTGACAGCATGGGGATCAATGGCAGTTAAGCTCTGTCTGGTGAAGCCCCTGAGGGCAGATGTTAACCGGGAATCCACAAAAGCTGGGCCCTTGAGTGGTCCCAGTGCAGCCCAGTGTGTTAACACTCTGCTGGCAGGGGGGATGGGAGGCGTGATGGGGTGTGGGAGGAAAATCAGGATCAGGCCATGACTCAGAATGCTGAGAAGTTTGATGGAGGAGGGAGTGGCCAGTCGTGAATGCTGCCAGCAGTTTCTTTTTGAGATGGGAGTCTTGCTCTGTTGCCAGGCTGGAGTGCAATGGCGCGATCTCAGCTCACGGCAAGCTCTGCCTCCCGGGTTCAAGCGATTCCCTTGCCTCAGCCTCCCGAGTAGCTGGATTACAGGCATGCACCACCTCACCCAGCTAATTTTTTTGTATTTTAGTAGAGACAGGGTTTCACCATGTTGGCAAGGATGGTCTCAAACTCCTAACCTCATGATCTGCCCACCTCCATCTCCCAAAGTGCTAGGATTACAGGCATGAGCCACCACGCCCAGCCTGCTGCCAGCAGTTTCTTTAGGACAAGGACAGGCAGTCAGCATCAGCTTGGGGGAGACAGGTTGCAAGCCACCCTGAAGAGGGAAGAACTGGGCACTTTGAGGACGGAGAGGGAGGCCAGCGTGGCCAACATGTGTGGGTACAGGTGACACTGTCCCTGGAGTGGATGCCAAGGGGTGGTGCCCTGCCAGGGTCAAGGGGCCAGGGTGGGACTATCTGACTCTAGGCTGCCCCTCCACACTGGAAACTTGGCCTCGACAGTGACTGGGGCACGGAGGAACTTTATTTTGTAGGTAGACTTTTTTTTTACTTTTTATTTTTTTTGGAGACAGTCTTGCCCTGTTGTCCAGGTTGGCGTGTGGTGGCAGTCTTGGCTCACTGCAACCTCCGACTCCTGGGCTCAAGCAATCCTCCCACCTCAGCCCCCAAGTAGCTGTGATTACAGGCGTGCACCACCACGCCTGGCTAATTTTTTTTTTTTTTTTTTTTTTTTTTTTTTTTTTTTTTGTAGAGACAGAGTTTTGCTATGTTGCCCAGGCTGGTCTTGAACTCCTGAGCTCAAGCAATCTTTCTGCCTCAGCCTGCCAAAGTGTTGGGATTACAAGTGTGAGCCACCACTCCCAGCTAGGCTTTTTTTTTTTTTTTTTTCTGAGACAGAGTCTCTCTCTGTCACCCAGGCTGGAGTGCAGTGGTGCAATCTTGGCTCACTGCAACCTCTTCCTCCCGAGTTCGAGCAATTCTCTTGTCTCAGCCTCCTGAGTAGCTGGGATTACAGGTGTGTGCCACCACACCTGGCTAATTTTTTTTGTTTGTTTTTTGTTTTTTGGTTTTTAGTGGAGACAAGGTTTCACCATCTTGGCCAGACTGGTCTCAAACCCCTGACCTCTATTGATCCGCCTGCCTCAGCCTCCCAAAGTGCTAGGATTACAGGCGTGAGCCACCGTGCCCGGCCATTTTAACAATTTGAAGGTGTTCAGTTCAGTGGTTTCTCGTATATTCATGATGCTGTGCAACCACCACTACCACCTAATTGCAGAACATTCATGGCTCCAAAAAAAAGACCCCGTACCCATTAGCGGTCCCTCACCATTCCCTCTTCCCCCCAGCCCCCGGCTGCCACCAGTCTGCTTTCTGTCACGGATTTGCCTAACGTGGACATTTCATAGAAATGGAACCACACAGTGGCCTTCTGTGTCTGGCTTCTTCCACTCAACGAGATGTTTTTCAGGTTCATCCACATTGTGGTGCATATTCGTGATTTGCTGGAGATAGAGTATTGCTGTGCTGCCCAGGCTGGAGTGCAGTGGCATGGTCATAGCTCACTGCAGCCCTCACCTCCCAGGCTCAGGTGATCCTCCCACGTCAACCACTCCAGTAGCCTGGACTGCAGGCACAAGCCAGCACGCCTGGCTAATTTTTGAACTTTTTTTTTTTTTTTTTTTTGAGACGGAGTCTCGCTGTGTCGCCCAGGCTGGAGTGCAGTGGCGCGATCTCGGCTCACTGCAAGCTCCGCCTCCCGGGTTCCCGCCATTCTCCCGCCTCAGCCTCCGAGTAGCTGGGACTACAGGCGCCCGCCGCTGCGCCCAGCTAGTTTTTTGTATTTTTAGTAGAGACGGGGTTTCACCGTGTTAGCCAGGAGGGTCTCGATCTCCTGACCTCGTGATCACCCGCCTCGGCCTCCCAAAGTGCTGGGATTACAGGCTTGAGCCACCGTGCCCGGCCTATTTTTGAACTTTTTATAGAAACAAGGTCTCACTATATTACCCAGGCTGGTCTTGAACTCCTGAGTTCGAGTGAACCTCCGTGGCCTCGGCTTCTCAAAGTGCTGGGATTACAGGCGTGAGCCACCGTGCCTGATTTGGTGGTTTTTATTTTTTATGCCTGGGTATGCAGCTTGATATTGTGTAGTTTAACCTTTTCCTAAGTAGCACCACAGCCCTTATTCCACTTAACCAAGTTGATAAATAGCTCTTATTCCGTTGTGTGGTCTCCTTATCTGTAAATAGAGATGATAGAATCTGCGTCCTTAGAGGGCTGTGGTGGAGAGTGAGTGAGCTGTGTGGAAGTGCTTAGAGCAGAGCTTGGCCTGGAGTCAGGACTCGGAAGGTGCGCTGTGGCTCAGGAGATGCGCGCCATCACAGCGATGGGAAAGTGGCCCGGAGTCAGGGCTCGGGAGATGCGCACCGTTGCATCGATGGGAAAGTGGCTTGGAGTCAGGGCTTGGGAGATGTGCGCCATGATGGAGATGGGAAAGTGGCCTGGAGTCAGGGCTCGGGAGATGTGTGCCGTGGCAGTGATGGGAAAGTGGCCCGGAGTCAGGGCTCGGGACATGCGCACCGTTGCATCGATGGGAAAGTGGCCTGGAGTCAGTGCTCGGGAGATGCGCACTGTCGCAGCGATGGGTAAGTGGCCTGGAGTCAGGGCCCAGGAGATGCGCACCGTTGCATGATGGGAAAGTGGCCTGGAGTCAGTGCTCGGGAGATGCGCACCGTCGCAGCGATGGGAAAGTGGCCTGGAGTCAGGGCTTGGGACATGCACACCGTTGCATCTATGGGAAAGTGGCCTGGAGTCAGGGCTCGGGAGATGCGTACCGTTGCATCGATGGGAAAGTGGCCCGGAGTCAGGGCTCGGGAGATGTGTGCCGTGGCAGTGATGGGAAAGTGGCCCGGAGTCAGGGCTCGCGAGATGCGTACCTTTGCATCGATGGGAAAGTGGCCCGGCGTCAGGGCTCGGG
>NW_016807449.1:1927112-1954024 GCF_001698545.2 Rhinopithecus bieti | reverse complement strand
GGAGATGCGCACCGTTGCATGATGGGAAAGTGGCCTGGAGTCAGTGCTCGGGAGATGCGCACCGTCGCAGCGATGGGAAAGTGGCCTGGAGTCAGGGCTCGGGACATGCACACCGTTGCATCTATGGGAAAGCGGCCTGGAGTTAGGGCTCGGGAGATGCGTACCGTTGCATCGATGGGAAAGTGGCCTGGAGTCAGGGCTCGGGAGATGTACGCCATGACAGAGATGGGAAAGTGGCTTGGAGTCAGGGCTCGGGAGATGCGCACCGTCGCAGCGATGGGAAAGTGGCCCGGAGTCAGGGCTCGGGAGATGCTGCCATGACTGAGATGGGAAAGTGCTGTCATAAATGGAGCATCATCTGTGGACAGGCTTCTTGCTGGTTTCTGGTTCTAACTTGATGATCATTGGGCAGTGAATGTTTCTGTAGGGTGGGCGTCTAGGGGCAGCACTGTTGGTCTTGGTCTACTTCCCACACAGCAGTGGCCTTTCTGGACAGAGGGAGCCCAGAGCCTCTCCAGAGGGCCTGTCCCTCTGTCCGTCCCCAGCTGCAGCACACGAGGGTTCCCAGCACTTTGGGAGGCTGTGGCAACAGGTGTCAGCTGGGCAAGTATCTGCCTGGCTGATGGCAGGAGCCATCCGGTGAGACATGTTGCCACAGGCCTTTGACTCGTGCAAGTCTGCCCTGAGGACTTCTCCCCACGTCCTTTGCCGTCCGTTGGGTGTTTTCCGGGAAAGCCTTTACTGATAGGCCATGACTGGGCCAGTCTTTTTTTCTTTTTTCTGAGACAGAGTCTTGCTGTGTCGTCCAGGCTGGAGTGCAGTGGCCGGATCTCAGCTCACTGCAAGCTCCGCCTCCCGGGTTCACGCCATTCTCCTGCCTCAGCCTCCCGAGCAGCTGGGACTACAGGCGCCCGCCACCTCGCCCGGCTAATTTTTTGTATTTTAGTAGAGACGGGGTTTCACCGTGTTAGCCAGGATGGTCTCGATCTCCTGACCTCGTGATCCGCCCGTCTCGGCCTCCCAAAGTGCTGAGATTACAGGCTTGAGCCACTGCGCCCAGCGACTGGGCCAGTCTTGATAGCTCCCGGCACCTCCTCTTACTCAAGGCTATGGCCATGCACCACACAGTCTCATTTCTTTTTTTTTTTTTCTTTTTTCTTTTCTTTTTCTTTTTGTTTGGAGACAGAGTCTCACTCTGTTGCCCAGGCTGGAGTGCAGTGGTGCGATCTCGGCTCACTGCAACCTCAAGCGATTCTCTTGCCCCAGCCTCCTGAGTAGCTGGGATTACAGGCACACGCCACCACACCCTGCTAATTTTTGTATTTTTAAGAGAGATGGGGTTTCACCATGTTGGCCAGGCTGGTCTCAAACTCCTGACCTCAGGTGATCTACCACCTCAGTGTCCCAAAAGTGCTTGGATTATAGGCATGAGCCACCACGCCTGGCCTTCTTTTTCTTTTTTTTTTTTTTTGTGGAGATGGGGTTTCACCATGTTGGCCAGGCCAGTCTCAAACGCCTAGCCTCAAGTGATCCACCTGCCTCAGCCTCCCAAAGTGTTGGGATTATAGGCATAAGCCACCATGCCTGGCCCACAGTCTCATTTCTTTGTCCCCAAAGTTGACAAGTCTCTTCATTTTCCTGAAGGGGAAACAGCCCATCAGAGAGGGTCAGTGGCTTACCCCAAACTGCGCCCCACAGTCACAACCTCAGGCAGGTGTGTCTGACCCCAGAAGGTGCTCCCTTGGGATCCTCTTCTAGAACAACGTCATGCTCCATGCTCTTCGCTGTGCTGGGAGCTGGGTTACGGTTGGGGCCTGGAGTCAGCCCTCTGAGATGGGCTGCCCGCTGGCTGCCAGGTTCTGTGCCAGACAAGTAGAAGTGCCTACACTGCTTTCCTGTGGCTGCTGTGATGAATTACCACAAGCACAGCAGTGTCAAACACCGGTTCTGGACGTCGGAAGTCCAACATCCATCTCATGGGCAGGGCTGGTCTCTTCCCGGGGCCCTAGAGGAGAGGCCATGTCCTGCCTTCTCCAGCTCCTAGAGGCCACCTGCTTTCCTTGGCTCGTGGCCTCTTCCCCCATCCCCAAAGGCAGCGGCGTGGCATCTTCTCTCCTGCCTGACCTCTGTTCCATCCTCACATCATCTCTCTCTGACTCTGAACTGTATCTTTCCCTTATAAGGACCCTGTGATGACTTCGGGTCCACCTGGATCACCCAGGAGCCTCTCTCCGTCTCATGATCCTTAACTTCATCGTATCTGCAAAGTACCCCCACCCCTTTTTTTTGTTTGGAGACGGGGTCTTGCTCTGCCACCTACCCAGGCTGCAGCCTTCACCTCCCAGGCTCAAGCGATCCTCCCACGTCAGCCTGCCAAATAGCTGGGTCTCCAGGCATACGCCACCACGCTTGGCTAATTCTCGTATTTCTAGTGGAGATGGGGGATCTCACCATGTTGCCCAGGCTGGTCTCGAACTCCTGGGCTCAAGTGATCCCCCCGCCTCAGCCTTCCAAAGTGCTGGGATTACAGGCGTGAGCCACTCTAACCCTCAGAGCCTGTGAATATGATCCCTTGATTTCAAAAGGGCCTTGCAAAGTCTGTTCCCTCACAACACGCAGAGGGACACTTTAAACACCTACCAAAACCACACCCATTTCCTGTTTGCTGTGGAGAGAAGATAAACGAGTGAATCCATCCAGAGACCTGTGGGAGTACTGGACAGGCCGAAGGGGTCTGGGGGTAGCTGTTCCTGCTGTCACGTTAATGTCACGCTGATTCTCTGCTCACCACCCACAGCGGCTTCCATCCCCCAATCGGTAAAAAACCAAGTCCTCACTGCAGCCCACAAGGCTCTGCAGGGTCTGGCCCTATGTTCCCTCCCTGTCCTATCTGCAGCCTCTTGCCCCATGGCTCAGGCTGCAGCCTGCAAGCCTCCGCAGCCCCCAGGCCTCCTCGCTGCTCCTCCTATGCGCAGGCTCCGCCTTCCTGATGACCTTGGCACAGGCTGTCCCCTCTGCCTGGGACGTTCTGTTGCAGAGGATTTTCAGTCTTTCCTTATTAAGTTACTCTGTTTTGTTTATTTTTAATGTTTTTATTTATTTAGAGACAGATCTAACTCTGTTGCCCAAGCTAGAGGGAGTGCAGTGGCACACTCGTGGCACACTGCAGCCTCGACCTCCCAGGCTCAAGCAGTCCTCCCACCTCATCCTCCCAAGTAGCTAGGATTACAAGCCTGTGCCACCACAGCCGGCTAATTTTTGTATTTTTGAAGAGACTGGGTCTCACTGTTGTCCAGGCTGGTCTTGAACTTATGGCCTCAAGTGATCCTCCCACCTTGGCCTCCCAAAGAGCTGGGATTAAGGCATGAGCCACCATGCCCAGCCCTGACAGTATTTGATGTATGTGTTTTTGTGGTGCTGTCTGACATGTAAGCCCTGTGAGAACAAGTGTTTGGACCACTTTGTTCGCCACTCTATCCACAGCACCCACAGCACTGCCTGGTACCCCATGGGCACCCAGTAGGTGCTTGGTGAATGAATGAAGGTGCAGAGTCAGGCTTGACATGTTCCTGAGCCCTGCCAGGAACCTCATGAGGTTACTGAGATGCAATCATTTTGCAGATGAAGACACTGAGTTCTGGTGGGCCATGAGGGCAGCGCCAGATTAGATCCTGTGGTAGCCTGGCTCTCTGTCCCTCTTGCTGGCCTCGCACACCCTTCCTGGGAGGAACAGGAGAGGAGGGGAGGTGTGCAGGGCTGGGGTCACTGACTCTGCTTCCCCTGCCCCACATGGTGTCCCCACAGGGACAGCATGGACAGCGTCAAGCAGAGTGCGGCCCTGTGCCTCCTGCGACTCTACAAGGCCTCGCCTGACCTGGTGCCCATGGGCGAGTGGACGGCACGTGTGGTACACCTGCTCAATGACCAGCACATGGTGAGCCCTCTGCCCTCACGCCTCCTGGATGCCCGGGGCTCCACCTCAGCCCTGACCCCCCTGGATGCCTGGGGCTCCACCTCAGCCCTGACCCCCCTGGATGCCCGGGGCTACCCCCTCGGCTCTGACCCCCTGGATGCCTGGGGCTCCCCGCTTGGCCCTGACGTTCACCAGGCACCAGAAACCATGATCCAGTGTCCCTGGTACTCATTACCTGCCCAAGTGTCCAGAAACCCTCCCATCCCCATCTCTGACACTCACCTGGCTGGCTAGGGATCCTGTCCAGTGACCCCCCACACCCCTCACCAACCACCCAGCCCCTTAGAAAATCCCACTCTCTGTTTCTGATACCCGGAGATTCCCCCAACAGCACCCATCACCTGCCCACCGGCACAGAAACCTTGACCCCCGTCCCACTCACCATAGTCTCAACTCTCTGGAGTCCCACCCGTTCACTGCTCCTTACCCAGCTGCCAGGGGTCCTGCCAGGGATACCCCACACACCCAGGTCAGTGCTGGTCATGGTGCCCGAGGCCTCGTGGCCTCCTCACCCCACCCCTGAAGCACGCACAGTGACACGTGTGCACACCCCTAAACCCCATCCTCCCAACTGCACACACAGCCTGACCTTGTCCCGCTCCTGAGCCTCTGCTCTCAGGTGCCCGCCTCCCCCAGGGGCCTGACTTGTCTCTCCTCTGCCCTTGCAGGGCGTGGTCACGGCTGCTGTCAGCCTCATCACCTGTCTCTGCAAGAAGAACCCAGACGACTTCAAGACATGCATCTCCCTGGCTGTGTCGCGCCTCAGCCGGGTGGGTGTGGCCTAGATGCTGGCTGCAGGAGGTGGCCTTGGCATCCCTGTGTCCTCTGACACCCCCCAGGTCCCCACTCTCCCTGAGAGGCAGCCCAGCCCAAGGTTTACAAACTCAAGCTCTGAGCTGGATTCATCCTGGCTCGGCCTCTTCCTGGCTGGGTGGCCCCGGACAAGTGGCTTCACCTTCCTGGCCTCAGCTGCCCCCTGTGTTCAGTGGGGTTAATACCAGTGCCCGCCTGGAGGCACAGAGCGCTGTGGATAAAGTGCTCAGAACAGGGCCTCGCAGGCCGTGCACCCTGGGAGCCAGAGCTGCCCCCGACCTCCTCCCTCTCCCGCTCCTCTCTCTGTCTCCCGCCTTCCCTCTTCTGGCTTTGCCTCCCGCCTCTGTCTTTCCTGTGCAGCCTCTCACTCCTGCCTGGCGTCCCTCTCCCACCTTTGCTCCTGTCCTGCCCAGGAACATCCCCTGAGGCCTCATGCATGCCAGGCTCCATGTGGGGTGACACCAGGGACACAGATGAGTCAGAAACCAAGCTCTGCACTAAAGGAGCTCCCTGTCTTGCTTGCAGGGAGGTGACTCGGTCACTGATTGTCAGAAAAGGGGTGACTTGCGCTATAATGGAGGTAGGACAGGGCACCCATAGGAGGCACTTAACCCAGGCTGGGAGTCCACGAAGGCTTTCTGGGAGCGGTGAAGGCTTCCCTGAATTGAGACTTGGAGTACACATGCATGTCTCCTGGGCAGGTAGAGAGAGGCCTAGATTCACAGGCAAAGAGAAGAACACACCAGCTCACGCATCTACTCATTCTTTCTTTCTCAGGGTTTGTTTTGTTTTGTTTTGTTTTTTTAAGAGACAGGGTCTCACTGTCACCCAGGCTGGAGTGCAGTAGTGCAACCATGGTTCATTGCAGCCTCTGGCTTCTAGGCTCAAGCGATCTCTCGCCTCAGCCTCCCGAGTAGCTGGGACTGCAGGTGGCTAATTTTTGTTTTCTTTTTTTCTTTTTTTTTGAGATGGAGTCTCACTCTGTCGCCCAGCCTGGACTGCAGTGGCGCTTTCTTGGCTCACTGCAAGCTCCGCCTCCCAGGTTCATGCCATTCTCCTGCCTCAGCCTCCTGAGTAGCTGGGACTACAGGTGCCTGCCACCATGCCTGGCTAATTTTTTGTGTTTTCTTTTTTTTTTTTTTTTTGAGATGGAGTCTCGCTCTGTCGCCCAAGCTGGAGTGCAGTGGCCGGATCTCAGCTCACTGCAAGCTCTGTCTCCCGGGTTCCAGGCATTCTCCTGCCTCAGCCTCCCGAGTAGCTGGGACTACAGGGGCCACCACCACGCCCGGCTAATTTTTTGTATGTCTAGTAGAGATGGGGTTTCACCGTGTTAGCCAGGATGGTCTCGATCTCCTGACCTCGTGATCCACCTGTCTCGGCCTCCCAAAGTGCTGGGATTACAGGCTTGAGCCACCGCGTCCGGCCTTTTTTATTTATTTATTTATTTATTTATTTTGAGGCGGAGTCTCACTCTGTCGCCAGGCTGGAGTGCAGTGGTGCGAACTCGGCTCACCGCAACCTCTGCCTGCTGTGTTCAAGTGATTCTCCTGCCTTAGCCTCCCGAGTAGCTGGGACTACAGGCATGCACCACCACGCCCAGCTAATTTTGTATTTTAGCAGAGACGGGGTTTCACCATGTTGGCCAGGATGGTCTCGATCTCTTGACCTCGTGATCCGCCCACCTCGGCCTCCCAAAGTGCTGGGATTACAGGCGTGAGCCACCGCACCCGGCCACTAATTTTTGTATTTTTTGTAGAGATCGGTCTTGCTTTGTTGTCCACACTGGTCTCAAACTCCTGGCTTCAAGTGATCCTCCCGCCTCAGCCTCCCAAAGTGCTGGGATTACAGGTGTGAGCCACTGTGCTCAGCCTCAGTCACTGTTTCATCCATTCATCACACGTCTGAATGCTGCAATGTGCCAGGATGACAGTGAGGCAGGAACACAGACCAGCACAGAGGTGGGCCAGAGCTTCCTGGAGAAGGGCTTTGCAAGGTTGAATAGGAGTTTGCAATGAGGAAAAAAAGTCATGTGATCTTTCCTTTTTTTTTTTTTGAGATGGAGTTTCGCTCTTACTGCCCAGGCTGGAGTGCAATGGCACGATCTTGGCTCACTGCAACCTCCGCTTCCCGCAGTTCTCCTGCCTCAGACTCTCAAGTAGCTGGGATTACAGGCATGTGCCACCATGCTGGCTAATTTTGTATTTTTAGTAAAGATGGGGTTTCACCATGTTGGTCAGGCTGGTCTCTGGCCTCAGGTGATCTGCCCACCTTGGCCTCCCAAAGTGCTGGGATTATAGGTGTGAACCACCGTGCCTGGCCCAGTCTTTCTTTTTCTTTCTTTTTTTTTTTATTTGAGACGGAGTTTTACTCTATTGCCTGGGCTGGAGTGCGGCGGTGCCATATTGGCTCACTGCAACGTCTGCTTTCCAGGTTCAAGGAATTTTCCTGCCTCAGCCTCCCAAGTAGCTGGGATTACAGGCATGCACCACCATACCCCGCTAATTTTTGTATTTTTAGTAGAGATGGGGTTTCGCCATGTTGGTCAGGTTTGTCTTGAAACCCTGATCTCAGGTGATCCACCCCTCTTGGCCTCCCAAAGTGCTGGGATTACAGGCGTGAGCCACCGCGCCCGGCCATGATCTTTCAGTCTTCCACTAATTCCCTGCCTCTTCCCTGAACCTCTTCCTATCTGACCTTATATTAGGCCTAAGGACCCAGAAAAGGGTCAGACCCAATCCCTGCCCTTGAGTAGCTTTGAGCCTTGTAGGGGGACTACAGGAAACACCCTCCGGGAGCCGGCGTGCTGTGTGCTCTGATGGAGGAAACCTGGGGCATGGGAGGCTCAGAGCCTCCCATGTGAGGAGGGGGCCCTGGGACTGTCACACAGAAGGGAACCAGCAGAGACCTTTCCTGCCCACGCACACTAGCATTACTTGGAAAGATCAACCAGCCAGGCTTAGTCCTAGTTTTGCCCCCATACTGTGTGTCTGACCCTTCCTTGCTCCCTTCCCAGAGCCCCAGATTCCTGCTTCATAAAACCATCACATTGGCTGGGCATGGTGGCTCATGCCTGTAACCCTAGGACATTGGGGGGCTGAGGTGGGAGGACTGCTTGAGGCCATGAGTTCTAGACCCGCCTGGGCAACATAGTGAGACCCTGTCTCTACCAAAAAAACCCACTAACGAAACTGTTAACACTGGCAGCACTGCCCTTGGAAGGCACCATTTGCTCCACCCTGGCATGTGAGCCCACGTGCCCCTCCAACCCCAGCCCCCAACCTGTTCCTCGCTCTTTCCCCGCAGATTGTCTCCTCAGCCTCCACCGACCTCCAGGACTACACCTACTACTTCGTCCCAGCGCCCTGGCTCTCGGTGAAGCTCCTGCGGCTGCTGCAGTGCTACCCGCCTCCAGGTAACGAACGCCGCGCACTCCCCAACCCGGGCTGGCCTGCTGCTGGCATCTGGGGGCCTCCAGCTCCACAGCGCGCCAGGTGGGATTGGAGGGTCTGGGTCAGGATTTCTCTGAAGCTGGGGCGGTTCCTCTGTCCCCCGTTACGTGGCTGCAGTGGGGGTGGCAAGTGGGCAGCCCGAGGCCCAGTGCCTACCCTGTGCGGCATCATTGATCAGCCTCATCGCTGAGGTCCCTGCTACCCGGGCTCTCGTTCCAGCCCTGTCACTAGGGGCTGTTACTGCGCCTGTTTTATAGATGAGGAATCTGAGACTGGGAGAGGGAGCTCCTGGCCCAGGGTCACCCACCCAGTCAGTGGGTGATTCCAGGCTGTGCTGTCTGAATTATCATAGCCCTGTTAGGGGTTTTCACATCTGGTGGGAACCTTCCCTTACTGCTCACGGTCCCAATAAGCCCAGTGTGTATGAAACTCCTGTAGTGAGCCAGGCACTGTGCAGGGGGGTGCCTGCACTTGCGGAACAGAGCTGGCAAGGAGGAACAGCCAGTGTGATATGCACACAGGGAAACTGAGGCTTGAAGGTGAGACATCACCGTTCTAGGCATTAAGTAAGCGGCAGTCAGCCTCTCTGCTATAAACCCCTCCCTCTGCCACTGAGCTCCCCTGGGCTTCTGTCGCCTTGGCTGACTGACTTCATGGAGCAGTTTTTGGGACCCTGTGCTGAGGGGCTTGCCACACAGTAGGTGCTAATGCACCAGTTCCCTTCATTCAGCTAGCATGCCCAGCACCTGCCAGGGGCCAGGGCTGATGTACGCCACCGAATCTCTGGGTGTGCATGCCTGTCTGTTCATGCCTGCATGTGTGTGCGCGTTCGTCTGTGTGTGTCAATACCTGTCCGTGTGCATGCGCGTCTGCGTGCATCCCCCTGTATGTGGATGTGTCATTGTGTGTGCATGTCTGTGTCTATATGTGGCAGTGTGTTCATGGTATCTCTGTGTCCCTCTATGTGTGTACATGTGTATGTATCAGTGTGTGATGTCTACAATTGGTTACCTGGGTCTGTTGCACGCAAGTGGGTGTCGTACAATGGGAGGTGTAGACACCTGTCTGCTACCTGTGTATGCGGTGTCTTCCCAATGCTTGGCAGCATGCATTGTGTCTGTGCACGCCCTCTGCACATGGCATGTGGTGTGCCCACTCTATAACTGAGTGTATGATATTGAGGTGACACCGACACCAGAGGCCCATGTTGTGTGAAGCCAGTGATGAATTCTGTTGTGGGACCCTGGGGACATGTTTTCCTTCTCTGGGCCTCTGTTTCATCCTGTCAAGAAGGGCTTAGGTCATGCTCTAAGCCCACGTCCACCCCAGAAGGCCCAGTTGGTAATTCTGTGGTACACCCAGGGCAGGCACCTCACCCACTCCAACCCTCTGTGGTGTAGGAACTGCAGATACAGCCTTGTCCTGAGGCTGGGCCTGAGGACACACCAACCCTGTGTCACCTCCTTTTCAGCAAATGGTAGTGGGCTACTGCCAATTTGTTTCCAAGTCATTTTTTTTTCACATGCATTGTGAAAAGTTTCCCAACATCCACATAAGTAGAGAGATCTCATTACTTAGACTTCACATTTTGCCACGTATGCATGCTCTTGTTTTATTTTCTTCTGAAATATTTAAAAGTAAATTACATACATCATGATGTTTTGCTTTTAAATATGTTGTTCTGGGCCAGGCACAGCAGCTCATACCTGTAATCCCAGCAATTTGGGAGGCCGAGGCAGGAGGATCACTTGAGCTCAGGAGTTCGAGACCAGTCTGGGCAACGTGGCGAAACCCCATCTCTACAAAAAAATACAAAAAATTAGCCAGGTGTGGTGGTACATGACTGTAGTCCCAGCTACTCAGGAGGCTGAGATGGGAGGATCGATTGAACCCGGGAGGCGGAGGTTGCAGTGAGCCAAGATTGCGCCACTGTACTCCATCTTGGGTGACAGAGTGAGACTCTGTCTCAAAAAAAAAAAAAGAAAAGAAAAACAACAGAATATATATCACAGTACAGTCTAGGATCACATATTCAATTGGATTCTGCCAGGTTTAGTGGCTCACACTGTAATCCCAGCACTTTGGGAGACTGAGGCAGAAGGATCGCTTGAGCCCAGGAGTTTGAGATCAGTCTGGGCGACATAGTTGCCCTGTTTACAAAAACAGGATTTAAATTGGATTCTGTCTTTGTTGTTTCTTGTAGTCTGGACTAGCCCCCACACCTGTTGCTGGAGAAACCAGGAGATGCCATTGCCATGTGTCCCATGGTGGCGACTGGCCTCATTGCTGCCTTGTGGTGTCTTTTAGCTTGTTCCTCTATCTGGTGAATTTTCCTGTAGATTTGTGGCAGCATTTTTTGCTAGAACACTTGACTGCTCTTATATACACTTGAAAAGACATCACATTCTGGGAAATGTAGTGATTGGTGTTCCTGTGAGCTTCTGGCTGGCATCTGTCAGTGGTAGAGAGCTCTGGGGGGTGAGGGGGCGCCTGGTTGAGCCTTGTCTCCTTTGACCTCCCAGCCTCTAGGCCCAGAGGATGGCACCAAGTGTGCCTGCAGTGGTCTCTTGCTGAACGGACACTTGGGTGGGTGGCTGGTGCATTTTTGTCAGGGGCTGCTCGGCACTCACACCAGTCCTTGGGAAGGCCTGGGTTTGGGGGCATCTCTTGGGAAGGTTCCTGGAGCTGCTTTTGCTCAGTGAGAAACCTGAGGAGCCTCAGAGCTGCAGATGAGGAAACTGAGGCTCACATGGGTGCCACTTCTTGCCCGAGAGGATCAGAGCAGGAGGAGAGCCCAGGACTGGTGATAGATCCTGTGTCTCCAGAGGTGCCTGGTCTCACCTCCTCTGCTGGGCTGGGAAGAGGTTGAGGGAGCAGAGACCCTGGCCCTGAGCTGCAGAATTCTCAAGGTCAGAGGCACCCCAAGCTCCTCCCTTGGAAGACAGGAGCTGGGGCATGGCCATCACCCCAGCTGGTTTGCCAGGTGGGCAGGACACTCAGCCAGGTGCGTCCCCTTCGTTTCCCCAGAGGATGCAGCTGTGAAGGGGCGGCTGGTGGAATGTCTGGAGACTGTGCTCAACAAGGCCCAGGAGCCCCCCAAATCCAAGAAGGTGCAGCACTCCAACGCCAAGAACGCCATCCTCTTCGAGACCATCAGCCTCATCATCCATTATGACAGGTGCCCACCTTGGGCCCACCAGGGCCTGATGCCCAGGGTCAGGAAAGAGGGGCGTGGAGGCCCGGACTCCTGGGTCCGAGGCAGAGGGCAGGGAATCTTGACTTTTAGGTAGGGTAGTAGGAGGAGGGGGCTGTGAAGTGTCACCTGTGAGGTTGGTGCTGGGGTGCTTCCTGGGGGCAGAATTGCTGGGTATCTTTCTCTGGGCTCAAAGGCCCAGCTGTCTGGGTCACTGGAGGTGCAGGACTGCAATGTAAGGCCGGCAAGGTTAAGACCTAGATCCTTGGGGGCTGTGAGGTGGGTCAGCTGGGGCCCGAGTCCTCCACCTCCTCCTGTCAGTTTCTCTCACTATCCCTTTCTTGTGGCCCCTGTGGGCAGTGAGCCCAACCTCCTGGTGCGGGCCTGCAACCAGCTGGGCCAGTTCCTGCAGCACCGGGAGACCAACCTGCGCTACCTGGCCCTGGAGAGCATGTGCACACTGGCCAGTTCTGAGTTCTCCCACGAAGCCGTCAAGACGCACATTGACACCGTCATCAATGCCCTCAAGGTGTGACCCCTTGGAGCCCACTTGGGCCTGCCACCCCCCTCAGAAAGACCAGAGGCTCAGAGGCCCTTGGGTGGCCAACCCTGTGCCAACAGGGAGTCTAAAACACACCTGGGCCCTGCTCTCCACCCTCAGACGGAGCGGGATGTCAGTGTGCGGCAGCGGGCAGCTGACCTCCTCTACGCCATGTGTGACCGGAGCAATGCCAAGCAGATCGTGTCGGAGATGCTGCGGTACCTGGAGACGGCCGACTATGCCATCCGCGAGGAGATCGTGAGTGCTGTGGGGTGCGGGCTGGACTTGTGGGTCTGAGGGAAGGGGTGACTGGGGGCTTGGACTCTTGGGTCTGAAGGAAGAGGGGCTGGAGCCTGGATACCTGGATCTGAGGGAGAGGTGGCTGGTGGCCTGGATTCCTGGGTCTGAGGGAGGAGGGGCTGGGGCCTGGACTCCTCAGTCCCCAGATGGAGGCAGTGGTGATCCCAGAGCCAGGTGAGTGAAAGCCCGACTCAGGCTGCGGGCACTCTGTCTCTCACACGCTCCGGCGGCAGGTTCTGAAGGTGGCCATCCTGGCTGAGAAGTACGCCGTGGACTACAGCTGGTATGTGGACACCATCCTCAACCTCATCCGCATCGCGGGCGACTACGTGAGTGAGGAGGTGTGGTACCGTGTGCTACAGATCGTCACCAACCGTGATGACGTCCAGGGCTATGCCGCCAAGACGGTCTTTGAGGTCAGCATTCCTGACCCTGACCCCCATGACCCCACGACAGGACCCAGAGGCAGAGCAAGGACGGCTGGGGCTGCGGGGCCTGCCAGCCCCTGGCCACCCTCCTCCTGCACCGCTGTGACCTCAAAGTGGGGCCTCTGCCTCTCTGGGCCAACCCAGGACACCCAGGGCTCTGGGTCCCTCCCACCCTCCTGATGTGAGGAGTCCCCAGGCCATGGGCTTGGGGAGCCCGGTGTGCAGTCCCGGCCCCCAGATCTCGGTAGTTTCCCTGTTTCCCTCTGCCCCAGGAAAGGGACCCTGCACAGCCCTGGTTTGTTTTTTTTTTTTTTTTTTGGTTTGTTAGTTTGTTTTTTGGAGACGGAGTCTCACTCTGTCGCCCAGGCTGGATTGGGGAGTGAGTGCCTTGGCGTGATCTTGGCTTGCTGTGACCTGCGCCTCGCGGCGTCGAACCATTCTCCTGCCTCAGCCTCCCCAGTAGCTGGTACTACAGGCGCGTGCCACCACACCCAGCTAATTTGTTTGTATTTTTAATAGAGATGGGGTTTCACCATGTTGCCCAGGCTGGTTTCAAACGCCTGAACTTGGGCAATCTGCCCGCTTCAGCCTCCTAAAATGCTAGGATTACAGGCATGAGCCACCACGCCCGGCTCACAGCCCTGTTTTACTGCCT
The DNA here is from genome assembly GCF_001698545.2 of Rhinopithecus bieti. Taxonomy (NCBI): domain Eukaryota; kingdom Metazoa; phylum Chordata; class Mammalia; order Primates; family Cercopithecidae; genus Rhinopithecus; species Rhinopithecus bieti. Next base: position 1,940,672 of record NW_016807449.1, on the reverse strand, counting down.
GTGTGAGCTTGGGCCGGTCACTCAACCTTTTTGTGCCTCAGTTTACCACCTATAACCCCACCCGCAGCAGAGCTTTGAGGGTTCCACCAGTCAGGAGGTGGTTGCACCCAGTGCTCCAGGAGAGGGCGCTCATTCTTGTCCTCTCCACACCCTTCCCCGCCCCCCCCAGGCGCTCCAGGCCCCCGCCTGTCATGAGAACATGGTGAAGGTTGGCGGCTACATCCTTGGGGAGTTTGGGAACCTGATTGCTGGGGACCCCCGCTCCAGGTGAGGGAGCCTCAGCCTGCAGGGGGAACACTACACGCTTCGGAGGGATCCAGGGCTTGAGGGATCCCCAGGGGCCTCAGGGTAGGCAGTGATGGGCTCCCATCCTCTCGGCCTCCACCCCAGCCCACCTAGCAGGGTAAGAGAGGGCCTCAGTCCCAGGATCGTGGACAGAGTGTAACTGTGGCCCCTGCCTGGTGCCTGGGGAGGGCCACTCCTCTCCAGTGGCCTGGGGTCCTGGGACAGGTCCATCCCAGGGAGGGGCGCCTCTTGAGGGGGTTTCTGGGAGAGGGCAGTGGAGCCTGGCCCTGCTGACACCCACTCCCGTGCACAGCCCCCCAGTGCAGTTCTCCTTGCTCCACTCCAAGTTCCACCTGTGCAGCGTGGCGACGCGGGCGCTGCTGCTGTCCACCTACATCAAGTTCATCAACCTCTTCCCCGAGACCAAGGCCACCATCCAGGCCGTGCTGCGGGCCGGCTCCCAGCTGCGCAATGCTGATGTGGAGCTGCAGCAGCGAGCCGTGGAGTACCTCACCCTCAGCTCGGTGGCCAGCACCGACGTCCTGGTCAGAGCCCCGCCCCTCCCCGCCCCCGGCACACCCCCTTCTCGCTCTCCCCTCCTCCTGACCCAAACTGACCTTCCCCACCCCGACCGCGCCAGGCCACAGTGCTGGAGGAGATGCCGCCCTTCCCCGAGCGCGAGTCGTCCATCCTGGCCAAGCTGAAACGCAAGAAGGGGCCAGGGGCCGGCAGCGCCCTGGATGATGGCCGGAGGGACCCAAGCAGCAACGACATCAACGGGGGCGTAGAGCCCACCCCCAGCACTGTGGTGAGTCCCCTGGGGTGGGCCCTGCCAGGGTGCGTGGGGCTGGGTCCTGCCAGGGTGCCACCTGTCCTCACCGTGACCTGTGCTTCCTACAGTCGACGCCCTCGCCCTCCGCCGACCTCCTGGGGCTGCGGGCAGCCCCTCCCCCGGCAGCACCCCCAGCTTCTGCAGGGGCAGGGAACCTCCTGGTGGACGTCTTCGATGGCCCGGCCGCCCAGCCCAGCCTGGGGCCCACCCCCGAGGAGGCCTTCCTTAGGTAGCACCCCCTGGCCCGGGCCCCTTCTAACAGCCACCCTCAGGGCTGTCCCTTCTCGGCCTCTGCCTGCATTTTCCCTGAGCCCCTCCCCAGCCCCCTACTCGCTCCTCTCTCCATCCCGATGCCTTTGCCAGCCCTGGCTGCTGCCTCCCCTGTCCCAGCCTCCCTGCTCACACCCTCCCTCTGCCACTCTGGACTCCGCCGACACTGGCCACCCTTCGTTGTCTCCTTTCCTGTCACCGTTTCTCAGCCTGCTCTTCCTTTTCTCCTTCTCTCCTTCCCTTCTCCCTCTCTGTCTCTCTCTCTCTCCCCGGCCCTCTTGCTGCCCATCTGGGATTGGCTGCCACGCCTGTCTTCTCTTGTCTGCTCTGGGATTGGATGGCCCAGCGAGCTGGAGCCGCCTGCCCCCGAGAGCCCCATGGCTTTGCTGGCTGACCCAGCTCCAGCTGCTGAGTAAGGGGTGGCCTGGGGTGGGAGGTCGCGGGGGGGCAGACTCGGGTGTCCCCAGGGAGAGTTAGAGGACTGGGAGCTCTCGTCAACGGGTTCCTGATGAGCAGCAGAGGCAGGGACTTTGAGGAAAGGAAAACTTGGTGCCTGCCAATGTGGGCGCACGGACCAGGGTTCCATTCCCATTGGAGGCCACTGCTGAATGGATGTGAGGTTCCTCGAAGCTCTGTGAGGGGTCTGGATATGTGGTTCTGGGGTTCTGTCCTTAGGGTTTGTTCTCACACTCAATCGCTCTGGGTCTTTGCCCCTCCCCACCAAGTCCCTTCCCATCTCACTCCGCTCCCTGCCTCCAGCCCAGGTCCTGAAGACATCGGCCCTCCCATTCCGGAAGCCGATGAATTGCTGAATAAGTGAGTCCTGGGAGAGGTGGGGGAGGGGAATGGGGACAGGTGCAGAACCTAGGTCAGGTGCAGACAGGCACCCCCGTCATCCTGCGCCACCTGCCACTCCCACCCAGGTTTGTGTGTAAGAACAACGGGGTTCTGTTCGAGAACCAGCTGCTGCAGATCGGAGTCAAGTCAGAGTTCCGGCAGAACCTAGGTGTGTCCCAGGGGACTGTGGGAATAGGTGGGAGGGAGACCTTGGGTTGGGCCTGGGGAAGGGGTCAGAGGGACTCAAATGGAGCTCTGCCTCCCCCACCTACTGCAGGCCGCATGTATCTCTTCTATGGCAACAAGACCTCGGTGCAGTTCCAGAATTTCTCACCCACTGTGGTCCACCCCGGAGACCTCCAGACTCATATCCTCTCAGGCCCGGCCCAGCCTCCTGCCTCCAGGCCTGCCTCTCCAGGTCGGCCTTCCTCATCGTGGAGAAGCTGGCTGACCCAGGTCCACACTTCTCTTTAGCCCCTCTTGGGCACGCAGTTACTTCTCTGAGATTCAGTGTCTGCATCTGTAAGATGGGGGTGGGGTTCCTTCCCCCAGGACAGGAGATGACAGTGAAGTGGTGTGTGGGAGGCATTACTTCCAGAACTCACCTACTCCAGGCCTCAGTTTGTCCCTATCTGGCACCTTCCGTGTCCTGCCATCCTCCACTGGGCTCCATGTCATGATGCCAGCACCTCCTGCACTCAGAAGCCAGGCCTGCGGGTCCAGACCCAGGGCCTCCTCCTGTATGACCTAGGCTGAGTCACTTTGCCTCTCTGGGCCTTCCTGTCCCCACCGTGAAGTGTATGTAGACCCTCCTCTTCCTCATAGGGTTATTGTGAAGATCAGAGTATCTGGAAAACCCTGGAAGGGTGGCTGGAGGTATCAGTACCCTCTGTTCCTTCTCTGGGCCTCCATTTCCACATTCATGAAATTAGAAAAGCTCGACCCCAAAACTCCTTCCGGCCGGGCGTGGGGGCTCATGCCTGTAATCCCAGCACTGGGAGGCTGAGGCCAGCGAATCATTTGAGGTCAGGAGTTCAAGACCAGCCTTGCCAACATGGTGAAATCCCATCTCCACTAAAAATACAAAAATTAGCTGGGTGGTAGTGGTGCGCGCTTATAATCCCAGCTACTCAGGAGGCTGAGACAGGAGAATCGCTTGAGCCTGGGAGGTGGTGGTTGTGGTGAGCCGAGATTGTACCCCTGCACTCCATTCTGGGCGACAGAGTGAGACCCTGTCTCAAAAAAATCAGAAACAAAATTCCGTCTTCCATAATTTCCAGAGGCTCGTGCAGGCAGCTCCGTGGAGGCAGTGGCAAGAGAACATGAGTCCCAGGCCTTCCCAGTGGGCTAGTGACACGGATGCAGATGACGATAACACTAATTGCTACCAGCTTTGTGTACTTACCATGTACCGGGCCCACAGACAAGTACTTGTAATGGATTTTTTAAAAAAATAGTGATGAGGCCTCACTGTGTTGCCCAGGCTTGTCTCAAACCCTTGGGCTCAGTGATCCTTCCCACCTTGGCCTCCCAAAGTGCTGGATTACAGGCGTGAGCCACCACACCCGGCTGGATTATTTCATCAACTCCTGAGGACATTTTACACATGTCCTTTTGTTGAGACAGGGCCTCACTCACCCAAGCGGGAGTGCAGTGGCACGAACACTGCTCACTGCAGCCTCGATCTTCTGGGCTCAAGGCATCCTCCTGCCTCAGCCTTCCAAGTAGCTGGGAGTGCAGGTGCACATCACCACACCTGGCTAATTTTTTTGTAGAGATGGGGTCTTGCCATGTTGCCCAGTCTTACACATGTCCAGAGGCTGAGAGAGGTTAAGTGGCTGCCCACAGCCACTCAGGTGGTTAAGAGATGGGATTCAAACTGAAGTCAGCCTCCAGAGCTAATACTATTATGTCTCAGTGCGGTGTGACATTGTGGGAGGCCAAAGGAGGCACCTAGGGGGCGCCTCAGAGGTTTCCATAGCATGAACTTTGTAGTTGAACCTTGTAGGATTGAGTCCAGGATTGCACCATGGGGTCCCTCAAAGACCTGCAGGCGGGAGCTGCCGGCAGCTCTGGGGTTCCTGACCCAGACTTCCCAGGGGCCCGCCTCCTCTGTCTGGCTTCCTTGACCGCTGGCGGGCACAGCTGGCTGTTCAGACCAAGCGCGTGGCTGCGCAGGTGGATGGCGGCGCGCAGGTGCAGCAGGTGCTCAATATCGAGTGTCTGCGGGACTTCCTGACGCCCCCGCTGCTGTCCGTGCGCTTCCGGTAAGTGAGGTGCGGCGCGGCCGGTGGGCGGGGCCTCCGGGGCGAGGGGCGGGGCCTTAACGGAGCCTACCCCTCACCCCACCAGGTATGGTGGCGCCCCCCAGGCTTTCACCCTGAAGCTCCCAGTGACCATCAACAAGTTCTTCCAGCCCACAGAGATGGCGGCCCAGGATTTCTTCCAGCGCTGGAAGCAGCTGAGCCTGTGAGGGGTGGGGAGGGGGCGGAGCCAAAGCCGCGCCTCCGGGTGGGCGGGTCAGGCTATCCAGGTCCCTGACTTGAACCTTCCCGGTCCCCAGCCCTCAACAGGAGGCGCAGAAAATCTTCAAAGCCAACCACCCCATGGACGCAGAAGTTACTAAGGCCAAGGTGAGAGACCGCGGGCGTGTTTGCCGGCCTAGGGCTGCTTTGCTTCTCTGAGCCTCTGTTTTCCCATCTGTAAAGTGGGGCCAATTCCCATCCCCAAAGGTTTTTGGGATCTGGGATGCCACTGTGTGGTAACTAACAGCTCTGGCACTCTCTGACGGCGGCCCCCCTCCCTCTCAGCTTCTGGGGTTTGGCTCTGCTCTCCTGGACAATGTGGACCCCAACCCTGAGAACTTCGTGGGGGCGGGGATCATCCAGACTAAAGCCCTGCAGGTGGGCTGTCTGCTCCGGCTGGAGCCCAACGCCCAGGCCCAGGTGAGTGCTGCTGCGGGAGGCCTGAGGTGGGCAGGAAGGCCGCCTGCCATCTCTGCGCCCGCTCTTCCTGCCTCACTGCTCAATTCACGTCCTCCCTTTGACCCTTCTCCTCTCGCATCTCTTTGGCCACTTTTCCTCCTCTTCATCCATCCATCTTCTCTCCTGTCTCCAACCTCTGGTCTTCCTCTCCCCTTCCTGTCCCTCCCTGATTTCTACCTTTCCATATCGTTTCCACCTTTCTCTCCTCATTTATAATTTCCCTCCTTTCTGGCTCCTCTGTTGATTTCATTCTTACATTCTTCTCCCCTGTGTCTTGTGTCACTGTTCTGGCCCTTTATCCTTCTTTCTTCTATATCCCTTGTGTCCCCACTTCCCTGGGCTCCCTATCTCCTCTGAGTTCTGCCCCCAATGCCCCCACCCAGATGTATCGGCTGACCCTGCGCACCAGCAAGGAGCCCGTCTCCCGTCACCTGTGTGAGCTGCTGGCACAGCAGTTCTGAGCCCTGGACTCTGCCCCCGGGGATGTGGCCGGCACTGGGCAGCCCCTTGGACTGAGGCAGCTTTGGTGGATGGGGGACCTCCACTGGTGACAGAGAAGACGCCAGGGATTGGGGGATGCCTGGGACCTTCCTCCGGCCTTTTGTATTTTATTTTGTTCATCTGCTGCTGTTTACATTCTGGGGGGTTAGGGGAGCCCCTCCCTTCCTTCCCCCCTCCCAAGCACAGAGGGGAGAGGGGCCAGGGAAGTGGATGCCTCCTCCCCTCCCACCCCACCCTGTCGTAGCCCCCCTACCCCCTCCCCATCCAGGGGCTGTGTATTATTGTGAGCGAATAAACAGAGAGACGCTAACAGCCCCATTTCTGTGTCCATCACCCACTGCTAGGTAGTCAAAGAAGTGGGGTGAGGGCATGCAGTGTGTGGGTGGCCAGGCTTCGCAGCCCATGGCTGGGACTCTGGGGAGACAGCAGCAGCAGCAGCCGCCGAACCCCCAGCTGCAGGGCCACCAGACGCACTCCTTTGCCTGGTTCCTCAGTCCCCAACACCAGGTAGCAGGCTCTAGGCAGCTGGGCCTGGTAGACCCCACCTTCTGTCTTCTCTGGTGGCCCTGGCTCTGGGGAAAGAACAGGGGGCACTGAGGTGACAAGTAGCATGCTAACCTTTGGAAGCCACACCACATCCTGGGCCCAAGTTCTGAACGCGTGGGGTCTCTGAGCACAGGTTTTGGGAGCCTCCTGCCAGGGCAGGGCCTCAGGGCTCTAGCTGGCTGTCAGCAACTTGAAGACTGTGATGCTCTCACTCAGCTCACCCTCTTCCTCTTTCTCATCCTTGGCCCCCATTTTCCTGGGGAAACTGCAGCTGCAGGCAATCCTCTTAGCAATACACATGGCAAACACGGCAGAAACACAGGAGCCCGCCCACCCCACTGCATGAGGCGGGTGGAGGGAAGCAGGCAGGGGCCAGGGAGAGATGGAGTCGCACAGCTAAGAAGGGGTGTAGCCCCCCAGATGGAGCTCTTGACCACTGTGCTGCATTCATCCGGGCTTCACTGGGGTCATAGCGCCATCCCAGGTCCTTCCCTTTGTCTCTCTGGGCCTTTATGGGTTCTACAATTTTTCCTTTCTAACCCAGCATCTGTGAAAACCTCCCCCATCCCCTAAGCCTATCAGCAAAGTCTGTGCTTTCGGCAGTAGTGCAGAGTGCTGGACTGTGTGGATATGGGAGCCAGATCCCCTATGTTAGAATACGGCTGTGCCACTCATGAGCTGAGCCTCAGTTTCCTCATCTGTAATATGGGAATGATAAGGTAACAGGATAGTCCTCGCTTGTGAGGATAAAGTGATTTCATTCTTTCTTTCTTTCTTTTTTTTTTTTTGAGACGGAGTCTCGCTCTGTCGCCCAGGCTGGGATGCAGTGGCCAGATCTCAGCTCACTTCAAGCTCCCCTCCCGGGTTTACGCCATTCTCCTGCCTCAGCCTCCGGGTAGCTGGGACTACAGGCGCCCGCCACCGCGCCCGGCTAGTTTTTTGTATTTTTTTAGTAGAGACGGGGTTTCACCGTGTTAGCCAGGATGGTCTCGATCTCCTGACCTCGTGATCCGCCCGTCTCGGCCTCCCAAAGTGCTGGGATTACAGGCTTGAGCCACCGCGCCCGGCCTCATTCTTTCATTACATGTAAAGGCACTGGGAAGAGATGAGGTCTCAGTGTTAACTATTGTTTTGTTTTTTTGTTTTTTGTTTTTTGTTTGAGATGGAGTCTCGCTCTGTCGCCCAGGCTGGAGTGCAGTGGCCGGATCTCAGCTCACTGCAAGCTCCGCCTCCCGGGTTTACGCCATTCTCCTGCCTCAGCCTCCCTAGTAGCTGGGACTACAGGCGCCCGCCACCTCGCCCGGCTAGTTTTTTGTATTTTTTTTTTTTTTAGTGGAGACAGGTTTCACTGTTTTAGCCAGGATGGTCTCGATCTCCTGACCTCGTGATCCGCCCATCTCGGCCTCCCAAAGTGCTGGGATTACAGGCTTGAGCCACCGCACCTCGCCAACTATTGTTAACTATGATCTAGGAGGTTCTGAAGCCAGGCAGGGACCTCCCTTCCCCTCCCTTCCCTCCTGGAAAAGGCTACTGGAGCTCCTGTGTTGCTGCCGTGTTTGCCATGTGTATTGCTAAGAGGATCGCCCTTCCCATCTGCATCAATTCTCAGATCTCAAGGAAAACCACAGCCCTCTGCCCCAGTGCATGCTGGGTTCCTCCGGTTCCTCCAACCCCACCTCCTACTCCCACTTTGCGTGACCAGAGACTCAGTGTCCCCGCCTGCGCAGTGGGAGCACTGTGCCTGCCGCTGACCTGGTGGGAAGTGCGTGGAGGTGACCAGGGTATAGAAGTTTCGGAGGAGGCGCCGGCGCTGTTCTGGTGAAGGCTCTGCTGGGAGGAAAAGGCGGTGATGCAGAGCCCCTCCCCGGCCCACGCTCCTCCTGCCCCTGCCCCTGTCCTCAGTCACCTTTATCCCCCAAGGGCTCCACGGTGAAAAGGCAGCGTTTCAGTTCCAGGTGGAGGAGCAGCAGCCTGTGGGAAAGGGAAGGGAATGTCATGGCTGGGGAAGAGGACATGACCCCCAACCCACTCCCTCCATCCGAGCCCTACCCGAGGATGTCTGTGTGAAGGGGGAAGCCACTGGGCAGCGCTCGGGGTCCCAGCGGCAGACAGGCCCGCAACGGGTCCAGCAGTGGCTGCCAGCAGCGCTCCAGAAGCTGCAGGGGGCGTGGTCATTGGGTCATGGTCATGGGAAGGCGGGGCCGGCCGGGGAGTGCACGATAGGGGCGTGGTCAATCGGGAGGGGCGAGGCCTACGAGAACAGTGGAGGGCGGAGGGCAGAAGGGACCAGGGAAGGGGCGAGGCCTGGGAGGACAGAGAAAGCGCGGGAGTGGCCGATCTTGTGGGGAAGGTGAATGACTGGAGCGCAGTCCAGAAGAAGCGGGGCTGGAGAAAGAAGCCGCCGGCAGGGCAGGGTGGTGGGGAAGGGCCCTGCAGGTACAGGGTGTCCTAAGGGGGAAAGCGGGACGGCGCGGGTTCACCTGTGGATACAACTGGCTGAGGGGTGGGCTTGGCCCGCAGAGTAGACACAGCTCCAGGCTCGGCAGCAGTGTCAGGGTCAGGAGCCGGTGTGGGACCTGAAGCAGGGCACAGGCTGGGGCTGACCGCGGGCCCGGCCCCTTTCCATCGCAGATCCCGCTTCCTGGCGACTCGGCCCCCAGGTCACATCCCTCTGTTCCGTCCGCCCCACCCACTCACCGTGGGGCTGCCGTGCGGCAGGTACACCGGGTAGTCGCGAGCGGTCTGAGGCGGCAGGGACCCCACCAGCCAGGGGAGCAGCACGGCCTCGGGCGTCCCCAGCCGCCACCAACCTTCAGTTGCTGCCACCACCCGGCCCGACACCACCAGACTGACGAATCCCGTGCCCGCGGCCTCAGCGAACCCGGAGAGGGCTTCCTGGGTAAGGGAGGCAGGAGGACTGGGAGTCAGCAGACAGGTGTAGGGGGTGGCAGCGACCTCCCAGGTGGGCAGGGAATGGGGAGAAACCCACAGCCAGCCCCAAGCTCGTGGAGTGGCCATGCTCCTGCGTCTCACCCTCTCTGAGCCTGAGTTCCTTCACCTTCATACGAAGTCACATCCCCAACTCACACTGTGAAGTCTGATTACACACCTAGCCTGGGTGTGCGAACTGAAGCTAATGATGTAACCACAGCAGCTGCTGTTCATCGAGGCCTGTTACATGCTGAGTAGGCACCGTCAGCAATGTAGAGAAGCCAAGTCACCTGCTGAGAGTCACACTGCTGGGAGGCGCCCACACCAGGCAACTCAGCAAGAGCAGTGTTTAAGTAGGGGTAGCTAGAGATCTGAGAGGCGGGAGGAAGAGCAGGTACCAAGGTTGGAAAGTTGTTGGGATCTCTAGGATCTGTGAGGCAGCTGGGTGGAGGCAGATTGTGGATTTAGCAACAGGTTAGGGGGTGCCACATGCCACAGGCCTTCAAACACCAGGCTGAGGGGCTGGGACCTTGTCCTGGGGGAGATGGAGGCTGTGGGAGGGCCGTGAGCAGGAAAGGGGCAGGGCCAGCTCTGGATATAGTAGGATTCTTGTGGTGGACGGGTGTGATGGCTCACACCTGTCATCCGAGCACTATGGGAGGCTGAGGGGGGAGGAATGCTTGAGCCCAGGAGTTTGAGACCAGCCTGGGCAACTTAGTGGACACCCATCCCCAACCCCAGTACATCTCTTAAAAAAAAAAATTAGCTGAATGTGGTGACGCGTGCCTATAGTGTCAGCTATTGGCGAGGCTGAGATGAGAGGATCACTTGAATCCAGGAGTTCAAGGCTGCAGTGAGCTATGACTGAGCCACTGCGCTCTAGCCTGGATGACAGAGCGAGACCCTGTCTCAGAAAAGAAAGATGGCCCAGGTGCAGTGGCTCACGCCTGTCATCCCAGCACTGTGGGAGGCCAAGGCAGGTGTCAGAAGTTTGAGACCAGCTTGGCCAACATGGCAAAACTCCATCTCTACTAAAAATACAATAAATTAGCCGGGCGTAGGGGCGAGTGCCTATAATCCCAGCTACTCCGGAAGCTGAGGCAGAAGAATTGCTTGAACCCAGGAGGCAGAGGCTGCAGTGAGCTGAGATCGTGCCACTGCACTCCAACCTGGGCAACAAGAGTAAAACTACATCTCAAATAAAAAGAGAGAAAGGAAAGAAAAAAGAAAAGAAAAACAATAAAAAGAGAAAAGATTCTTCTGGGACCAGGTGGGGATAGGACTGGAAGCTGAGAGGATAGGAGGAGGTTGGGACAATGGTCCAGAAGAAAGAGGATGAGGACTGAGCCAGGGCCAGCGGAACAGGTATTTCCATAGCATCCCCAGTACCTGCAAGAGGGACCCCTCTGGAGGAATCACACAGTCCACACACTGGGTCAGGTCCCCGATGAGCTCTGAGTCCCCTAGGAAGCTGTCGATGAGGCAGTAGCTGGCCTAGGAGAATAAGAAGGGACCAGCCTAGCATTCAGGAGGGCCCAGGGTCAGACAACCAAGAACCTGTGGGACCAGGCTGCCCCAGGGGCTGCTGGGAACTGTAGTTCCCAAATGGCAGTGCCCAGGTATCCTAACTTCCCACCCTCATGCCCTGCAACCTCACCCTCAAGTCCTTCTTCAGTCTCTCCACATTGCGGATATTGGTCAGTTCTTCAAGTCCCACAAGAAGGACCTAGGAGAACCATATAGGAGAGGATGGGCCCTGGGCAACTAGTTCTAAGAGAGGAGAGGCTGGGACTCGAACTCCTGGGTCTGAAGGAAGAGGCGGCTAGGACTCCCACTTCTGGGTCTGGGGACTGGGGGGTGGGGGTCAAGATTCCTGGGTTCTGGCTGGGCTGGACGCAGTGGCTCATGCCTGTAATTCCAGCACTTTTGGAGGCCAATGTGGGTGGATCACTTGAGGTCAGGAGTTTGAGAACAGCCTGGCCAACACGGTGAAACCCTGTCTCTACAAAAAATACAAAAATTAGCTGGGCATGGTGGCGCATGCCTGTAATCCCAGCTACTTGGGAAGCTGAGGCACGAGAATCACTTGAACCTGGGAGGCGGAAGTTGCAGTGAGCCAAGATCATGCCACTGCACTCCAGCCTGGGCAACAGAGCGAGACTCCGTCTCAAAAGGAAAAAAAAAAAAAAGATTCCTGGGTTCTGAGTGAGGAAGTGTTGGTGGTCTGGACTCCTAGGTCTGAGGGAGAAGGATGCTGAGATCTCAGATTCTGGTTTGGGGAGAAAAGAGGACTGGTGAGTCTCACCATGGCTCCAAACACCATTTGGAGTAGTCTCTCCAGCCTCAGCTCAGAGATGCCCACCTCAGATGACAGAACAATGAGGGTGATGCTGTGGAATGGAAGTGAGAAGAATGAGTCAAGGCCTTAGGAATCAGGAAGGGGTGTGTTGGAGTCCGCCCATCGATTCCAGAACACCAGATACATCCTCCCTCAGCCCAACCTTCCTTTCTTATAGAAAACATCAGGGATCAAGGAGGGTAACTGGCTTGCTAAAGATCCCACAGCCAAATTAACAGCTGGTTTTAGAGAGCTGGAAGGCCTCTGAGGTCATCTTCAACATGGACTATCACCCAGGCCCTGTCCCTGTCCCACATTCCCTCCTGGGGACCTGTCATGGAAGCTTTTCCACACCACAGTCGTGTTCTCGGTCCTTGCAGAGCTCAGCAGCACCTCCAGATTCTGCCCAAACATATGGACTCCATTGAGGGAACCGATGACAGAGAACGGGAGCTAAGGAGGGGTTAGGGACATCAGACAGGAGCACCACCCCATCCCCTCCTCCTTAGGACCTAAGCGTGCCAGCTCCCAGCCCCATCCTCTTTCCATATACCCTGGCAGTGCCTCTTTGGGGAACCAGGCTTATTGGTGCATTGCCTCCTCGGTCCTACAAACTCAACACTGAAACCTCCCCAGCCCCTACTGCCTTGAAGACCCAGAGTCAAAACACCGAACCCCCTTCGGTTTAGATACAGGCGTCCAAGGCCCCACCTGCTGACGGGCGGGGGCGCCGCCGCGACTGCTCCTGCAGAACAGGGGACCCCGCTTGACGCCGCGAGGCACAGCAGATGAACCGTGCCGCCCGTCCCCTCCTCCCCCATTTAGGACTCCCACCGCGGTCCCCCACGTGGGGACTGTCAGTGCCGGTCTTGGAGCATGCCGGTAATCACAGTAACTCGGCCTGTGGTCCGGAGCCGCCAGAGGGCGAGATGGGGAGCTGATTGGAAGAGGATTAATTTCCCGCCTTCTTCACCCAACTCAAACAGACCCTCAAACCCTATTCAGGCACCTCCCCCAAGCCCATTAGGTTCTCTTCCGCCCCAGCCGGAAGTCATGGTACCCCTAACAAAGATGGCGGCTAATTGAATTGGCAAAGCTTTCTTGTTTCTCGGAGGAGGTAAGGAGAACCAAGAGGCCAGATTGAAGATGATGACTGCGCCAAGGCCTTGCCTAGCCACTATCCTGTAGGCTTTGGTGATTTACACTCTAAACGGGAAAAACAGTTGTGCCCCGATCAAAGATTGGGACGATCCCAAAGCGTTGCCTCGCAACCATATTCCCTCTAGGTTGTTACAGTAGTAAACAACGTGCCCTACTCAAAGATGGCGACCGTGGCTGGGCGTTGCCAAGCAACCACCATTCAGCCAGGTTTCCATTCCAAAGCTGTAAACAGCTGTGACCTGCTCAAAGATGGCGGCACGTCGAAGGCCGAGCACCCTCCTTGGGGCGAAATCGAGAAAAACACCGTCTCCCCCCAACATTCGAGGGTGGTTGAGTCCAGCTATCGTTGCCTAGTAACCACCAAAAAAAAAAAAAAAAGGTTGCTTTTATTATTGGAAAAAAGAAAACAAGGAAATCCTTTGTTGTCCAGAATAATAAAAATAACATCATTTCTGTAATGAACTTATACATGGTAGCATACTATGTAAAATGTGAAAATATCCCCGAATTTTTTCCTAAAATACAGTTAAACGTAGAATATTCATACGTTTTCACAAATATGATCAATATACTAACATTTCCACACTTTCTTTTTCCCCATGTTTATAAGTCTATTTCATCTTAATAATGTATTTTTATAATCTATTTTGTGGATGTAACAAATTGATTTGACCAATTACGTGTTGAACTCCTCCAGACTAGTCAACTAGTACTGGACAGCATTTTATTGACTTTTTTAAATGCCCTTATGAATATTTTTATTATTTGATACACGCAGTATTGTAATAATAAATGTATTTATGATTCATTTTGCCCTTCCTCTCTTCCTTCTTGCAGATCAGCCCATCTTTCTTTTTTTTTTTTTTTTTTTTTTT
>NW_016807449.1:1921032-1926851 GCF_001698545.2 Rhinopithecus bieti | reverse complement strand
CCGGATCTCAGGTCACTGCAAGCTCCGCCTCCCGGGTTTACGCCATTCTCCTGCCTCAGCCTCCCGAGTAGCTGGGACTACAGGCGCCCGCCACCGCGCCCGGCTAGTTTTTTGTCTTTTTTAGTAGAGACGGGGTTTCACCGTGTTAGCCAGGATGGTCTCCATCTCCTGACCTCGCGATCCGCCCGGCTCGGCCTCCCAAAGTGCTGGGATTACAGGCTTGAGCCACCGCGCCCGGCCAGATCAGCCCATTTTTCTAGCATAATTTTTAATTTTCCTAGTTCCTAAAGTAGATCCTTTCCTTTTTTTTTTTTTTTCGGGGGGAGATGGGACAGGGTCTCGCTCTGTCGCCCAGGGTGGACTGCAGTGGAGCCATCTCGGCTCATTGCAACCTCTGCCTCCCAGGTTCAAGCGATTCTCCGGCCTCAGCCACCTGAGTAGCTGGGATTACAGGTGTGCCCCACCATGTCGGGTTAATTTTTGTATTTTTTGTAGAGACTGGGTGTCGCTATGTTGCCCAGGCTGGTCTCGAACTCCTGGGATCAAGTGATCCACCCACCTCTGCGTCTCCAAGTGCTGGGACATCAGGCGGGAGCCACCAAGCCTGGCCTAGGTACCATTTTAATCTTCCTTCATGTCTATTGATTTTTATTTTCCTTTTTCTGGATTACTTTTATCTTTCTTATAACTATTAACATTTGAGTTACACAGGCATAAAAAAGGAGGGAGCTGCTCTAGATGAAAAGAAACTTGAGACATAATGTCTAAATATGTGTGTGGTCTTTGTATGCTGATACAAATAAACCAACTGTAAAAACACATTTTGAGACAATTGGAACGTTTGATTACACACTTACTGTTAGATGATACTAAGAAGTTAATTTTGTTACAGGTAACAATGGCATACCAGTAATGTAAGAAAGTGTTCATAAAATTGGGAAAGATGCCTGCCAAGCACACAGGAGTAAAATGATATGATTGTACGGATTTGCTTTAAAAGGCTTCAGCAAATGAGACTGTCTCAAAAAAAAAAAAAAAAAAAAAAGGCTTCCGCAGGCTCACTGCCTGTAATCCGGGCACTGTGGGAGGCCAAAGTGGGTGGATCACCTGAGGACAGGAGTTTGAGACCAGCCTGGCCAACATGGTAAAAGCCTGTCTTCATCAAAAATACAAATATTTGCCGGTGGTGTGGCACACACCTGTAGTCCCAGCTACTCTGGAGGCTGAGGCAGGAGCATCAGTGGAACCAGGGAGGTGGAGGCTGCAGTGAGCCGACATTGCCCTACTGCACTGTAGCCTGGGCCAGCAAGATTTTGTAAAAAAAAAAAAAAAAAACCCAATTAAAATAATTTAAAATGATAAAAGTAAAAAGCTGTATCATTGGGCTTTCTGAAAGCACTTTCAATTGGTGGAGATTATGGTTTTTATTTTATTTTTATTTTTTTCAGACAGCCTCTTGCTCTGTGGCCCAGGCTGGAGTTCAGTGGCGCCATCTCGGCTCACTGCAAGCTCCGACTCCCGGGTTCATGCCATTCTCCTGCCTCAGCCTCCCGAGCAGCTGGGACTGCAGGCACTCGCCACTACACCCAGCTAATTTTTTTTTTTTTTGTATGTTAGTAGAGACGGGGTTTCACCGTGTTAGCCAGGATGGTCTCGATCTCCTGACCTCGTGATCTGCCCGCCTCGGCCTCCCAAAGTATTGGAATTACAGGCGTGAGCCACTGCGCCCGGCCTGTTTGTTTGTTTGTTTGTTTTTTCTTAATTTTTATTTATATTTTTTGAGACGGAGTCTCGCTCTGTCGCCCAGGCTGGAGTGCAGTGGCGTGATCTCGGCTCACTGCAACCTCCGCCTCCCGGGTCCCAGGTTCTAGGCGATTCTCCTTGCCTCAGCCTCCCGAGTAGCTGGGATTACAGGCGTGCACCACCACGCCCAGTGATACTGACCCCGTGATCCCCCCGCCTCTGCCTCCCAAAGTGCTGGAATTACAGGCGTGAGCCACCTCGCCCTGCTGAAGATTATGTTTTTAAATATTTATTGGCCATTCAAAATTGTGTGTGTGTGTGTGTGTGTGTGAAACTAGTCAGGTTTCTTTTTATTTGTTTGTTGTTTTTGAGACGGAGTCTAACTCTGCCACCCAGGCTGGAGTGCAGTGGCACAATCTCAGTTCGCTGCAACCTCTGCCTCCCAGGTTCAAGCGATTCTCCTGCCTCAGCCTCCCAGGTAGCTGAGATTACAGACGCCCACCACGACGGCTAATTTTTGTATTTTTAGTAGCTGGAGTTTCACCATGTTGGCCAGGCTGGTCTTGAACCCGTGACCTCAGGTGATCTACCCACCTCAGCCTCCCAAAGTGCTGGGATTACAGACGTGAGCCACGGCATCCGGTTCTGGTCAGGTTTCTTTCTATTAAAGTAAATATAAAGTGGCAGGGCATGGTGGCTTACACCTGGGATCGCTTCAGCCCACGAGTTTGAGACACGCCAGGGCAACATAGTGAGACCCCATCTCTACAAAAAATTGAAAAATTAGGGCAGGCGCGGTGACTCACGCCTGTAATCCCAGCACTTTGGGAGGCCGAGGCGGGCGGATCACGAGGTCAGGACATCGAGACCATCCTGGCTAACACGGTGAAACCCCATCTTTACTAAAAATACAAAAAACAAACAAACAACAACAACAGAAAACAAGCCCGGCGTGGTGGTGGGCGCCTGTAGTCCCAGGTACTCGCGAGGCTGAGGCAGGAGAATGGCGTGAACCCGGGAGGCGGAGCTTGCGGTGAGCCGAGATTGCGCTACTGCACTCCAGCCTGGGAGACAGAGTGATACAACGTCTCATAAAAAAAAAAAAAATAAATAAATTAAAAATTAGCTGGGAGTGGTGGTGCGCGGCTGTGGTCCCATCTGCTCTACAGGCAGAAGAGTGGCTCCAGTGCGAGCAGTAGAGGCTGCCGTGAGCCAAGATTGGGCCACTGCACTCCAACCTGCACAACAGAAAGAGACCCTGTCTGAAAAGCTTAAAATTAAAAAGATAATAGTAATGAAGTGTTTCTATTTTTCTATATTATTCATCAATAAGATTTGTGTAGCACATTTCTGTCAACAAACACGTTAGATAGATTTTCCCAGTTGGTAGTGTATTTTTCAACTTGGTTTATGCAGTCTTTTTGGAAAAATTAATAAAGATTACGTTTTCTGGCTTTGCTGTAGTGCTAAGAAACTCCATGGCAGTCATTAAGATTTTTTTCCTTCAGATAGTTTCCGAGTTTCATTTGTTGCACTTACATGTTTAATCTACCTGGAATGTATTTATGTTTTAGGCCAGTTTCTGGCTCCTCTCCCCGAAAACAACGCTCAGGTGTTGCTAAGCAACCCACACTTGGGTTGGTGTTCGGCTTCTTTTCAGGGGGAAAACAACTGCCCTACCTTCCAAGTTGAGGACGACCTTAAAGCGTTGCCTAGTAACCTCGTTTCCGCCGATGTGATTGGATCCTTCTCGCCTCCCTCCCCCAGTCCGCGCGCCCGAAAGAACAGAATCAGAAACCTAATCTAACGGTTAGAAAACAAGGGCAGAGGTCCCGGCGCTGTGGCTCAGGCCTGTAATCTTAGCACTCTGGGAATCCAAGGCGGGCGAATCACTTGAGGTCAGGAGTTCGAGAACAGCCTGGCCCACATGGTGAAACCCTTTCTCTACTAAAAATACAAAAATTAGCGGAGCCTGGTGGCGGGCACCTGTAATCCCAGCTACTCGGAAGGCTGAGGCAGGAGAATCGCTTGAACCCGGGAGGCGGAGGTTGTAGTGAGCCGAGATCGCGCCACTGCACTTCAGCCTGGGCGACAGGGCGAGACTCCCGTTTCGAAAACAAAAAACAAGAAAACAAAGGAAACAAAACACAAAAACGAAAACAAGGGCAGCGTACGCGTTGCATAGCAACCAGGTCTCCTGCCCCTCCCTTTGAGACAAGAGGCGGACCCAGACGCCCCGCTCAAAGATGGCGGCTGACTGAGCCGCTTTCAATTTATTTCGCTCTTGAGAATCCTGACAAGAATTCCGTCGAACCCATCAGGTCCCTAGACGGGCTAACTATGCCCTTTCTGAGTCTTCCACGCGGTGGAGACGAAGGAGGAGGGAGCTAGAACGAAGCCTCAGCGCGTGCCCCGCACAAACATGGCCGCATTCCCAGCGGCCCTAAACCGCCCGGCGCGGGTGCGCGCGCAGCGCAGGCGCATTTCCTCTCATTCCGCGGTGTCTGCTGCGGCGGCTGTGGCGGTGGCGGCTACCGCACGGGGTATGGTCCCCGGGTCCGAGGGCCCGGCCCGCGCCGGGGGCCTGGTGGCCGACGTGGTGTTTGTGATTGAGGGTACGGCCAACCTGGGACCCTACTTCGAGGGACTCCGCAAGCACTACCTGCTGCCGGCCATCGAGTGAGTGCCATTTCCGCGACTCTAACCCCGCCCTCCCATTTCAGTTTCCACAGCTTCTTGCCTGACTCCGACCTTTCACCTCTGACCCTCACAGGTATTTTAATGGTGGTCCTCCTGCTGAGACGGACTTCGGGGGAGACGTGAGTCTTGGGACTTCTGGGTCTGAGGGCGGAGGGGCTGGGGGTTTGGACTCCTGGGTCTGAGGGAGGAGGGGCCGGGGCCCTGGACTCCTGGGTCTGAGGGAGGAGGGACAGGAGACTGGACTCTTGGGTCTGAGGAAGGGAGAAAGAGCTGGGCCTGGACTTCTGAGTTTGAGGGAGGAGGAGCTGGGGACTTGTACTCCTGGGTCTGAGGGAGGAGGGGCTGGGGGTCTGGATTCTTGGGTCTGAGAGAGAAGGGTCTGGGGGAGGAGGGGCTGGGGGTCTGGACTCCTGGGTCTGAGGAAAGAGGGACTGGGGCCTGGACTTCTGGGTCTGAGGGAGGAGGGCCTGGGGGGCCTGGACTCTTGGGTCTGAGGGAGGAGGGGCTGGGGCTGAGATTCCTGGGTTTGAGGAAGGAGGAAGCTGAGGAGTTCCTGGTTCTGGAGGAACAGGAGGCTGGGAACCCTGATTCCTTCTCTGAGGGAAAAGCGAATTGAGGTCCCAGATTAAAAGTTTTTCTGTTCTCCCCTCCCAGTATGGAGGGACCCAGTACAGCCTCGTGGTGTTCAACACAGTGGACTGCGCTCCTGAGTCCTACGTACAATGTCACGCTCCCACCAGCAGCGCCTATGAGTTTGTCACCTGGCTCGATGGCATTAAGTGAGCTTTTTCCCTCACGTAGGGTGGGTTGGGGTTCCTGTGAGGGGCCGTGAATGAGGGATGGCTTGGGTTTGAGCTGCAGGAAACATCCCATACATTAAGCGATTGAAAGGACTTTGAGGGTGATTGTGTTTTTGTCAGAAGTCACTTTCGTGGCTTCTGTGTGCTCAGCAGTGTTGCTGAGTAGGAACACTGAGTAGGAACAGTGTTGCAGAAGTAGGAAAAACTTCCCATTCAGGGAGGCCTGGCTGAGCTCCAGCAGCCACCTTGTACTCCCTGTGTGATTGTCCCCTTTCTGTCCTCTCTTTTTCCATCTACCCCTGTTCTCCTTTTCCAGATGGGTGCATTGTAGCCTCAGTGCAGGGGGATGGGTCACAGCCAGGATAGATCCCTCTGTGGCTTGAATCAGACTTTTTTTTTTTTTCTTTGAAACAGAGTCTTGCTCTGTCTCCCAGGCTGGAGTGCAGTGGCACAGTCTTGGCTCACTGTAACCTGCACCTCCTGGGTTCTGCCTCAGCCTCCCAAGTAGCTGGGATTACAGGCACGCGCCACTACGCCCAGCTAATTTTTTTATTTTTATTTTTTATTTTTTTTATT
>NW_016807449.1:1897149-1920513 GCF_001698545.2 Rhinopithecus bieti | reverse complement strand
CCCGTCTCGGCCTCCCAAAGTGCTAGGATTACAGGCTTGAGCCACCGCGCCCAGCCATTTTTTTGATTTTTAGTAGAGACGGGGTTTCGCTATGTTGGCCAGGCTGGTCTCGAACTCCTGACCTCATGTGATCTGCCTACCTCAGCCTCCCAAAGTGCTGGGATTACGGGGGTGAGCCACCGTTGCAGGATTGAGGCGGACGGGAGAGAGCCTTCCGGTTAAAGCAGAAGAATCTTTCATTGAGTGCACTCAGGCCCAAGCAGACTCACATCCAAAGACGGCCTGGAACAAAGACAGCACTTGACTTTTATACACACTTCACAAAAGGGGGTGGGCTAGCTTGAAGCAAGGTTACAGTGGCGTGAAAGCAGGGATACAGAGGCAGGACAAAGACAGTTAATCAAATTGTTGTAACAGGTTTATAACTCAGGATTACACATAACTGTTGCTATGCAACCCAGATGTCCGTTATCTAGGTTTGCCTAGGCACAGGCTTATCCCATAACCTTCACTATGGTGCCCAGGCAGCTCAGGCTTCTCATGACCTTCACTGTACTTCTTAGATAAAACAGAATACTTGAAGTTATTAGTTACAGAGAACAGAAATCTATAAACTCATTCCATAAAACAAAGGAAAATTTGTTTTTTCTTCTCCCTATGTTGAGGGAGTGCTGGGAGAGTCTCCAGAGCACATTAGATAATATTATCAAGACTTTTCCTGGGTCTGGGCTATGTCTGTTGCTGCCTCTCAGGCAAGTCAGCCTAATACAGTAAAACTTATTTCTCTTTCTTTTTAATTTTATTTTTCTTTAATTTCCTGCCTCAACACCACACCTGGCGCTGGATCAGATTTTGATAGTTGACATTGTAGACTCTGGAGTCAGGCAGTCTGGGGTCAAATCCTGGCTCTTCCACCACAGAACTAACTCTCAGATCCAGGAGTCCATGTCCTCCCTGTGCCTAGTATCTCATCTCTGAACTGGGGATGTGGATAGTACTTGTATTAGTATTTCATTGTATTACTTATTCTTAGCTGCATAACAGATTACCACCAAACTAACGGCTTCATACCGCAAACATTTATCTAATGCAGTTTCTGTGAGTCAGGGACACAGGAGTGGCTTAGCTGGATGGTTCGACTGAGGGTCTCACAAGGCAATAGTCAAGAGGTCGGCAGGATTGCAGCCATCCAGGGGGTTTGACTGGCAGTGAGGAATCCACTCCCAAGGTGGTGAGTCTGTGGCTATTGGCCGCAAGACCTCTCCACGGGGCTGCTTAACTGTCTGACATGGCAACTGGCATTCCTCAGATTGAGTGACCCAATAGAGACAGCAAAGAGGAAGCCCCAGGCCTCTTTTGTGTTTGAGGAGGGGTTTCACTCTGTCACCCAGGCTAGAGTGCAGTAGCTCAGTCATGGCTCACTGCAGCCTCGACCTCCTGGGCTCAAGCTCAAGCGATCCTCCCACCTCAGCTTCCCAAGTAGCTGGAGTAGCAGGGACTATAGCCAAATGCCAGCATACCTGGCTGATTTCTTAAAAAATTTTTTGTAGGTCGGGCATGGTGGCTCATGCCTGTAATCCCAGCACTTTGGGAGGCCGGGGCAGGTGGATCACCTGAGGTCAGGAGTTCCAGACCAGCCTGACCAACATGGAGAAACCCCGTCTCTACTAAAAATACAAGTGCTCCTCCTGCCTTGACTTCCTTAAGTACTGGAGTGCTGAGATTACAGACCTTAGCCGGGCATGGTGGTGCATGCCTGTAATCCCAGCTACTCAGGAGGCTGAGGCAGGAGAATAGCCTGAACCTGGGAGGTGGAGGTTGTGGTAGGCCGAGATCACACCATTGCACTCCAGCCTTAGCAACGAGAGTGAAACTCTGTCTCAAAATTAAAAAAAATTAAAAAGAAATTTTTTTTTGTAGTGGCTGGGCATGGTGGCTCATGCCTGTAATCCCAGCACTTTGGGAGGCCAAGGCGGGCAGATCACCTGAGGTCAGGAGTTCGAGACCAGCCTGGCCAACATGGTGAAACCCCGTCTTTACTAAAAATGAAAAAAATGGCCGAGCGTGGTGCCTCATGCCTGTAATCCCAGCACTTTGGGAGGCAGAGGCGGGCAGATCATGAGGTCAGGAGGTCAAGACCATCCTGGCTAACAAGGTGAAACCTCCTCTCTACTAAAAATACAAAAAATTAGCTGGGCGTGGTGTTGGGCACTTGTAGTCCCAGCTACTCGGGAGGCTGAGGCGGGAGAATGGCGTGAACCCGGGGAGGCAGAGCTTGCAGTGAGTCGAGATCGCGCCTGGGTGACAGGGCAAGACTCCATCTCAAAAAAAACAAACAAACGAAAAGAACCACATACAAAAATTAGCCGGGTGTGGTGGCATGTACCTGTAATCCTAGCTACTCAGGAGGCTGAGGTAGGAGAATCACTTGAACCCAGGAGGTAGAGAGATCGTGCCACTGCGCTCCGGCTTGGGTGACTGAGTGAGACCCTGTCTCAAAAAAAATTGTTTTTTGTAGAGTCGAGGTCTTGCAATGTTGCCCAGGGTTTACGCCATTCTGCTGCCTCAGCCTCCCGAGTAGCTGGGACTACAGGCACCCACCACCTCGCCTGGCTAGTTTTTTGTATTTTTTAGTAGAGACGGGATTTCACCGTGTTAGCCAGGACGGTCTCGATCTCCTGACCTCGTGATCTGCCCGTCTCAGCCTCCCAAAGTGCTGAGATTACAGGTTTGAGCCACCACGCCCGGCCCACATTCTTTTTTTTAACCTGAGACGGTCTTGCTCTGTTGCCCAGGCTGGAGTGCAGTGGTGGGATCATAGCTTGCTGCAGCCTCAGCCTCCTGGGCTCGAGTGATCCTCCCACCTCAGGCTCCTGAGTAGCTAGGACTACAGTTGGGCACCACCATGTATGACTGATTTCTTTATTTTAATTCTTGTAGAGATGAAGTCTTGCTGTGTTGCTCAGACTGGTCTTGACCTCCTGGCCTCAAGCGATCCTCCTGCCTTGACCTCCCTAAGTGCTGGAGTGCTGAGATTACAGGCCTGAGCTGCGGTGCCAAGTCCACTTCTGCCATATTGCATTTAGTGTGCAGTATAAGCCTGTCCCATTCAGTGTAGGAGGAGACTACACAGGGTGTGAATTTCAAGAGGCTGAATTGCTGGGTGCTGTATTGGTGGCTGGGTACCACAACCTCATAGGGATGTTTGGAGAATTAAGTTAGTTGATGATTGTTTAATACAGTTCCTGGCATGTATTACGTGCTATGTAAGTGTTTGCTAGGATTTTGTGCCTCACTTTCCTGGTTTGCAAATGGATAATCGTAGTGTGTATCTCCCTATTGTTAGAAGGATCACAGGAGCTAAGTTGTGTACTGTGTTTCACTTAGGGCCTGGTCTGCAGTCAGGGTTCATTAAACAACAGCTGTTCGTAGTAGCTGCTGTTACCTCTGTACGCTTCTGGAGCAGGTGTTTGTTGAGCATCTGCTTTGTTCCAGAATGTGTGTACAAGTGCTGGGTGCAGGACATATAGTGAAAAGGTGACACAGAAGCTTTCCCTTTGTGATAGCTGGACTTTGTAGGTGACATAGAGCAGGGTTTCTCATCCTTGGCCTTAGTGACCCTGTGGACACAATCATTCCTTGTAGTGGGGGCTGTCCTGGGTATTGTAAGATGTTTAACAGCATCTTTGGCCTCTACTCACTAGATACCAGTAGCCCCTCCCAAAGGTGTGACAACCAAAAATGTCTCCAGGCATTATAAAATATCCTCTGGGAAGGGGGCGCAAAATGTATTCCAGTTGAGAACCACTGGGAGAGACTGTGGTAAGACAGTCTTGAGTGATGTTAAATGGAGACTTCTTGACGCCCAGATCCGAGTCTGATGCACCTCAAGTCCCTGGCAGCCAACACAGGGCCTGGTAACACGGGAGGCCTTGGGTAAAATCTGTAGAATGAATGGAAGACACTACATAGCCTTCCAGACCCAGCTCAGGTGTCTTATACACTGGGAAACCTTCCTGGTTCTTGCAGCCAGGTGCTTCCTCCTCTGCCCTCATGACCTGTCACAGCCCCACACCTCTGGACTGTGAATGTCCAGGTCCCTGGGTACTTCTGCCATTTGCTTCCAGCTGGTGCTTGGCACCCATGGGGCTTCAGGAGACTGGTTGAATAAATGAATGAATACAAAAACAACAAATAAATAGAAAAAATTAGCCAGGCATGGTGGTGCACACCTGTAGTCCCAGCTACTCAGGAGGCTGAGGTAGGAGGATCAACTGAGACTGGGAGGCGGAGGTTGCAGTGAGCCGAGATTGGGCCATCGCACTCCAGCCTGGGTGAAAGACCGAGACCCTGTCTTGGCGGGGGGGAAAAGATGGACGGAAAATAGAACCAGTGTCTTTCCCATAACATTATGACAACGCAGTTGTTCATTCATATGTTCACTCATTAATTCAACAAATGTTTGTGGAACAAACTGTCCTGGGTACCAAGGAGTTAGTGGGCATGAGACAGGCAAGGTCCTGGCCCTCATCGAGCTAGTATTTGCCTGGGTGACAGGCTGTGTGCAAGGAGCCTTTGGTCATGGCCGGATGCTCTTAACATTCACTTTTTTTGACCAGTACCTCCTGGGGCTCCAGGCACCTGTTAGCCCATGAAAGCGGGCAGCAAAGACTCCGGGGAATGATACTGGGTAGAACAAAAGGGAGTGAGTTAAAGGACTTGGGAGCCCCAAGTCAGAGCCCACTTGTGTCACCTAGGGGGCTTTTAGTTTTATTTTGTGTCTGCCATATCAAGGGGTTTGTTTGGAATTTAGGCTTATCATAAACTTGATGATATTTTAGCCATATTTTGCAGCCAGCCATAGTGTTCCCTCCGTTCAAGTTTTTCACATTTTTTTGATGAAATGTTTATTACATGTCGTCCTTTGAACTTGTAGCAGATAACTTATACTTAGTGTTCAGTAAGAGAAAAGCAAGTTTTAGTATCTCAAACTGGTTAGTTTATCACACTTTTCCTCATAAGTGGTTTTTTTTTTTTTTTTTGAGACGGAGTCTCGCTCTGTTGCCCAGGCTGGAGTCCAGTGGTGCAACTTCAGCTTACTGCAAGCTCTGCCTCCCGGGTTCACGCTATTCTCCTGCCTCAACCTCCTGAGTAGCTGAGACCACAGGTACCTGCCACCACGCCTGGCTAATTTTTTTTTATTTTTAGTAGAGACGGGATGGTCTTGATCTCCTGACCTCGTGATCCGCCCGCCTTGGCCTCCCAAAGTGCTGGGATTACAGGCGTGAGCCATCGCGCCCAGCCCTTCATAAGGTTTTTTTGTTTTGTTTTGTTTTTGGGACGGAATCTCTCTCTCTCCCAGGCTGGAGTGCAGTGGTGTGATCTCGGCTCACTACAGCCTCCATCCCTGAGGTTCAAGCGATTCTCCTGCCTCAGCCTTTTGAGGCAGGAGAATCGCAATGAGCCATTGCACGCAGCCACTTCCAAAACTTTGGGAGGCTGAGGTGCGCGGATCACCTGAGGTTGGGAGTTCAAGACCAACCTGACCAACATGTAGACACCTGTCTCTACTAAAAATACAAAATTAGCTGGGTGTGGTGCCACATGCCTGTAATCCCAGCTACTCAGGAGGCTGAGGCAGGAGAATTACTTGCACCAGAAGTCGAAGTTAGTGGTGAGCTGAGATTGTGCCATTGCTCTCCAGCCTGGACAACAAGACCAAAACTCCATCTCAAAAAAAAAAAAAAAAAAAAAGTTTATCACCCCAAAGGGACACTTCATATGCATGAAGCGCCTGCTCCCCATTCCCCCATTCCCAGCCAGGGTGCTTTTGGCTTGAGTCGCAGAAAGGCCCAGGAATACATTGGCTTAATGTCACCTGTAGCAGAAAGGCTGGGTCCAGAGTTGGTTCATCCCAACTCTTTGGGCACAGTTGAAGTTCGTGTGTGCAAAACTGTCTTGCATGGCGAGGAAGAGGAAGGCTGGGAAGTGTGTGGTGGGTTGGGAGCAGCACCTGAGTACCCTGAGAGCGGGAAGAAGGCTTCAGGCCTCAGTGTGCTCACTGGCCAAGCCGAGTGGGACCTGAAAGAAATCAGTGTGAGAACTCAGACAGGAAGCGGAGAGCCCCGCCGCATGGCCCTGCCAAGCCTCCAGTGCACTGAGTATTCAGCAGGCGGTTCCTAGGCCTTGTGTGACCTGGGGCTCAGACGCCTTGGTGTCTCTCATGGAGGACTGCACACGGTGTGGAGAGAAGCTTGACAGCTGCAGTATCAGGTGATCTATGATGTGATCAAGGGCAGGCCCTAAAATTAGGTGGCACGTAGGGAAGGCTTCCTACAGGAGGGCACACCAGGATGGGTGTCGTAGCTTCACTGGATTCCATCTGGGCCGGAATGGGTGTGTTCCAGTACATGCAGAGACCTGGATGTCTGGGCTTCATCCGTCGAGAGGACCTACAGGCGTGGGCATGGAGCAGGAGAGCAGGGTGCAGGACTCAAAGGCCTCGGTTGCCAGGCCGATGCCGGGCCAAGGGCCTGGGTTGGTTCTAGCCTTGATGGACACTGTTGGGCCTGTAGCCGTTTGTTCATTTAGCTTACATTTCCTGAGGCCTCCCGCGTGCCCCACTGTGGTGGGCAAGCCTGGGGGTGAGAGAGGACTCAGACCCCATCCCGGCCTTGGGAGAGGTAGGGTCAGAGACCACACTTCAGAGGGACAGGGCCCTCAAGACCCTTAGAGGAGCGCTCAATCTCCACACACATCCTCTGCAGCAAAGATCAGCTTCTCACAACCGTGTGACCGGAAGAATGGTGGCAACCACAGCTGCCCTTGAGGAGAGGCCATCCCCAGGCCACAACCCACGTGGGACAGATGCTGCAACGCGACTGCAGATCAGGCGGAGGAGAAACGAGAGTCTGTGTGTGTTAGTTTTCCGGGCTACTGTAGCAAAGTATGAGAAACTGGCCAGAAGAACGGAAATTGATGTCTCAGGGTCCTGGAGGCTGGAAGTCCAAAATCCAGGTGGTAGGGCCAGGCTGTCTCTGAAACCTTATAGGGGAAGGGCCCTTCTGCCTCTCCTGGCGCCTGGTGTGCCCAGACCTTCCTGGCTGAGGCTGCATCACCCATCCTCACGTGGCCTCTCCCTGTGTCTCTTTGTGTCCCTGTGTCTTCCCTCTGTGTGTGTGTCTGTGTCCACGTTTCTCCTTTTCACAGACACCAGCCATAGTGGATTAGGGCCTGCAGTTTAACTCGATTACCTGTGTAAAGATCTTTCCAAGTCAGGTCACCTTCTGAGGTACTGGGACTTAGGACCTCAACCTGTCTTTTTGAGGGGGGCACACTTCAACCCATAAGACTGGGAGGGCAGAGGAGGCCCCTGTCTCTGGCCGGGAAGGTGAAGTGGGGCCAGTACTGATTTGGAGCAGATAGTCCAGAGAGGGAAAGGGACAGCAGGAGACTGGGCAGGGAGTCAGTCACTCCAGGGTTGGAGTCAGCACAGGACCCTAGGTTTGGGGTTCCCAGCCCTTTCCCATTCCCTCCCAGTCCTCATGATTAAGACAACAAATGTCGGCCGGGCGCAGTGGCTCACGTCTATAATCCCAGCACTTTTGGGAGGCCGAGGCGGGCGGATCATGAGGT
This sequence comes from Rhinopithecus bieti, assembly GCF_001698545.2. NCBI lineage: Eukaryota > Metazoa > Chordata > Mammalia > Primates > Cercopithecidae > Rhinopithecus > Rhinopithecus bieti. The sequence goes on along the minus strand of NW_016807449.1, from coordinate 1,912,878 downwards.
CAGGAGACCGAGACCATTGTGGCGAACACGGTGAAACCCCGTCGCTACTAAAAATACAAAAAATTTGCTGGGCGTGGTGGTGGGCCCCTGTAGTCCCAGCTACTCAGGAGGCTGAGGCAGGAGAATGGCATGAACCTGGGAGGCGGAGCTTGCAGTGAGCCGAGATCGCGCCACTACACTCCAGCCTGGGTGACAGAGCAAGACTCCGTCTCAAAGAAAACAAATAAACGCACACAACAAGTGTCCCCTGTCCTGTCTGGTACTGATGCTGTGCTAGCATCAGGGATCGGGTAGGGAACTCAGCAGTGTCCCTGTCATCCCAAGGTGCATCCTCCAGGATAGGGTGGGAGACAGCATGGGAGCAGGCTCTTCAAGCATGGCCTGGGGGCAGGGGTGATGGCAACCCTGGGGGCTGACCGCTCTGCCCCTGCAGGTTCATGGGCGGGGGTGGCGAGAGCTGCAGCCTCATCGCGGAAGGACTCAGCACAGCCTTGCAGCTGTTTGATGACTTCAAGAAGATGCGTGAGCAGATGTGAGTGCCCCCTCCGCCCAGGCTGGGTCAGTCTCTCTCTGCCTGGCCCGGAACCACTTTGCCTGTTGAGTGGCTCTACCTCTAGCCTCACCCTGTAGAGCATGGGCTCTGTGTCCCCAAGCACGCTGAGCCAGGAGGCTGCAGGTGTGTTCTTGGGGGAGGTCTGGCCAGTGCCTGGTCTCAGCGTCCCCATCAGGAAGCAGTGCCAACTGTGGGTGTCACTCCTGCGTGCCCTGCCTGCTGGGTGACAGAGAGCACATCCCAGAACCTCTCAGAGCCTCAGTGTTGTCAGCTGTAAAGTATGGGCGCTGCTTCTGATTCCATATGAGGCGGAATATGTGCGCCTCCACTGGTGCTGGGTCTGGGTTCCTTCTCAGGGCCCCTGTTGCTGCCGGCTCCATGTCTTCTCTCATTCCTGGTAGTGGCCAGACGCACCGGGTCTGCCTCCTCATCTGCAACTCGCCCCCATACCTGTTGCCTGCTGTTGAGAGCACCACGTACTCTGGATGCACAACTGAGAATCTCGTGCAGCAGATTGGGGAGGTGAGGACTCCAGGGTCTGAGGGAGGAGGGTCTGGGGGCCAGGAGTCTTGGGTCTGAGGCAGGAGGCACTGGGGGCCTGGACTCTTGGGTCTGAGGGGAGGAGGCACTGGGGTCTGGACTCCTGGGTCTGAGGGAGGAGGCACTGGGGGCCTGGACTCGGGTCTGAGGGAGGAGGCACTGGGGGCCTGGACTCAGTCACAGAATAGTCACAGACTGGTGACCAGCTTTGCTTACTCTCTTTTTTTGAAACAGAGTCTGGCTCTGTTACCCAGGCTGGAGTGCAGTGGTGTGATCTTGGCTTACTGCAGCCTCTGCCTCCTGGGTTCAAGCAATTCTCATGTTTCAGCTTCCCGAGTAGCTGGGATTATAGACGCCCGCCATCACGCCCAGCTAATTTTAGTATCTTTAGTAGAGACGAGGTTTCACCATGTTGGCCAGGCTGCTTTCGAACTCCTGGCCTCACGTGATCTGCCTGACTCAGTCTCACAAAATCCTGGGATTACAGATGTGAGCCTCCACACCTAGCCCACTTAGTCTTACTGACAAAACTAGAACCCAGAGTCTCCCGGGGCAGGCAATACTAGGTTTCAGGGTCTCCTGCCTCAAAGCCCAGTGGGAATTGTGGTTGTAGGACTGGTGCTGTCCAGCCACACAGCAGCTGTGGTAGGTTGGGGGCTGGCCCCAACACCCCTATGGAGGGGGCACGTCATGACTGCTGGGCCCCTCTCCTATAGCGGGGGATCCACTTCTCCATCGTGTCTCCACGGAAGCTGCCTGCACTTCGGCTTCTGTTTGAGAAGGCAGCCCCCCCGGCCTTGCTGGAGCCGCTGCAGCCTCCCACAGATGTGAGCCAGGATCCAAGGCACATGGTGCTGGTTCGGGGGCTTGTGCTGCCTGGTGAGGCCTGGGCACCGCGCGTGGGGATGGGGGCTCGACGTGTTTCCCCAGCTCCCTCTGACTTGGATTTTGGATTTCTCACCCCTCTCTCCATCTTGAATCTTTTCTTTCTGGGGTTGGCCATCCCTCCTGCTCTCAGTTGGGGGTGGCTCAGCCCCAGGCCCCCTCCAGCCAAAGCAGCCAGTCCCCCTGCCTCCTGCCGCACCCTCTGGTGCCACTCTATCAGCAGCTCCGCAGCAGCCTCTGCCCCCCGTCCCCCCGCAGTACCAGGTATGGATGTTTCCAGGAAGGGACATGTTTCTGGGGACTTGCTGGAGCCCTGGCCCCTGGGGAGAGATCTAGTTGCATGTTGGAGCTTGTGGGATGATAGGAGTCCCATGGGGCATTGGGAGGGTGGGACTCCTGGGGCCATGGAAGCTCATCTGCTGGGTGATGGGTGTCGTGAGCTCCTGAGCTATCCCAGCTGGGGCAGCTGTGCCTTGTGGGGCCGTGGGTGGTGTGGCCTCGTGGGACACCAGGACTGGAGGGCCATGGTCCTCACCAGTACCTTTCCTTCTTCCCTTCTACCCACAGGTTCCCGGGAACCTGAGTGCAGCTCAGGTGGCCGCCCAGAATGCAGTGGAGGCCGCCAAGAACCAGAAGGCTGGGCTGGGCCCTCGCTGTGAGTCCTGGGGCGAGGATGAAGGGTGGGCAGGGGCCAGGCAGGCCTCTCTCCACACACTTGTTCCTCACTTCTTCCCTTGGTCTCTCCCACAGTCTCGCCCATCACCCCCCTCCAGCAAGCTGCTCCCGGAGTGGGTCCCCCCTTCAGCCAGGCCCCAGCTCCCCCACTACCCCCAGGACCCCCTGGTGCCCCCAAGCCACCACCTGCTTCCCAGCCCAGTCTGGTCTCCACCGTGGCCCCTGGCTCTGGTCTGGCTCCCACAGCGCAGCCCGGGGCACCGTCCATGGTAGGTGCCTGCACGCCTCCTGCCCCCACTGCTTCCTCCTGCTGCCCACAGCTAGGACAATTAGAGGATGAGTCATTTGCCTTCCAGGGGGGTGTGGATCTGGTGGCCCTGGGGCCTTGGGGGTTCGTGGTGCGTGTGCTACAGATGCCTGAGATGAGGGTCTGGGGACGGAATGGGGAGGCTCATGGCTCCAGGTGGGTCAGGGCTGTTCTGAGAAACCCAAGGAATCCCTGGGTTTGGGAGTACGGGGCATCGCACAGCTTACGAGTCCTCGTATCCTGCAGCGTCCAAGCATTTGGGGTCCTGGGGCTGGCCAAGTGCTGTTCTGGGAATGGAGGAGCAGAAGAACGGGCCTTTCCTTCTTCCTGGTTTGCCCTCACAGGATGGCCCCCGGAGGCCCCCCTCTTTCCCCATTCTCATGGCCGTCCTTCCTCCTCTCTGGCAGGCAGGCACTGTGGCCCCAGGAGGGGTGAGTGGCCCTTCCCCAGCCCAGCTAGGAGCCCCAGCCCTCGGTGGGCAGCAGTCAGTCTCCAATAAACTTCTGGCATGGAGCGGGGTCCTCGAGTGGCAGGAGGTGAGGGGCCTGAGGGTCCATTGGGCACTTGGGACTCCTGGGGCCGTGGGGCTGGGCATGTGGGACTCATGGGTCAGATGCATGGGGTTTGCAGTGCTGGGTTTGGGGGCATTCCTTGGGCTGGACCCGTGGGATGCGGGACCAGGCCAGGAGCCCCATGGTGCAGTGGGACTTGCGGTACAGAGGAGGGTCCCCATGCAGAGAACCCAGAAAAGCCTAGGATTTGGGGCCCAGAGAAGGGCCCAGGCGATGTAGCACCTGGGGCACAGTGGATTGTGGGATTTAGGGGCCGGGCACGTAGCCCTAACATTTGAGGAATTGAAGGTTTGCCGGTCTGGAGGAGGGACCAGGGGCTCATGGGACTTAAACTGGGGAACATCCTGAGCTTTGCGGCCAGCAGGCTAGGACATGAGGGCTCAAGGGGACTGAGGCTTATGGCCCTTTTTGCTTTGACATGCTCTTTTCCCCCCTCAGAAACCCAAACCTGCCTCAGTGGATGCCAACACCAAGCTGACACGGTCACTGCCCTGCCAGGTCTATGTGAATCATGGCGAGAACCTGTAGGTGACTGTCAGGGGTGGGGTGCGGTGGGGCTGGGGCTGGCCCCCTCCTCACACCTCTCCTGGCATCACCCCCCCAGGAAGACCGAGCAGTGGCCCCAGAAGCTGATCATGCAGCTTATCCCCCAGCAGCTGCTGGTGAGTGGTGGTGGAGGGCCAGCCCTGCTGCTGGGCAGCCCTCACCCTACTCTCTCTTCCCTGTTCCCTGCCCCACCCCCACTCCCTGCCTCGTGTCCCCACCTCACTTGCCCACACCAACATGCCAGCTGACTTCTGTGTCTCCCGCAGACCACCCTGGGCCCTTTGTTCCGGAACTCAAGGATGGTCCAGTTCCATTTCACCAACAAGGACCTGGAGTCTCTCAAAGGCCTCTACCGCATCATGGGCAATGGCTTCGTGAGTCCAGGGCATTGGGGGCCGAGGGGCATTGACTCTTGTACTGCTTTCTGCTGACCTTTGAAGGGAATCCCAGAGTGCCTGGGCCCACGGAAGCCGTTTTTGATGGTTGGGTGGACTTCATGCCCTTAGGTTCCTCGCCTTTCTTCTAGAGCCTTGACTTTTATTATAATCATTGTATGCACCAGATTGAGGGATATTCCACATTAAAAATGTGAGATGGATGTGACTGGAGCAGTTAGGAGGAAGCTGTTGATTCTGGCATGGGTTTATGGGATGTGTTCGTTTCCTGTGGCTGCGGTAACACATTACCACAAGCAGAGGGGCTCAAAACAACAGAAACGTGTTCTATCCCAGTTCTGGAGGCCAGAAGCCCAAGGTCAGGGTGTCGGCAGGACTGCGCTCTCTCTAGAGGCTCAAGGGAAGGCCTCTTCGTTGCCTCTTCTGGCCAGTAACCCCAGGCTGCAGGTGGCATCACTCCAGGGTCTTTCTCGATCCTGTGGCTGTCTTCCCTCTGTGTGTGTCTCCATGTGGCATTCTCTGTGTCTCTGTGTCCTTGTGGTTAGAAGGACATCAGTCATTTTGGATTAGGCCCCATTTTCCTGACCTCATCTTACTACAACTGCAAAGACCTTCTTTCCAGATAGAGTCACCTTCACAGGTGCTGGAGAGTGGAACCTCAGTTTAGCTTTCTGAGTTTGTTTTTTGAGACAGAGTTTCACTCTTGTCACCCAGGCTGAAGTGTAGTAGTGCAATCTTGGCTCACAGCAACTTCCGTCTCCCGGGTTCAAGCGATTCTCCTGCCTCAGCCTCCCGAGTAGCTGGGATTACAGGTGCCCACCACCATGGCTGGTTAATTTTTGTATTTTTAGTAGAGACGGGGTTTCACCATGTTGGCCAGGCTGGTCTCGAACTTCTGACCTCAAGTGATCTGCCCGCCTTGGCCTCCCAAACTGCTAGGATTACCAGTGTGAGCCACCGCGCCCAGCCTCAGCATAGCTTTCTGAGACACACAGTTCACCTTGTAACTCCGGGAAGGAGCAGATCAGTTACTTCTGTGCACCAGGCACTCCTGCAGGAAAGAGGACCTTAGGGGGATCTCCTCATGGGATCCTCACAGAACCGTGTGAAGAAGGCATTCCTGAGAGGAGTGCTTCTGGGTGCAAATAACATAGTTTTCCAAACAAATAGATAATTGGGGCCACTCAGAAAAAATTTTCTCTTATGATTCTGTGAGTCACCTGGGCTCAATGGGCCATCTCGCCCTCATGGGGTTGCCATCAGATGGCAGCTGAGACTCTGGTCGTCTGAAAGCTTGACTGGGCTGGATGTTCAAAATAGGCGCTCCTCATAGGCCGGGCATGGTGGCTCTCGCCTGTAATCCCAGAACTTTGGGAGGCCGAGGTGGGCGGATCACAAGGTCAGGAGATTGAGACCATCCTGACTAACACGGTGAAACCCCGTCTCTGCTAAAAATACAAAAAATGAGCCAGGTGTGGTGGCGGGCGCCTGTAGTCCCAGCTACTCCGGAGGCTGAGGCAGGAGAATGGCGTAAACCCAGGAGGCGGAGCTTGCAGTGAGCCAAGATGGCACCACTGCACTCTAGCACTCCAGCCTGGGACAGAGCAAGACTCCGTCTCAAAAAACAAAACAAAACAAATGAACAAAAACAGCTCCACACACAGCACTGGCTGTTGGCTGGGGCTTGGCTAGGACTGGCCATCCCAGTGTCTGCACATGGCCTGTGCACATGGCCACACTGTGGCAGCTGGGTTCTGAGAGGACAGGCGTTGTAGGAGCCGGCATTTATTTTTTTGCACAGAATAGGACATCCAGAGGGGGCCAGCTATTGGGGTTGGTTTCATAGGTCTGTGACATCAGGGGCAGGTCCCTGTGATTCTCTTGATCTCTCCTTTATAGTCACAAGGTAGCTCCCATGGCTCCAGGCATTCCGTATGCTTTCATGAAGGAGGGGAGGGGGGGCTGTGTATTTCCCTTTCTTCAAGACAGCAGAAACTTTCTCAGATTCCCGAGCAGGCCTCCCTTTCACCTCCTGGCCCAGACCTAGGCCACTGGGCAGCACCTAGTTGATGGGAGGCTGCCAGGAGCAGATATCCATGACTGTCTGGGGCTGGGACATGTTGCAGCCCCAGATGGCATTGGGAATGCAGGGGAGGAGGAGACTTGGATATGGATTAGGCAGCTAGCAGTGTCTGTTTCAGGCAGGGAACCGAGGCTCAGAGAAGTCAGCTCACTTGGCCAAGGTCAGCCTCGCCTCCCTCAGGAGCCCCTGCCCTGAATGCTCCATGTGTTACCCCCCGATGACCAGTGATGTTTCCTGGGTGCTTCCTGTGGGCTGAGCCTCCGGCAGGGCTCTTGAGGCACAGCGACCCTGTCATGTGGGAGCATTCCCCATGGGGTACACTGGCCGATGCTGAGGCCTGGAGGATCTCTTGAATACCTGGGATCCGACACCACCGTTGATCACAGGCCTGTGGGTACCGCGCTCTGCATCTAAGCCCCTCTGTCACGGCTGTGACTCTCAGCAGCCCTTTAAGGAGGCCGCCGTGGCATTTAATGCCCAAGGAAACTGGGGCATCCCATGAGGAGCAGGTGATGGCCAAAGGTTGAGGAGTTGGGTTCCAGCTCTTTCTCTCCGCTTTCCTTCTCAGTGGGCAGCCAGAACCCTAGCTTGCCCTGAGTGCCTCAGTTTCTGTCTCTGGAGCAGCCCACAGCACACCTGTTCTCCTCAACCTTCTATAGCAGAAACCTCACCTCCCCTTGCCCAGGGGGCCTCTAGAATCTTCTGGAATGGGGAGGGGGTAGGGGCTGCCTCTTTCAGGGCATAAATGGTTCTGAAGAGCTGTTGTCCACCCAGGCGGGCTGCGTGCACTTCCCCCACACGGCGCCCTGTGAGGTGCGCGTGCTCATGCTCCTGTACTCGTCCAAGAAAAAGATTTTCATGGGCCTCATCCCCTACGACCAGAGCGGTTTCGTCAACGGCATCCGGCAGGTCATCACCAACCACAAGCAGGTCCAGCAGCAGAAGCTGGAGCAGCAGCAGCGAGGAGTGAGTGGTCACAGTCCCCAAACCAGCACTCCGACCCCCTCCTGCCCGGGCCCCACATGGCCCCCCGGGATCTCCAGGACCATAGACGCCCACCCTTCTCCCAATACATGGCACCCTCAAGCTAAGTCCCACTCAGATTTTCTTGCAGTCTCTCTCCTTTTTCAGCACCCACATCAAAGACTTGACACAGAGCTTCCTACTGGGGACCTTGGAGCGTACAGCGTCTCTCCCAGACCACTCACCCCCAAAGAGAATGTCCCCATCTCCTTACGAGTTCCCTTCAGGGCACAGGTCCTCCTGCCTCAGATTCAGGACGCCATCACCCTCAGTTACTGACCTGCCCCTCTCTCCTCGTGCAGATCGGGGGACAGCAGGCACCCCCAGGGCTGGGGCCCATTCTGGAGGATCAAGCGAGGCCCTCACAGAATCTGGTGAGGACAGGGCTGGCGGAGTGGGGGCTGGGTGGGGGACGCCCCAGAGGCTGCTCTCTGTGCCTGCAGGAGGGACGTGAGGCCCGTCTCCCTCACCCCTGTGTCTCTTCCCACCAGCTCCAGCTCCGCCCACCACAGTCCCAGCCTCAGGGTACTGTAGGGGCCTCTGGGGCCACGGGGCAGCCCCAGCCCCAAGGTACTGCCCAGCCCCCCCCCGGTGCCCCCCAAGGCCCTCCTGGAACAGCTTCTGGCCCACCCCTCCTGGACCCATCCTTCGGCCCCAGAACCCTGGGGCCAACCCCCAGCTGCGAAGCCTCCTCCTCAACCCGCCACCGGTGAGATGTGGGGGTAGGGTGGTGGGAGTTCCAGATCCTGGTCCTGTTGTCTGGGAGGAGGGAGGTTGACTGTGGTCAGTGGGTATGAATGGAGACCCGCCCAGGGCTTTAGGCAGAAGACAGACCACCTCCTCTCCATCCATCCCCTACCTTTGAAGAAAACCTTCCCTTCACCACTAGCTGATGCAATCTCTGGGGAGGTGGAGAGTCTCTATCAGGAGCCTCTGAGCCACTCTCTTGTGTTCTCCCAGCCGCAGACCGGGGTGCCCCCACCCCAGGCCTCCCTCCACCACCTCCAGCCACCAGGGGCTCCTGCACTGCTACCCCCACCACACCAGGGCCTGGGGCAGCCCCAGTTGGGGCCCCACTCCTGCATCCACCACCTGCCCAGTCCTGGCCCGCACAACTTCCCCCACGGGCTCCACTGCCAGGTAAGGGGACCCGGGGGAGGGCAGAGGTCTGGACTGAGTGTCCCAGCAGCTCCTGGGCTAGAGCACAAAGTGCTCCTGGGAAGTAAAGACATAGGATCCAAGAATGAGGGTTTCCCCCACGGGCTGCAGAGCTCTGCGGACTCTGGGAAAGTACAGCCCATGGGTCCAAGGACCTAGTGGGTTGAGAGTGTTTCCCATGATCCTCCTGTGTGTGCTCCTGGGATTGCTGGGAAATGTGGTCTTAGGGCCAGAGAAGTAGTTTTGGAGAAGGGCTCCCAAAGGCTCATGGGAAACAGCATATTTGTAACTAGATGGGATTAGAAGGTGCTTCTGTTGGGTCCCCCAAGGGCTGCCTAGAAAACTTAGTGCCTCTGGGCCCTCCTGGGCCCAAGGGCCTACTGGGAGATGCAGTCCCTTCCCCACTGCCCCTCAGGTCAGATGCTGCTGAGCGGGGGTCCCCGAGGCCCGGTCCCCCAGCCGGGCCTGCAGCCCAGCGTCATGGAGGACGACATCCTCATGGATCTCATCTGAATCCCCAACACCCAATAAAGTTCCTTTTTAACACACGCCCCGGCTCCCGTCACTGACATCCCCCAGGACTGGGCAGGAGGAAACCCCAGGGGGCATCTCTGTCCTTGTTCTCACTTCAGCAGACATCCCTGGGGCCCTGGGTGGGTGACGCCGGGGCCTCCGCGGTGAGTCAGAGGCAGTCTGGTGCAACCTGGTTCGTGGGAGATGCAGGGACAGGCAGGCAGCGCTCAGGACTCAAGCTCTTATGGAGGCGGTGGGGCACCATGGGAGCCTGGAAGAGGTGTCTGACCCAGCCCCAGGTCCTCAGAGTCTTGAAAGAGAATCAGCTGTCAGGCCAGGAGGGAAGGAGGTGAGGGGTGATCTGGGTGCAGAGAACAACAGAAACTTTGAATACTCAAAGACAGGAGGAAGCCTGGGACGTTGAGAGGAGCAAGTTGATGGATGCTTCTGGAGCATGAGTGTGTAGGGAGCTCATGTGTAGAGAGATGGGCAGGTGCAGAGTTTGAGGAGCTCCGATGCCAAACTGAGCAGCCCATGGTTTGTCCTGGGGACACAGGAGAACCAGGAGACTTTGAGCGGTGGGGCGGGCCTAGGCTGGCTCTGGATGTTAGAAAGAGCCCTCTCAGCTGTGGAGCGTGATGAGACCAGACAGGAGGCCAGGAAGGGTGAGGCTGGGTGGTGGGGATGCTGGGGACTGGGGTAGAGGTTGGCTCCCGGGGTCAGGCGTACGTGATGGTAGGTGGTGGGGCTCCTGGGAGAAGGAGCTGGTAGTAAGTGTACGTGGACCAAGGGACGTCCAGGTGACAGGTGCCATGTTGGGAGCTCAGGACGTGTCCTTAGGGGACAGCGTATGTTTGGCGGTTCAAGCCACAGAAGCAGACAAGATCGCACATGGAGAGAGGGTGGTCCCTGGGTCCACATCAGAGACTGACCTTCCAGGGCTGTGGACAGGAAGACGGTGGGTCTGTCCCCAGGATGGAATACCCAGCAGGGAACAGGTTTGGGATGTGGCAAGGTGAGGGACCTAAAGGATGGCCTCAGAGACATCCTGAGGGCAGGGGATCCAGACAAGCTTGGAGCGCAGGGTGGTCTCTCCTGGAGGTGGAGAGTGTTGTCTGTTGTCGGACTCAGGACCAGTGTTGCTGAGAGCACGGTCCATGCCTGGACCACCAGCATCCACATCATTTTGGATGCTGGTTAACGTACAGATTCACGGGCCCCACCCCAGGAGAGAGATTGCAATCTGGTGGCCTATAGGCCATGGTGCAGATGAGTTTTGTTTGGCCTTCCCTGTGTTAGCATATGTGGCATTTTTTTCTTGAGTTAGTTATAAACATCAGGTTAATTCACACACACACACACACACACACACACACACACACAAAATCTGCAGTCTTGGCATCTTTTGACAAGTCAGAAGAATTGGCACCCCTGGGCCCGCCCTTCTGCCTGGCAACAACGGGCTGGAGCTGCCCCTCTCCATGGGGCGTGTGCTCTCCGGTTCGCCACAGTCCCCACCACTCCCTCTTGGCTCCCCCGTGAGGCAGAGAGTCACTGCCTTTGTCACAGGGCTTGCACTGTGGTTGTTCTGTGGTAGCATTCAGAGGAAAGTGAAATCTTTCTTGTACTCATGTCTCTATCACAAGCGGCAAAACGAAAGAGAGAAGGAGAGGGCCGCGTGTTTCGAGAAAAGTGGGAGCGAGCCTATTTCTTTGTGGAAGTGAAGAGCATGCCTATGTGTTTAATATGCAAACAAAACGTGTCTGTGTTGAAAGAATACAACCTGAAACGCCACTACGAATCAAAGCATAGCAAGAGCTACGACCAGTACACAGAGCAGACTCGAGACGCCATCCTCAGCGAACTGAAAAAGGGACTCAAATGTCAGTAGGGTTTGTCTTGAAAAGCGAATTAACAAGTGGTGCGGCAGTGGTACGCCGTTCCGGAATCACGTGAGAAGAATGACCTGGGCATTCAGAGCTACAGCAGATGGCGAGTTGATAAAGGAGCAGAGTGACGTGTCCTTTACAGAAACACATGACTGTTGAGACCATTATTTAAGTCTAACAGGCATTTGGGTTGCACAGTGAGTTGGAGATAACTCGGGGGATTTACAAGTCCAGTTGCTTGAAAGAGTCAAATTGATTGTGGCCTTTTCTTTCGCTGCTCATAAACTATTACCACCCAGTTAGCTTTATTTATTTGTGGTGTTAAGAAACTTGATGTGACCGAAGAAGTCTGTGGCATGGTGCCAAGGCGGGCCCAACACTGGGAAAGGACTCATTTTTTTTTTTTTGTATATTGAGAGAAAAGAAAAGTTTCACATAGACTGGCCAGAGTTCTGAAGCACAACTACAGACAGCTGTCATGACAGGGGGACTTGACAGGACACCTTGATCCAAGGTGACAGCATTTGGCAAGGACACGGAAGTCGGGTCGTTGCATCCATCATCAGGAGTTGACTTGTTCTGAGCAGCTGAACAGAACACACCGTGATGCTCTCGACACTTCCGCTCCTGGGCCTTAGTCACGAGTGAGTTGATGATGACTTAACCTGAGAGATTTCACAGAAGCTCTGTGACTTGGTTGTGGAAGAAATCGGAACTGTACAAGTTAATCAGCTTGGTTCATTTTAAATCAAGCAAAAGCCACAGTGGGTTCCCCTGAGAAGGTTAGTCCAAGACTTCTGGTCAAGGTTATGACCGTTCTGAACACTGAATATTTCTCCGCAAGGATGTCCACAAACAGCTACTTGAATGTAAGATGGTATATTTTGGTCCTGGCAAAACGGGGAATCCACCAGCAAGGAAAAAAAACGTTTACTCTTTCCTACTCCACAGTTGGCTTTCAGAAATGAAAGACGTGGCCCGGACTGTATTCACCTACGTCCTGGGGTGGAAGACCAAATTCCCCCAAAGGCCCTCGGAATCCAGTCTCATGAGAAGGAAGAGACACTGTCCAGTTTGCCTTTGTTGGTAAATGTTTCTTGTGTGAATACAGACCATAAATAGTAATTGAACTACGGTGCAATACGGCGCTGGTTCCTAAATACAAGTCTGTGTGAAGATGGTGAGATTCTACAACTATCTCCAGTAGTTGTCCTGAATATCCATGTTTGGGAGTACCCACGCTTATGAACAGCTGTTTTCCGTTATGAACCTGAATCAAATTAAACATTGTTCCCAGTTTAAGGATTCAAGGCTGAATTCTAAACTGCCCATCCCCACCGTGCCACCCCAAGGCCTGACACATCTTGGTGTGGAAGGGAAGACGCCAGCCTTTTGGCTTCAACTCAAAGGCGCAAAAAGAATTATGAAAGAGAAAATTTTAATAATTAAATATTTCTATTTTTCAATTTGTATTTTTTCAATTTTGAATTTAAAAATATAAACTCCAGTATCATCCATGTTTGTATTATGTTCCATGCATTCACCATAGTTCAGTAAAGATCCGATTTGATGATATTTCTGGCCGTCGACTTTTCTTATACCTGGCTAGTTCACTCATTTATGTGACCCGCCTGGCCCCTGTAGGCATGTGAGTTTCCCATCCCTGCCCTGGAACTGTTGGATCCAGCGGGGGGAGGGCGGGGGTCTGGGAGTCCTGTGAGCAAGCTCTCTAGGCGATCCTCAGGAATGTGCGTGTGGAGCAGGAGGCACTGGTGACAGCAAAGAAGTGAAAGTGGGGGATTTCCCAGGCAGCCTGTGTAGCAGGGGTTTTTGAAAACTCAGATGGCTTCAGGGACCAGGCAGGTGATGAAAATGTGTGAAGCGGACGGGTGTAAGACAACAGGGAATGATGGGGACTGTGGCGAACTTGGAGAGTGCTTGCCCCGCCTAATGGCATTCAAATTGAAACCAAAAACACTGTGAGGACCAAACAAAATCTGCCTGTGGGTCTAATGAGGCCGCCAGGCCGCCATTTTGCGACCTCTGGAAGAAGGAGAAGACTGGAGAACAAGGACAGAACCCTGAGAAAGAGCCACGCGTAAGGGTTGGGCTGGGAGCCAGAAGCCAGGAGGAGAACCAGGCAAGTGTGGTATTCTGGAAGCTGAGTGTTTTTGAGGAGGGAGCGATCGACTCTGTCAGAAGCCGCTGAGAGGAGCAGGAAGCAGCCTTCGGTGTTTCCACCAGGGTGGCCACGTCCCCCGGCAAGGGAAACGCAGGTTTGGATCAGAAACAAATTGGTTAAAAGGAAAGGTTTCCAGTTGCCAGTTTGGCCATCTCATGCCAGTGGCGCCCTCTTGACCTTAACACTCAATTAAGAGGAAGCAGAGGGACTGTCGTGGCCTAATCACACTTGTTTACCGGAGTGAACCAGGGTTTGCTTATTAATAATAGCAGACCTGTTGGGGTGAAAGAAAATGCCCACCCACCAGCTCCAAAGAGGAATTAGGAGAAAAAGGACACCTTCTCAAAAGGGGTATTAAGAATATATTTGTTTGAAGGTACACAAAACACTAACACATATTTTCTCACCATCTTGGCGTTTAAAAAAAAATTAACTTTGGCCGGGCGCGGTGGCTCAAGCCTGTAATCCCAGCACTTTGGGAGGCTGAGACGGGCGGATCACGCGGTCAGAAGATCGAGACCATCCTGGCTAACACGGTGAAACCCCGTCTCTAATAAAAAATACAAAAAACTAGCCGGGCGAGGTGGCGGGCGCCTGTAGTCCCAGACACTTGGGAGGCTGAGGCAGGAGAATGGCGTAAACCCAGGAGGCAGAGTTTGCAGTGAGCTGAGATCCGGCAGAGTGAGACTCTGTCTCAAAAAAAAAAAAAAAAAAAAAAAATTAACTTTTAAAATGTATCAAGTTACACATACTAGAACAGTTTCCTAAAATGAAAAGGCACTGAAATGTGTGGAATAAAAAGGAGGCCCAGGCCAGGCGCAGTGGCTCACGCCTGTAATCCCAGCACTTTGGGAGGCCGAGGTGGGTGGATCATCTGAGATTGGGGGTTCAAGACCAGCCTGACCAACATAGTGAAACCCCGTCTTTACTAAAAATACAAAATTAGCTGGCCGTGGTGGCACATACCTGTAGTCCCAGCTACTTGGGAGGCTGAGGCAAGAGAATCGCTTGAACTCGGGAGGCGGAGGTTGCACCATTGCACTCCAGCCTGGGCAACAAGAGCAAAACTCCTTCTCAAAAAAAAGGAGGCCCAAGGAGTGAGGCCAGATCTAGACACATGGGAACCACCTCCCCATTTCATAGGCCAGGTGACAATAAGGCCTAAGAACTTCACGTGCACCTTAGAACCAGCCAACACCAACGGAGCAAATCTTTTGGGAAAGTTTTTCTCTGAATGCAAGTTCTCCTAAGGCAAGAAACAGGGAAAACCCTAGAACAGCAGGGTTTAATCCCGAGATTTGTGCTGATTAGCTCTGTGACCTCAGGCAGGTCCTTGCACGTCTCTGAGCCTCACTTTCCCCATGTGTCAAATAGTGACTACCCCAGAGGATTCTCATAAGGAATACGTGATCTGGCCCAGCTCAGTCCTGGACACAGGAGAGCTGCTAGTAGCCACTGTTGTCATCTTTCAGCTGAAATGCACTCTAAGAAGGTAAAACGTGGGCAAAACTGTTTCTAGAAATGCATGCCAAGCTGGGCCTCACGCCTGTGATCCCAGCACTTTGGGAAGCCGAGGTAGGAGAAGCACTTGAGGCCAGGGTTTCAGTACCAGCCTGGCCAATATGGTGAGACCCCATTTCTATTTTAAAAATGCATCCTGGCTGGGCGTGGTGGCTCACGCCTGTAATCCCAGCACTTTGGGAGGCTGAGGCAGGCAGATCACTTAAGGCCAGGAGTTTGAGATTAGCCTGGCCAACATGGTGAAAGCCTGTCTCTAGTAAAAATACAAAAATTAGTTGTGGTTACACGCACCTGTAATCCCAGCTACTTGGGAGACTGAGGCACAAGAATCGCTTGAACCCCGGAGGTGGAAGTTGCAGTGAGCCAAGATCGTGCCACCGCACTCTAGCCTGAGTGACAGCAAGACTGTCTCAAAAAAAAAAAAAAAAAGCATCCTAACGTATAAAAATCACTTGTGTCCAGAAAGGTTGTAATTGAGTGAGTGACTTGTAAATATTTTATTTTTGACCAATTTGCTTTTGAATCACGCATCATGGCTGGAGGCAAGACTGGGGATTCATGAAAATTCTTGCAAAGGAGCAGGTGGTAGGACGTAATTGGAAAAAAAGTGACTGTTGAGATAAAAATGCTAAAACACCAACATATTAGTAGTTGCAAACCTGTTTGGGGTGAAAGAAAATGCCCACCCACCTCCAAAGGATTATGAGAAAAAGGACACCTTCTCAAAAGGGGTGTTAAGAATATATTTGTTTCACCGGGCGCGGTGGCTCAAGCCTGTAATCCCAGCACTTTGGGAGGCCGAGACGGGTGGATCACGAGGTCAGGAGATCGAGACCATCCTGGCTAACACGGTGAAACCCCGTCTCTAATAAAAAATACAAAAAACT
>NW_016807449.1:1890835-1895350 GCF_001698545.2 Rhinopithecus bieti | reverse complement strand
AAAAAAAAAAAAAAAAAAGAAAGAAAGAAATGAGAGACGACGCCCAATGTGGAAGCTGCAGTCTTTTGTACCCCAATCTTAGAAGTGATATCTTGTCACTTTTGCTATATTCTGTACAAGTTGCTAGGTTCGGCCCACACTCAAACTGAGAGGACAGTGCAGACAGGAGGTGAGGGTCATGGGGGCCGTCTTTCAGGGTGCTTGCCATGCCGTGCCCTGCCAGTTGGGGGCCTGTCCAGTGTTTCTTTTACTTTTTTTTTTTTTTTTTTGAGATGGAGTCTCATTCTCGCCCAGGCTGGAGAGCACTGGTGCAATCTCAGCTCACTGCAGCCTCCGCTTCCCAGGTTCAAGCGATTCTCCTGCCTCAGCCTCCCGAGTAGCTGGGATTACAGGCACACACCACCACACCCAGCTAATTTTTGTATTTTTATTAGAGATGGAATTTTGCCATGTTGCCCAGGTTGGTCTCAAACGCTTGACCTCAAGTGATCCACCCACCTTGAGCTCCCAAAGTGCTGGGATTACAGGCGTGAGCCACTGCGCCCGGCCAGTTTTTCACTATTATCAGACACGCTGCAGAGGATGAATCTGTATTTTTTTAACCCACTTGTGTAGGCATTCCTATGGGATGCATTCCTCGCAGCAAAATTTCTGAACTGAGTATGCCAACTTTATTTACATGACCTAAAAAATGGTGTATTCATTTTTCACATATAGGAGAAACCTTCCTATGGTTCACACTTGGAGAGGCTCCAGAAACCAACCAGTGCAGTCTCAGCTCCCTCTGGAGATCAGTTACCAATTGCTTAAGTGTCTTTTCAGAAATATGTACAAGCAGGTACAAGCAAATAGAGAAACTGATTCATTTTCTGCTTTTCTATCCAGTGGCAGCCTACTTCATTCTATGATTTTTTTGTTTTGTTTCTTTCCAATCTAACAACATATCTTGAAGTTTGTGCCAGGACAAAAAGCCTTCCGTTCATTTTATTTATTTTTTTAAAATAGCCCAGGGGGCTGGGCTCAGTGGCTCCTGCCTGTAATCTCAAACCCAGGACCCTGGGTTTGGGGATAGGGCAGGTCTGTCTTTTACAATCTGGGAATACTCAGCATGGTCTGTGCTGGAGGGCAGATGGTGGCAGAGAAGCTAAGAAGTGTGGCAGTGACGAGGGTAAGACGGTCCCAAGCCCGTTATTCCACAAAGTGGAGGCCAACACCTACTGAGATTAAGAACCTGGGCCCTGTCCCTGCCCTGCGTCTCTGCAGCCTGTGACCTCAGGCTTTTGCTTGTGGATTCCTGGTTTCCCCATCTGTGGAGTGGGGATAAAAAGATTGTGGAACTCATGGCCTGCTGTGTGAGAATTCAGTGGGTTCAGACATGAAGTTCTTGAGAAACATTAACTACTATTATTGCCAGGGGTCCCACTCTGTCAACCCTGGAGTGCAGTGGCATGATCTTAGTTCACTGCAGCCTCTGCCTACAGGGTTCAAGCAGTCTTCCCACCTCAGCTTGTCGAGTAGCTGGGACTATAGACATGCACCGCCATCCCCAGCTAATTTTTGTAGTTTTTGTAGAGAAATAGTCTCAGTATGTTGCTCAGGCTGGTCTCGAACTCCTGGCCTCAAGTAATTCTCCTGCCTCAGCCTCCAGAGTAGCTGGGACTACAGACATGTGATACCACGCCTGGCTAGTTATATAGTTGTAGAGATAGAGTCTTGCTATGTTACCCAGGCTGGTCTCAAACTCCTGGGCTCAAGCAAAGCTCCAACCTCAGTCTCCCAAAGTGTTGAAACTACAGGTGTGAGCCACTGCACCTGGACACAAATAATGACGACAAAGTTGAAATACCTAGAGTTTGCAGAGCATGTATCATGCAGACCTTAAAAAAAAAAATCAGCCATACACTATTTTGTAATTGCAAAGAAAGAAAAGAAAAATCCAAGCCAGAGATGATCTTACTCCCATTTCTTAGTATAAAGCATTTTATTATCTTGTTTTGAGACGGAGTCTTGCACTGTCGCCCGGGCTGGAGTACAGTGGCATAATCTCAGTTCACTGCAACCTCCGCCTCCTAGGTTCAAGTGATTCTCCTGCCTCAGCTTCCCTAGTAGCTGGGATTACAGGCGCCCACTACCATGCCCAGTTAATTTTTTGTATTTTTAGTACAGATGTGGTTTCACCATGTTGGCCACCATGCCTAGCAAATTATTGTAGTTTTTGTAGAGGTGGGAGTCTCGCTATGTTGCCCAGACTGGTCTCGAGCTCCTGGGCTCAAGCAATCCTCCCACCTCGGTCTCCCANAAAAAAAAAAAAAAAAAAGAATATATTTGTTTCAAGGTACACAAAACGCTAACAAGTATTTTCTCACCATCTTGGTGTTTAAAAAAAAATTAACTTTTAAAATGTATTGAGTTACACATACTAGAACAGTTTCCTAAAATGAAAAGGCACTGAAATGTGTGGAATAAGAAGTGGAAGTACCATCGGGCATGGTGGCTCATGCCTGTAATCCCAGCACTTTGGGAGGCCGAGGTGGGCGGATCATGAGGGCAGGAGTTGGAGACCAGCCTGGCCAACATGGTGAAACCCCATCTCTACTAAAAATACAAAAATTAGCCAGCATGGTGGCAGGTGCCTGTGATCCCAGCTACCCAGAAGGCTGAGGCAGGTGAATCACTAGAACCCAAGAGGCAGAGGCTGCAGTGAACCGAGATCGTGCCACTGCACTCCAGCCTGGGAGACAGAGCAAGACTCCGTCTCAACAACAAAAAGTGGAATTACCCCTTCACACCTCACTCTTGCCTCTTCTGCCCAAACACACATCCTGAGCAAACCACTTACCTCCCCAGAGGCTGATGTACCAGTTCTGCATTTGGATTTACATGCATGTGGTTTTGGACACATTTATAGTTTAATTATTTTATATAAGTGAATCCATTTCTTTGTTCTTTAGCTTGCTTTTTTTTTTTTTTTCTTCCCACCAAAGTAATAGCCATCTGCCTGCACTGTTTTTATTTATTTAGAGACAGAGTCTCACTCTGTTGTCCAGGCTGGAGTGCAATGGTGTGATCTCAGCTCGCTGCAACCTCTGCCTCCCAGGTTCAGGCATTTCTCCTGCCTCAGTCTCCCAAGTAGCTGGGATTACAGGCACGAGCCACCACGCCTGGCTAAGTTTTTTTGTTTTTGGTTTTTTTTTTGAGAAAGTCTCACTCTGTTGCCCAGGCTGGAGTGCAGTGGTGCAATCTCGACTCACTGCAACCTCCACCTCCCAGGTTCAAGCGCTTCTCCTGCTTCACCCTTCTGAGTAGCTGGGATTACAGGCGCCCACCACCACGGCCAGCTGATTTTTGTATTTTTAGTTGAGACGGGGTTTCACCATGTTGGCCAGGCTGGTTTCAAACTCCTGACCTCGGGTGATCCGCCCACCTCAGCCTCCCAAAGTGGTGGGATTACAGGTGGGAGCCACCGCACCTGGCCTGCCTGCACTGTTAATTTCCTGTTCCTCTGTGTCCCCACTTCTCATGGTGGTCTCAAGTAGTGTACTAAACGGACGCATTTCAGTTCCACAAGTGATCCTGTCTGTAAGTTAGATATCTGTTGTGTAACAAACCCCACCACTGAGTGGCTTAAAAGAAGAAGCATTTATTGCCTCACAGTTGCTGGGGATCAGGAATCCAGGCTTGGCTGAGCTGCTGGCTCCTGGGCTCTCAGGGTTGCAGTCGAGCTGTTGGCTGGGCCTGTGCAGTCATCAGAAGGCTCTGTGAGGAGGGCCCACTTCCAGTCCACTCACATGCCTGTTGGCAGTATTCAGTTCCTCACAGGTGATGGGGCCAAGAGCCTCAGTTCCTTGTTGTTGGCTGGAGGTTTCCCTCGCTTTCTCGCCATTACAGGCCTCTTCACAGGGCACTTTGCAGTTAGTTGCAATGTAGCATCCAGCTTCTCTAGAAATATGAGAGGGCCTGGGCGTGGTGGCTCAAGCCTGTAATCCCAGCACTTTGGGAGGTCAAGGCGGGTGGATCACCTGAGGTCAGGAGTTTTGAGACCAGCCTGGCCAACATGGTGAAACCCCATCTCAACTAAAAATACAAAATATTAGCTGAGCACGGTGGCAGGTAATCCCAGGTACTTGGAAGGCTAAGGCAGGAGAATCGCTTGAACCCAGGAGGTGGAGGTTGCAGTGAGCCGAGAACACAACATTGCACACCAGTCTGGGCTGCAAGAGTGAAACTCTGTCTCAAGAAAAAAGAAATGAGGCCGGGCGCGGTGGCTCAAGCCTGTAATCCCAGCACTTTGGGAGGCCGAGACGGGCGGATCATGAGGTCTGGAGATCGAGACCATCCTGGCTAACACGGTGAAACCCCGTCTCTACTAAAAAATACAAAAAACTAGCCGGGCGTGGTGGCGGGCGCCTGTAGTCCCAGCTACTCAGGAGGCTGAGGCAGGAGAATGGCGTGAACCCGGGAGGTGGAGCTTGCAGTGAGCTGAGATCCGGCCACTGCACTCCAGCCTGGGTGACA
>NW_016807449.1:1884333-1887321 GCF_001698545.2 Rhinopithecus bieti | reverse complement strand
TTGCTCTGTCGCCCAGGCTGGAGTGCAGTGGCCGGATCTCAGCTCACTGAAAGCTCCGCCTCCCGGGTTCACGCCATTCTCTGCCTCAGCCTCCCGAGTAGCTGGGACTACAGGCGCCCGCCACCACGCCCGGCTAGTTTTTTGTCTAGCCCACCCGTCTCGGCCTCCCAAAGTGCTGGGATTACAGGCTTGAGCCACCGCGCCCAGCCTATTTTTTTTTTTTTTTATTTTTAGAGATGGAGTCTTGCTTTGTTACCCAGGCTGCAGTTGCAGTGGTGAGATCTCGACTCACTGCAACCTCTGTGCCCTGGGTTCAAGCGATTCTCCTGCCTTAGCCTCCAGAGTAGCTGGGACTACAGGCACACACCACCATGCCAGGTTAATTTTTGTATTTTTAGTGGAGACGGTGTTTCACCATGTTGGCCAGACTGGTCTTGAACTCCTGACCTGAAGTGATCTGCCCACCTCGGCTTCCCAAAGTGCAGAATTACAGGTGTGAGCCACCAGCCTGATGTTTTTCTTTTAACAACTCCCTTTTAGTCTTTCCAAAGCAAGCAATCTGGTTTGTATATAAACAACTCTCTTACATTAATTTCATTATTTGGATAGTAAATTAAAGAACTCTGGCATAAACAGGTTTGGATCAAACAGCTACCTTTCAGGAAGTAAGCAGCTTGAGAGATGGAAGTGGAATTGCTTAGTCATAATAGTAGCCTGCTAGACCCGGCAGGGGGCTTCACAGTTGAAAACGAAAGTGTCTTTCAAGTTGGTGGACTGAGTGAGATGGTTTCACAGAGTTTTGTTGCAGTATTACTGATAGAATTTCAGCCTACATTTTCATTTCACTTTCTGACATGAGTTCTCATTTTGCTCACTCTGGAGTACACCCTCATATACCTTTTTCCATGCTTATACAATTCAGGGCATTCAAACTCACGCGTGTCCTGGTGGGTTCTGAGGGATGGGAAGGCATTAACTAGGTAGAGAACAGGAAGGATGGGAAAGTTTTTTTGGGGGGCAGCAGCAGAGGCCACAGTACCAAGTTTGGATTTAATTCTAAGGGGATTGGGATGGGAAGCCATTGGATGGTTTTGATTATTGCAGTGACAGAGAAGGCAGCAAGAGTTAGGAGGCGCCACAGGCAAGAGATCTCGATGGTTTGGACCAATAAGAATGGGGAGAAGTAAAGATTCAGGGAGATTGAAGAAGCTCCTGTCTGGTTTTTCTCCTTCCTGCTGCCAGGTTGTCCTCACATGGGTGATTGACAGGGCATTGGAGGTACCTGTTGATAACTAACTTGCACTTTGTGTCCAGGGAGCACTGACTCCGTTTGGCCACAATCCAGGTTGGATTTGGGGCTTAAGGCTGGGCTCCAGTCAGCCCTGCGAATTCCCTGGGGAGGAGGCTTAGTGGGGGCAGGGAAACATGGACGGCCCTACAGGTTCTTCTGCCATTTCACTGGCCACTCCTCGGTGTCCTTTGCTTGCTGGTTGCTTCTCATTGTCGTGACTGTTAAAGGGATGAGTGTCCCAGTCTCTGTGATCTTATCCAGTCTCCATTCAAACACTGATGACTCCCGAATTTCTCTCTGCAGGCTATGACATCAAAATCTATCTACACTGTTTAGTCAACATCCCAAACAGAAGTAGGGATTCCCTCCCTAACCTCTTACAGCTGTGTCTATTTCGCCTGTCTACCTTCACTCGGCTCCACCCACACTGCTCCCTTTTATTCCTTCTACTTTCAGGATTTGTCTTTGCTGTTCTGTCCTCTTGGCACACTTTTCCAGCCATCTGGAATGGCAGGTTGCTCACAGGTCACTTTCTTGACTTCCCTTGCTTGCTAACTTTACCTCCCTATGGTCATATCCCATTGCCCTGTGGATATGTGCTAGTTAACACTTAGCACAGCCTGTGATTATGCCTCTCCCCAGTGGACCGTGGGGTCTGTGAGGGACCTGGTCTGATTCGGTCGTCGCCGTGCACAGAACTGGACACGGTACTCATAACAGATGTTTGTTGTTAAGAAAATCTAACCTTTGAGTAGTGGCTGCGCCAAGCATTTGATCCACATAACCACTCTAGGGTTAGATGTTACGCACGTTGAAGGAACAAAAATCGAGGGAAAAATCTTATACAACTACTAGTAAGCGGCTACGCAGTCATTTCATTTTAGCAGAGCGAATGAGCGAATCTACGGAAGACCGGGGAGCGACGTGAGTGGCTTGGAGTAGCCAGGGACGGCGGGCGGAGCCTGGGCGCGGGTACTAATGGGCGGAGCCTCCGTGGACCGCTGGCCCCGCCCAAGTCGCGCGGGGGCCGCTGGGAGTTGGAGTCCCCTGCCCACCTCGCCACGTCACCGCCTGCAAACCTTCAGCTCTCCCCTCAGGCTCGGGTGCAATCCGCACCCTCAGTGGGTTCCCTTTTAGTGGGTTCCATTGTCCCCAGGCCCATTATTCTGTCCTCTTCCCTTATGTCTTTTGGCGCGGTCTCCCGGCTCTGCGGGTCCAGGGCTCCGGATGAGGTCTCCCGCCGTCCCGACCCCCGCAAGGGGCCAGCTTGGTGTTGCCTTCGTTCTTCTGCCACCCCGTTTGGTAGGGAATCCCGTTCCCGCCACGCCCCCTGAAGTTGTTGCTCGCGCGTCTTCCCAGGCCCTCCCCCGCACCGGAGCTGTCCGCAGGACCGCCGAGCCCACACTCCGCTCCCGCCCGGGCCCCGCTCCCCCGCGCCGCCTTGGTACGCTCCGGCCACGCCCCCTCGGACGCGCTTGGTACGCGTCGGGCTCCCCCACTCGCCTCAGTGGTTCGGCCGCCGCGACCCCACTCCGGCGGCGCGTCCACCGAGCTTGGTACGGCTCAGCCCGTCTACCCCGAAGCCGCGCGCCCGCGCCCCTCAGTTGGTGGAGCCCGCAGCCCCCCTTGTGGCCCGCGGCAGCTCCCCGCCCGCTCGGCCCGCGCCCGCCATGGTCCGTCCGCGCCGTGCCCCGTAC